>NC_054381.1:53142375-53467745 GCF_017654675.1 Xenopus laevis | reverse complement strand
TTTGGTTGGGTACCCCCACTTATATGGTGTGTCGTTCTGGCGCAGGGTCTGGGTCACTCCTGCTAACTCGTGCCTCTTTGCCATGGTAGCTGCTGACAAATCCGCAAAAATCTGTATTTTATCATATGGTGATGGTATAGTTTTGTGCTGTCTGGTAAACCGCATCAGGTCCTCTTTAACTTGGAAAAAATGGATCCTGAGGATTGTGTCCCTTGGCGCACTACTCGGTGCAGTCTTGGGTTTGGGGATCCTATGGATCCTATCTATCATGAGGTGGTCTGTAGGGGTTTCTGGGAGCACAGCCAGTATGAGATCTTGGGCATACTGACAAAGCTGAGGTTGTAGGATGTCCTCTGGAATCCCCCTCAACCGCACATTGTTCCTTCTAGACCTGTCCTCTAAGTCAGCAATCTTATTTTGCAGCCTCTCTATCTCTGTGTCCTGCGTGTTAACTGTGTCAGCCATGGTGTTGTGCACCTGCACCAATTCTGCCATCTTGTTTTCAAGGTGGTCAGTGCGTTCACCAATAGCCTGCATTTCTGCTTTGAAATCCTGCACAGCACGTCTAGTATCAGAGCGAATGTCTTCCCTGAGCTGGATGAGCATAACTTTTAAGTGTGCATGCGTCAAGCATTGCGGGTCATCATCATACTTATCTGTCTGTTGCTCTGTAACAGGTTCGTTGCGCGCTGGCGAGGATGCGTTGGAAGAGGATCAGGCGCCATCTTGGGCCTTACTGCGCAGAGAGATTTTCGGCTGGGACCCGTAAAAATCAGTGAGTTGCAGCGGCTGCTGCTTAGGCCTTCTCCTGGTCATGTCCGCTGGCGTTCCTGAGTGTTTGTTGCCGGTACCCCCCATGGGACTGCTGTGTTGAACCGCTTTGAGCCACACCGGACCGGAGCCACAGGAAAATGCGTGCAGCTACATGCACGCGCAAGCCACGCCCCCGGCTGACATTTTTTTTTTTAACTAATAAAACACTATAAGTGATTAACTGCCTGTGACATGTTATTATATATACAGGAACTTGTCCACAGTATCACAAATGATAATTTGTTAGATAATCTACAGCGATGGGTGAATCTGTCGCGTTTCATGAAACGGTAAAAAATTCACAAAACGCATTGAAATTAATGAGCGTCAAAATAATTATGTTGCACGTCAATTTTGCCCCGAGCAATACATTAAAGTCAGTGGGCGTACCAATAAGTTTTTTTTTTTGACACGCTGGATTTTTCGCCTGGGAATTGTCACCACAGCTTCAAGAATTAATTCCCTTTGCCCGAAACGCAGAAATTCGCCACAAATTTGTGTCTGACCAATTTATTCGCCCATCGCTAATAATCTAACATACACCCATTTTCTAAAATGCATGATCTCTTATCTCAAGTGATTTGTTACTGCCTTCTGATCATCTAAAAATGATGGACACAGTGCCTGAAATTACCCAGTACACTGTATGCCATTTCCATAAGTCTTACATGTAAATTTGATTTGAAAGACTAATTACTATCACACTATTACAACGTAACTGTTTTATAACTCTCACTCTGAGGGTAAGGGCACGCGCTCAGATTCGGGGAGATTAGTCACCCAGCAACTAATCTCCTCTTCTTCAAGGCAACTAATCTCCTCTTCTTCGGGGTGACTAATCTCCCTGAACTGCGTCCTGCCGGCAAGAATTTAAATCGCCAGCGGGATGGCAATCTGTGCTCTTCATTTTCCGAAGTTGCATCATGAGGAAACTTCGGGCAACTTTGGAAAACGAAGCGATCCAAGTGCCATCCCATCGGTGATTTCTATTCTAGCCGACGGGAGGCAGTTCGGGGAGATTAGTCGCCTCGAAGAAGAGGAGATTTTACCTTTTATGTTTAGGTAAAAGTATTACTCAGAAGTCATCCTTATTTTTTTCAGCATTCTTTAGTGTTACTGTTCATAACAGGAACTGAACTCAAAACTGAAATGTGCTACTGCAATAATACACTGTGAATGTGACACAATGATCATTTCACTTTCCACTATCACAAAGGTGCACTTGTCATTTATAATTTAAATCAATGAAATAGAAAAGCTAAATAACATCCAAGAGAGTTGTAGTTAAGCAAGAACAGGCGACACTGCAGGTTAACTGCTCAAACTTCTGTGTTTATTCTCAGCACTACATGTTTGGAGTCCTGTGAAGCTCTTTGTCACTTGAATATAATAATAATACAAGGCTTCTTTTATTTATTATGTTTTTACACAGCATCTCATGTAAACTAAAGTCTCTTGAGAGCTATTAATGCTTTCATTTTCTAAATGAAAACTTAGTTGCCAACTGTTACCTTTCTAAATGCTAATTTACTTTGGCTGCTAGTTTTCCCACTTTCTCACTCTGTGTTTCACAAATGCACCGTGCCATCCAAATAAAGTGAGTTAATGCATGTACATGGTTATATTCCAGAAATGGGGATCAAGGTAGGCTTTTTAGGTGGGATTTAACACATTGGTGAAGTTATTGCTTTTCTTTTGATCTTGAGTATTGATGGGGGCACCAAGTTCTTTTAAAGGCTCTGTTTTGTTTTAGAGAGGAAGCCACAGACAAAAAGATTGATAAACTACAGGTGGAAATTATTCTTGAAAGGATCTCCTTTGCTGTCTCTACATGCACATATACATGACCAAGGAGAATTGCCAAGTTCTTTATCTTCTGTGTAAGTGCACTGGTTGAAATATTCTGCTAGTTTTGTCATCAATCACAAGAAACAAGGTTGTAAAGGACTGCAGGGTCATATGAAAAAATTCAAAAGATGAATAATCACCTAGTTCACTGTACTCTTTCATTTGTCTGAGATCCTTCTCAGATATACTTATAGAGGTGATTGCATCCTGAGCAAAGACAAACTTGGACCTTTTCATCCGTGAATAAGCAAGCCTACTTATTGACCATTATATGTCCTTGCAATTTTTAAAAGTCTCCGATTGGCTTCTACTGGCTCTTCTACTGAAAAATGCATTACTTGGCATGTTCATATAAACTTCACTAACAAGTAAAAAGATGTCTGTTAATATTACTGAGCTGCTTGAAAATTCAGTCACCCAAAAATAATTATTGCAAATCCTATTTTATCATGGAAGTCAAGCAAAATGAACTTTAATTACACTTTATACATGATTTGAATCTTGTTTCCTTCAGTCTGGGAATTCATAATTATAGCAAGCAGGCAGGAGCCATTTTGTGGACACTTTTATTAAGGCAAACCTTGCATTATCTCAGAATCTTGTTTGTGCACCAGAATGGGGGGACCTGATGTCCATCCCCATGCCCTGGCTACACAATTAAATGGTTAAGAGAATGTGGAGAGAACAGTGACATCTAGGAAGTGCTGAATGGAAAGCTAAGGCATAGGGGAGGGGCAAGCAATATTTGATTGACAGTTGAGATTTTTAAATGTGTATACAACAGCTATGAACACTAATAAAATAAAAAAATAATAATTTTGATTTCATGTTTAATTTGAAAAGGACTTATTATACAGCTTTTTATGTCTGTGTGAGAGGTCCACTTTAATAGAGTGAAAGTGCTCATAAGACTTGAAAACAATCCAGCAGAAAAGTGGGTACTGAACACAAGCTACTGAAATTGTGAATTGCTTCAAGGTGCTTTACTACACAATTGTGAATATCAGGTTCCTTAAAAAATAATTTTGTGTATGCACGCAGGTTTTCTGTGGAGAAGCCCCTGAGCATTATTTTGTTACTGATGAGATTTCTGGGAACTTGGGTTGCTGTTCTGGCTGTCAAAACGTTCTTGGACTCTTTTAACAGTGTTCCACTCAACAGGTGATAAAGAAAGACCACTCAGTGGGTGGGAGTAAATGGTGAGGAGACATCTGGAATGCTATTCAAGTCAAAATCAGATCAAAGCCATCAAAAGTAAACAACACAGTTTCTGGAAAGTGATGCATATATCTATACACTGTAGACAGAGAAGAATGACCCACAATTTGCACCACCCCATTAGTCATTCAGTGAGTCCCAAGACAGAAAGTGAAACATAAAACGTAACCTTTATTAAATTACTTAAAAACGACCAAGGTGAGAAAATCCACAAACAATTAAAAATACAAAAAGGAGGAGCACATCAAATGCTTCATATTGTCTCATACCCCCAAAGCTCTAAAAATTGATCGTGTCCAGCCTATTGGGATCATGTAGAGCAAATCATTCATGGGATAGACTATATTGAGTCCTGTGCATGATAGCTAAAAGCAACTACAGTAGTATTAGGTACCCAAAGGGTTACTACACTTGTATGTGCAGAAGTTGTCAAATGAGCAAAAATTGTGGGCAATGTTGCTATTGAACCCACATCATAACCGCAACCCCTCTGTATGACAGAATTATAGTGACAAAAGATCTGTCTTCGAGGGTTATATACTCGGCATTGCCCCAATCTAACCCCTGTAGTGTCTTTAGCCTATCTTATCACCATGCACCCCCAGCGTTCCTGGCGGGTCCGTGATAAAGTAAATTGCGGCGCAAGTATCATCGCTGGGGGCATACCGAGGAAGGATAGCTTAATGATACTTGCGCCGCAATTTACTTTATCACGGACCCGCCAGGAACGCTGGGGGTGCATGGTGATAAGATAGGCTAAAGACACTACAGGGGTTAGATTGGGGCAATGCCGAGTATATAACCCTCGAAGACCGATCTTTTGTCACTATAATTCTGTCATACAGAGGGGTTGCGGTTATGATGTGGGTTCAATAGCAACATTGCCCACAATTTTTGCTCATTTGACAACTTCTGCACATACAAGTGTAGTAACCCTTTGGGTACCTAATACTACTGTAGTTGCTTTTAGCTATCATGCACAGGACTCAATATAGTCTATCCCATGAATGATTTGCTCTACATGATCCCAATAGGCTGGACACAATCAATTTTTAGAGCTTTGGGGGTATGAGACAATATGAAGCATTTGATGTGCTCCTCCTTTTTGTATTTTCAATTGTTTGTGGATTTTCTCACCTTGGTCGTTTTTAAGTAATTTAATAAAGGTTACGTTTTATGTTTCACTTTCTGTCTTGGGACTCACTGAATGACTAATGGGGTGGTGCAAATTGTGGGTCATTCTTCTCTGTCTACTGAATATTTATTATTAATCCTTGACCCTGCACACCATTTTTTGTGCTTTCCTGTTTGGTGGAAGGTGCTATATACTCCTATCTTTGTATATTATATCTATACACTGCCTCTGGATCATGGTCAGGGTTGCAATTGTACTTGAAGGTCCTCTAGGGTTATTAGTGTTCTTTTTGAACAAACTAAACGTCCTGCACCTAAACCTAAATAAGAATTTAATATCACAGAAGCGTTCTCCTTTGGCTCACTTGTGCTATTTTGGATCAACATAGTCTTTCCCATGGCTGCATTCAGGGCCGGACTGGGGGTAAAAAGCAGTCCGGGCAAAAGAAATCAAAGCAGCCAACATGTAAACACGCAATGGTTTTGTGCACATTCGCTCATATATTGGGGTAAAACTGCAAAAAATGATGTACAAGATTCTGCAGCCTTGTGCCTTTATATGTTCACAGAACAACCCCTCAGTGACTTCTAATATCCTTATAATTTACAGTAGGGGGGTACATTATCCCTTAAAGTGTAATACATGAGTGATACTCAGAGGTCCCTGTATAACTCAGCCTGCAGCCTTATGCCTTTATATGGTCACAGAACAACCCCTCAGTGACTTCTAATATCCTTATCATTTACAGTAGGAGGTACATTTTCCCTTATAATACATGAGTGATACTCAGAGTTGCCTGTATAACTCAGCCTGCAGCCTTGTGCCTTTATATGGTCACAGAACCCCTCAGTGACTTCTAATATCCTTATCATTTACAGCAAAAGGTTACATTATCCCTTATAATACGAGTGATACCCAGAGGTGCCTGTATACATCAGCCTGCAGCCTTGTGCCTTTATATGGTCACAGAACCCCTCAGTGACTTCTAATATCCTTATCATTTACAGTAGAGGTACATTAACTCTTACTATACATACATACAGTTTCTGGCGTATCTGCTGCTGCACAAGTCTGTATGACAGATGACAGAAAACCAATATGTTCTGCTGAACCCTGCAGCTAAGATGCAAGTCATGCTATCACATTTTGTAAACAAAGGAAAAGTGTAAGGAAGGAAACCTAATTCTGTAATAGGTTGATACGAAAAATGGTCCCTTATGTCGCACTCTTGTAAATTTCTTCTTAATTAAATATAATAATCATTAATTAATTAAATGATTATTGGAGTAAATTGATGTAAATTAATTGAGGTTTTTATTTCATCACACAATATATATATATAAAATCATGTACAAAATTAATTTATCAAATTTCATATGTAGCAATTAATTTATAGCATTAAATTCATATTATCAGTTCGTATATAAATATTTATTTCATTTTGATTATCATAGCAGCAACTTGTAGCATAAAAAGTTCTATATTAAAAATAGACTAATTCTGTAATAGAACTGAAATGGTTTTCATTTTGTAGCAAGCAGGAAAGGGACATAAAAACATCTGTAACAGGTTTAAAGCACTTGTGATTATGCACCTCCAGCAAATCTGCAAGCAGACTTGTACATATTTCTCTACATGGCCGATGTAAGGCACATCTGCACGGGGGAAATGTTAAATGTACATACCAGCTAAGGAACATATCAACTTGCTGGGACACACGCAACACTGCAGAGGCAGCAGCAGCATGAGCACAGAATGGGAGGCAGAGCCACAGCGGGAGATAGGATGGAGGAGCGGCCCTAGAGCACACCAGATCGATCAGGAGCAGCCCACTTACACAAGATATAGAGCGGCCCCACGGACAAATGTCCGAACAGTCAGATGGTCAGTCCGGGCCTGGCTGCATTACCAAAGACAAAGATTGTTTCCCTATCTTCATTAATCACTCCATTGCCATCAAACAAAGAGCTGAGTTCTTCCATTCGTCCCATATTCTCATTTGATGCTGCACTTATCAGTTCCATTATCCCATTGACATATGTTTCCTGAGGCATCATCTCTTCTCTCTCCGAGTAAGACTTTATTTATCTCACATCACAACACAGCTCACGTTTTCTGCTAAAAACAGTAACTATGAGAAATAAATAACAAAATGAACAATGAATAGTTAAAAAATAACTATTTAAGAAAGTTAGGGACAGCAATAAACCTAACCTAAATCTAATTTTCCAAAATGGGTTAACACTGATGTAAGAACACAGACCTTGCATGTAAATGGCGTGGCCAACGTCCCAGTAAGCACCATTAAAATACAGTTGAACAGTTTTACGTTTTCCATGTTGTGGCATCAAAACACTGTAAATTCTGGGAAAACTGAAAATCTGGGTGGAAAAAAAACAATGCTTGTCTGTATGGGGTCACGAAAAATCAACGTGAATTGCTGGAAAATTTAAAATTGGGGTTCTAGTGTAGTGGTGAAGTGGATGACGGCAGTATATGTCTGGGAGGATAAGAAAAGAGGTACCTGGTTACCAAAGCAAGCCGGCCTGCAATGCTTAAGGCGGCAACGGACCCTAAAAGATAAGTGAATCAGTTCATATTAATTATCACTATAATCCAGCCAGGAATGCACCCTAAATACCACTTTCATAGTGCAGCCCCATGACTTTTACAAGTCAATTTCTACATATAGGAAGAGTCCAAGTTGGATCAGTCCTTGCTGGATATAAGTGAATTGATGTGAAGTAGTATCCATTTGTCACTTTATAACCCTATCTATTATTGCACTACACCAGGACAAGCCTATTTAGTTCTCACTTTCTTATTGGGAAAGGTAAAAAGTAGATCATGAGAGTTTTGAATGCATTTAAATTTAAAATTTTGGAACTTTAAAAGTAATTTAGATATAATACAATATTGACATTCTCGGTTCAGTTTTTTAAATTATAATACAGATTATATAAATAAGATACAATATGGCAAAGGGAGATGCCAATTCATTTTTAGCAGGGCAAAATAGAACCCACGTTTCCATGGAAGACAACAGAAGCAATACTTCTGAATGCTACACTTTTAGTACTAAGCTGGAGAGAAACAGGTATCATTTCATGTAATTTACAGACCTATAGGATGAAAACAGTTGCTGCCAACCAATATTTTATTTGCAGGTGCTGGACAAATGATAATAGGTTGAAATCTAAATACAATGTTTTCCTTCATGATTCTCTAAGCCTTTTTCGGCAAAACCAGGGCACTATTAGCATGGAGGTTGTTTGTTCCAACATCCGTGTTCCTGATGAAACTGACCTGATTGAGGTGACTGAAGAACCATGTCACTGCAAGACTGTGTAATATGTCAGCACTATATAAATAAAGGATTCTTATACTTATATAATTATAAACAAATTCCAAGCAATATGAATTTCCCAATAACCAATACCCGGTATTTCCTCATTCTTATAAACAAATTACTTTCGGCCATGCAGATGAGCAACATTTTACCCATGACTGGTTAGTCTCATGATAAAGACATTTAGGCAAATATCGGTTCTCGCTTTTTCTAGATTCTAGCGCCTTAGTGTCCACAGACATGACAAGATTAATCTGCAAACAATGTACATTATGCTGAATCAAAGAATAATGCCATGGGTCATTGTTTTTAACAGTTAAACAATGTATTTGTTCAGAGGCCTCAAAGCAAATTTCCTCTAACCATGGCGTTAAATTAAAATAAGCTTTTGGTATCCTTTAAAAGACACTTATGAAATATTCTGAAACTTCCTCTCCTTTACTTTCCACAAGGTCGAGAATTTGCCGAACCTGTGAAAAAGAACAAATCTGTATTAAGGGATATGGCTTTTAGCACTACCTAAATATAACACATCCAACCCAAGATATGTCACTGGATAAATTCCTATAACTTGATACTACCTATTTTAAGTAAAATGGTGATTTCAAATCCCATCCTCCATGGAGCTATAAAATGCTTGAGAAACAAAACACTTAAATCACTGTGTGCCATTGCATTTAAAGGGGATATAACGGTTCCTGAAAATTTTCCCAGGAACAAGATAGGCTTTCACTGTGCTCCTGTTCAGCAATCAGCTCCAGAACTGGAAGAGAGAAAGCCATGGCAGCAACCAACCCTGCTGTGCATCTCTATGGTTTCAATTTGGGGAGGAAGGTTGTGTGCTGTTTGATTGTGGTTAGGGATGGGGATCTGTGCAGTGACCTGCTGATTAACATAATGGTATTTTTTTTTTTATAGACCTATGATTGTTTGTAACACGAAATGCGTAAGACTGTGGACATAATAAACTGCTTCACTTTGATTCAACTGACTGTGGAAGATTGCCTTTATTTGAGTAGAAACAGCAAACAGATGTGAGCTATGCGCAAAGTCCCAATTAGTAAAAAAAACAGCAGCACCGAGGATAACATTGGATCCGCTGGTCCACGATAATAAACTGAATATGTATTCAAAGTTCAGTGCGCTAGGGGATATTACGTTTTTGTCCCAGTACCTAGATGTAAAGATACAATACTGTATATAGTGTAGTAAATTATTTTCGGGGATTGAAAGGAGATAACTGGATCTACTCACAAGCGTAAAGCCGGAACTCGAATCATGCCCTGCGTCGGACTTAAGAAGCCTTTATTGTGCGATCGTTGGTAGCAGTGCAAGGAAATAGTTAATGGTGTCACTGTAGGAGAAACAGAGGAGAAAGACACATTTCTACAAGAAAATAAGAAGTGGGAACATAGACAGACTGAGTAAATAAACACCAAGTTAAGAGTAATAAAGCTGAGTAATTGTTCTGAATCTTACCGGCATTCTCTGTCTGCAGTGACAGCCATGGTGGTCGGGGGGAACTGCAGAGAGCCACAGCCACTGGGATTTCTAAACTGCCAGTCAAGTCTGCACAAGTAGTTCTTTCCCTCCCGACCCCCAGCCCAGCAGGACGTAGTATGTTGTGGAATGCTTGTTCTCTCCTGTGCCCCCTACCTGTAAAAAGATGGGCCTGATTTTATTCTTGCACGAGGATCTTTATTGTTATTTTGCCAGACAGGGAGGCTCCATGGGGTTAATTCTCCAGGGGAACTGAAGTCCTGAAACGGGGCTGATCCCCATGGACAGGGATGGATGGTAAGCTTTAACACCCACTTTATGCTGTCATTGTGGCCATTTTTACTTCAGCTACTGGTGATTCTACATTACGGTCACTAAAATTATTTAAATACTTTTGCAGTTACATGGCGTTTCAGTGCAGCTTCAAGTGCTTAGCTACTGGCAGTTGCCAATATGAATGACCCTATAAATGATCTATAACTTTCAAAAACCTACTCACTGGTTGCCAACAGTATGGAGGTTGCCATACCTTGCTTTAACCCTTTAAGTGCCAGTAGAATTTCCCATTTCATTTGCACTCATTGCCAGCCGTGTTTTGAACATATTGAGCTCTCTCACTTTAGGGGCATTTCCTGGTGGGGGAGGGGGGAGGTTAAGTTTACCTAGGAAAACTATACATTGTTTTTTTCCCAGAACCTGAGCTTTCAGAGTTTTTGTATATTTCAAATTCTGGAGCAAGAATTAGAGCTATAAATACCTGGACATGTGAAACTGCTACGAAAATTCGCCACTACAAAAAAAATTGCTGCACGTTAAAATTGGCATGCGCAGATAAAGTGCACATTCAGGCAAATCCAAAATGAGCAACTATGCCTTTCTACTCCAAACTACTGAATCGCAATGCTTTCCCAAAATTGATGGTTTAGAGACCCCAAAATAAAGTTAGCGCATTAAAATAGTCCCCAAGTTCAATTCTGCTACTGAAAAATAAATGCATATACTGCATTTTGAAAGCGGGAATTGAAACACAAAATATAAGTTGTCCCCCAAAACCATATATTTTTGGAAAGTACACATTCCCATTCTAGAATCCAAAATGGGTAACCATGTTTTTATACTCCAAATTACAATGCTTTTCCAAATTTGACAGTTTTGATGAAATAACGGAAAATCACCTCAAATCTTACAGTTTTTAGCATCTGCCACATAGCATAATGTACCAAGATAAAACATCCTAAATAAGCACACCAGGGTCTACTGAACACTTTGATGCCCAATATGCATACCTATCATGTGGTGTACAGAGGCACCCAAATGAAAATAGCGCATATGAATTGTCACGTCTGACACTTAAACTGCTGCATTAGAATTATGTTTATTATGTGTCATAAGCAGGGTCGGACTAGGGGGCCATCGGACCTGCTGTCTCTGGGCCCCCCTCCGGGCTCCCTGTGTAAGTATAAATGCAAGTGTGTGTAAAAAGTGTGACACTAAATTGGGGTGTGCAGGCTTGGAAATCCGACTGGTCCACAAAGAAGGCATTCAGGAAGAAGAGGAGAGCAAAATCAGGCAGGATCTGGGAGGGTGGCGGTCCAGGAACCACAGCAGAACGTAGAATCTACTTTTTGAGGCACTTTGTTACCTTTATCCACAGACCGTAGATTCTATGTGGTTCTGTGGCACTTAAATGGTTAAATGGGTTGCCCACCTTCTATAACATACTAAAAGTTAACAAGTAAGCTAACCCTTTAAAGTGATCATACCTTGCTGGTTCCATTAGAGGAAAAGTTAACTCTTACGCCAATAAATAAATACTCAGACTCTGCAGTCACGCAAGGTATCGGTTAATTATAATAAAGAAAAGAAAAAAGGAACCTTGTTTGGTAACTGTATCAACACTACACCTCTGTATTTCACCCACCTTTCTCCACGATTAGTTTCAGTTTGTTATGCAATTTAAAGGAACCTTAGTTGTTACAATAACCCAAACAGAAACTATGTTGACAATCTCTGGAATGAACTGATAACACCAGATTAACACGTTACAAAGTTGCTTATTGTTTAAAGTCTGGTGAAACTGACTCTTCTCTGCAGAATATGACAATTCATATGCCGTATTCACCTTCAAACACCTTTAACAATTGATTCTAATAAGAACCTTTACACTTGGTATTGTCCGTTATTTTATTCCAGTTTAACCCACACGGTCAATAGCCAGTTGAACTAAAGATTGGGAGTTCGTTACTCCCTATTAAATCACTTATAATTAAAGGTGCCGTTTGTCTTGTGAGGATTCAAGTTCATTCAAAAAGATTCAATTCACTCTCAATATTCTTAACCAATTTAACCAATAAGGGTTAACAATTACAATTCATAAATATAAAGTGACCTGTGCAATTAGTTCAAAGGTGATTAATTTTTATATGCTCTATTTAATAAAGTGCCATGTGCAATCGATTAGTTCACCATTCCATTTAGTGATTAGTGCATAAATTAATTAAAATCTGAGAGTTAATCCTTATGGTCACAATTAAAAAAACCCTGGTTATCGATCTCTGGTTAAAATTGAGAAAGGTGAAATTGTATAGAGGGTGGAGTTGCTCCCAAGATTCTAGTTATAATTTTTCTAAGTCCCTAGGAGCACCACAAAGATGTAGAACGACAGGACCTGTAAGGCTGCGGTCTCAAAAGTACCTTTTCTAACTGTTTGAGAGAGGCTGTCTAAACCTGTAAAACCGCAAACCCCACAGTCCTTAGAAAGAAAAATAGATCAGTAAAAGAGTCTGAGAATATTAAAAGAATTTTTGTTTCAATCCCACCCCACCATCCGATGGTTCAAAGCTAAAAACAAGGAGACCGTCAGTTGCCCTGGCTGGTTCCAGTGATCCTTATAAAAGTCAATGGAACCACCTATGAAGACCTTTGTTTGTGGAAATTGCCATAGAAAGCAAAAGGTATCATATTTCTCACAGTCAGATACCGTATATACTCGAGTATAAGCCGAGGTACCTAATTTTACCTACGAAAACTGGGAAAACTTATTGACTCTAGTATAAGCCTAGACACAACTACAGCCCTGTCTCCCAGCAGCGCACATTCTGCCAAAGCGACCCCCCAGCGATCAACCGGACTTCTTTGCAAAGTTGATGGTGACAGAGAATTGGCAAACGGATTACTGTGTGCATTGTCCCACTGTCCCACTACCATGTGCAGAGGGTGCTGTGTGATATTGCCATAATCCTTCGTATAACCAACAGAGGGCGCTGTGTGATATTGCCATCACTGTTAATCCTTCATATAACCAACAGAGGGCGCTGTGTGATATTGCAGTCACTGTTATTCTTTAATATAACCAACAGAGGGCACACTGTGTGATTTTGCAGTCACTGTTATTCTTTCATATAACCAACAGAGGGCGCACTGTTATTCTTTCATATAACCAACAGAGGGTGCTGTGTTATATTGCAGTCACTGTTATTCTTTCATATAACCAACAGATGGCGCTGTGTGATGTTGCAGTCACTGTTATTCTTTCATATAACCAACAGAGGGCGCACTGTTATTCTTTCATATAAGCAACAGAGGGCATTGTGGGATATTGCAGTCTCTCCCCAAGTGAACTGTTGGTATAGGAATGATTAAAAGTGACTGCAATCTCAGCTACTGCCCGCTGACCCGAGTATAAGCCGAGGTAGACTTTTTCAGCACATTTTGGAAGCTGAAAAACTCGGTTTATACGGTACTGTCCTGTAAAATAGCAAATATTCACTTATTTAGCAATGGCATGAGTTAGCTATAAAGGGTGGTTAACTCAAATTTCTGTCTGAACCAGTCTGACCAACTGCAACCTAAAGTCACTGGCAAGGACTGTCTCCTAGGGTTCTGTATGCACAAAGGAATGGCCTAGAATGCGGCCCTCCATATCAGAAGAACTACCACAACTCCCACAATCCCAGTCAGCAAAAGGAAAGCTGAGGAGTTAGGGATTGACAGACAAGAGATACCTTTGGGACTCAAGCACCTGCCACTTGCCTGGAAGAAAATACATTAGTTTTCCGAAGTCCCCTTAAATTACCTTATGAGGAAACTTCAAGGTGACTTCGGAAAATGAAGCGCCGCGAGTGCCATTCTGCTGGCGATTTTTCATTATAGCCAGGGGAAGGTAGGGGAAGGCAGTTCGGGGAGATTGTGGCCCCGAAGTAGAGGCGATTTGTCGCCAGGGCGACTAATCTCCCTGAATCTGCCCGTGTGCCCTTACCCTAAAACCAACTGACTGATAACACATCTTAATATTTTTAGTTATCAGACTGTGAAAGGCTAATGCTTGTACCAAAGACAACGGGGGGATTACCCCTCTACTCATATAAACTGAAGTGCTGAAGAACATACTGTATAATCTATTTTAGAGGCTCACAGAATATATATAGATTCTGTGAACTCGTGTGTATTAATTAATTAATAAAAATCATCTTGATTGTTCAAGAGATTAATACACATGAGTTCACAGAATCTATATATAGATTAGATTATAGATTATATGTTCTTCATATAACCAGCAAGGTATGATCACTTTAAAGGGTTAGCTCAAATTTCTGCTTGTTTAACTTGGAAAAACAATAAAAATCATTTAAAAACTGAAAACTATAGATTCTGTGTCACTTTAAGGAAAAATTACATTTTATGACAGGGCTCGGGTGATGTCACCAGAGTTGAGGGCCCTGGGAAGAGGGAGGCTCAACACCCAGCAGTGACCTGCTGAAAGAGTATTTAGTTGCTCTGGTTCCATCCAATGGTCCCGCAGGTTTCAGGCTGGCCCACAGAACAATACCACAGTAGCAACTAGAATATGCCTTGGTAAATGTTTTCACGCATAAAAAACATATAAGTGGCACATTTCCCATACAAAAGAATGGGAGTGGTAGGAGGGGGGCACAGATGCTTTTCAGTTGGCTGTAATCTGTCAACTCAAAAACATATCTAATCAGTTTACAGACTAGATGACAGGGCTTTGATGATATATCAGCACAATGAAACACATCTATACTAATTATTGTATTTTAAGTAATAATAAAAGATGGCTTTCATATTCTACAGTCAAATCTAGAAGTGAAATTCACTAAGGCTATAGAAAATCAGGTTTAAATCCACCTCCTCGAATTTTGTTCTTGTAAAAATAGTTTTAAATTCATAATAAAAAATGATAAATTATACATTTCATGAGTCAAGGGGATAGGTGGGGACATGAATGCTTTTCAGCCAGCTGCAGGACAATCCCATGAAGCACACTGGAAGAAAATAAATCCAGTCAATCCTATTAGAGACCATTGCATACTGTATCTTATAGCCTAAACATAAAGGGGATATGTAATATAAGGTGCAAAGTTTGCTATGATTCTTTTCATATGTAGCAACCAATCAGCAGGTCGCAGGTCACATGATTAAAAGCAAACATCTTCTTGCTTGCTCTGGGTTACCACACCTGGACATACTTTGTGCCTTTTATTACATGTACAGTACTAAAGTTGCATAATTGTGCAGATCACCGTGATTTTACCCACAACTGAATGTAATTGCCTGATCTGTGGGTGCCCTGGAACAACCCATGCAATTACCATTCAAGTCTGGTCAAAATTAAAATTTTTCCACTAATTAGCTGCTGCTCGTCTTTACTTCTGTTCCCCAACCTAAATTTTGTCTCCAATAATCCTCAATCCACCAGGATTCTTTTTTTGAGGGGCAGAATGACAGGTCATCCATGGCCAAATGGTTGGGCAGTATGGTTAAACTGACCTAACTATCTGATCATATATTAGCAAGTATGGCCATTTTGACACAGCCCCTGCAAATAAACACAGTGAGACTTATTTACTATTTTTTGTTTCCATTTTCTAACTTGTAGTAGACTGATCAGAACTATAGCCATCACCTTTCAGGTAGTAAACACAAAAACAACCTATGAAAAGGGACCAGCATTTTGTAAAATCAATATAAAAAGGTAAAACACCACCGCCTCTTAGTTTAGCAATTCAAAACAACTGACTAAGTCAAAAATGTCCACTTGTCCTAAAAATACAGTTTATTTAAAATAAAGCATTTTAATCAGCTAGGGAACAACTTTGCAAATTGCTGTAAATGCAATGATCATATTTAAGGTGACAGCCTCTAAAGCTCAGAAGTATGCCAGTGATTCCATTGCTCTTCTGTAACTTCAAGTATGTGCAACATCCTATAGCGGACAGGTTTGCAGTCTGCTACACCTCTTCCATCCATTGTAAAACATATGCAATATATGCTGAATGGAGCTGCAAATGCACTACTGGATTACGTAATTAAAGGACCAGTAACATCAAAAATTCTTACAAAAAAATTTGTTAGAATAGAACGAAAAAAAACCACCAACACAAATTAAAATTTAAAATAGCAAAGCCTTTATTAAGAAATAACTTACAGAAACTCCACTTCCTGTCCTCTTCAGAAACAGACGAATCTCGGGTTCAACATTTGCCTTGGAAATATTAATTGCAATACTTTTATTTTCGGGTATCTTGGCTCTTTGCAAGCTGGTGTGTGGACAGCAGGGTCGGCGTAAACTTCTGTGTTTTTACTGCCTAAACACAGTCCATGGTTTGCGGAGCATTATAGTCATTGTCTGCAGTCATTGCTGTCCGGTCTCCCCTGCGCCAGTATCTGCCCCGCTCCGTATAATCAGGCTCAGTCCGGACTCCCAAGCGAAATTGCCCAGCTGGATCACTTCAATGGGTAGCACACTGACGTCGCCTTCCTACTGCTGCTGGATGAAGGAGGATGAAGAAGAGCTGGAGATCGGGGCAGAGGACACACTGTCAATGAATAGCCAGGGAGGAGAAATCGAGTGCTGCAGGATGGATGGTCGCCATTTCGCCGTTTCTGAAGAGGACAGGAAGTGGAGTTTCTGTAATTATTTCTTAATAAAGGCTTTGCTATTTAAAATTTTAATTTGTGTTGGTGTTTTTTTTTCGTTCTATTCTAACAAAAAAATTTTAAAATTTTTTTGATGTTACTGGTCCTTTAAACAAACAAGGCAAAGTTGTGCTCACCACTAATTTTTGAAATCATTAGGCGGGGGTGCAATGAGGGTGTGACCACAAAATACATATAGACAAATACAAGAGTCCTCTGCTCTCAACCCATCATCAATATATTTAAAACAGAGACATTTTGTGCATACGGCTACTGAAAAATGCCTTACCCTTTAAACAAAACAGGGATTGTTTGTCCATATATTGCAATATATTTAAGTTGGCCAACTACGTCAAAGTCATCCCATATCTGGCCAGTCCTAAGCTTAATTTTCATCTGATTCATTAAGAATTCTATTGCTTCATTATACATTTTACAAAGGGACTAAGTTTCACCTGCAGCTTACTAGCTGCTTTCAAAGTAAAACTCCCAAACTTGGCTGCCCTTTTATTAGACACCAGTGGGATCAGCTGACTATTTAAAATTAAAATCACAATTAAAGCCACAAAGTTTGTTCTGTACTGGGTTTAGAAATTCATAACACTCAGTAAAAGGCACATTTACTAATCTCAAATTATGTGATTGGTTAATATGGGTTACTTGACCTGGTGCAAACTTTGTGATTTTATTGCACTTTCCCAAGTGGATTTTGACCTGGGTATTCAGATACCTTGAAGGGTGGTAATAAAACTTGCTACATACAGAAGATAAGTACAAGTTTGGGGATTCAGATCTCTATTATAGAATACTCAAGACAAACCTTACCTCTAAGTGAAGAATTATGTCCAATTGGAGGCCCATGAGTTGCATGTGGCTCTCCAATAACTTTTTATGCCTCCCAGCATGTCCAAGATCTCTGCAGTTGTCTTTATACGCTATCATTGCTGATAATAATCTGGCCCCTAAATTTGTAAAATAGGAGATATAGAGCCTACAGCATGAAAACTCATGGACAGCGCTGGTCTAAAATATTTCATCGCTTACGTAATGCTAAGGCCCCAGAACACCTGCATACATTAAGTTTGAATAAGGGTTGCTAGAATACAATTAATAGTGAATGCAGTCTGCTTTGGTGCAACAACAAGGGGGGCTCTTCCAAATTTTGCACTGTGACCCGAGTGTGTCTAGTTTTGCCTTCGGCTCTGCTGGATTTATAATGATCACAAAGGTAAAAATGCTGATAACCGTATACGTTTCGATCATAAAGAACAATAGCACATCCATGTGAATACTGTATTCAAATATGAGCTATGACTCTACATACCATAGAACAAATTCTTACATTTGATCTCACGTAAAATATTACAGACAACCCTTCTACCCTTACAGTGCTACGCAATATTGTTGGCGCTATATAAATACATGTTAATAAATAATAATAATACCCATTCTGTAACAGTGATGTAGCTGTCATTATCTTTGTCAAATCCTCGAAACACTAATGGGTGAAGGAGTTAAAACCATGTCAAAAGGTTTAATAACAGAATCTTTACATTTCACTCACTGTCCATGTCATATTATCAGATACCAACTGTATTGTGCAGGATGTTTTGGCCTTTTATTAGAATCAGTAGCGCGCCGCACCAAAGTATGATAGAGCAGGATCAGGATCTCCACTTCATTCTTACTTACTGAAGATTAAAGATATACAGTGTTAATAATATTGAAAAATTTTAATTCAGCAGATAAGGTCCAGGGTTTATACCAGTGTCAGACTGGGACACCAGGGGCCCACCCAAAAACCTTACACCAGGGGCCCACCATAAAACCTTAGACCAGGGGCCCACTCTCAGTACTAATATTCTTCATCTCCTCAATCAACCGGTATTCTCCTAGTCTCTTTTCTTTATACTATAATCAATTATTCCATATATTTAGCCTCTTTGTTCTCATAGAAATAGGAAATGGCCATGAAATATGCTAAAAGTTTAGCATCATGAGGGCCTACTGACACCTGGGCCTACCGGGAGTTTTCCTGGTATCCCTGTGGGCCAGTCCGACACTGGTTTATACAAAATAAATCGCCATACTGAACAGGCTGGATGTCCAAACTCCTTGCTATACGCGGGTCAGTGTTTCAGTTGTAAGCATACTCATTTAGTAATTATGTTAGCCATGCTGATATTTTAATGCTATCCTAATGCTCTTTTGTGGGAGACTTAACTAATGAATGGCACTTACTTGCTTTGCTGTCCATATTTATAGCTACAAGCATTTGGGTCACATTTGTTTATTCACAGTAAAAACCAGTGATGGACATTCACAGCATTCAACCAACAGTGGCAAACCAAGACATTCTGCCATCATTGCACTTTCTGTTGTGAAAACGTGTTCATTTAAAAGTAATTTAATTTCTAATGGGCATTTTGTCCGAGCTAAAGTGTGCTGGTTTCAGGAGTGGTGCTTTGAAAATCTGGCATTGTACTGCTAGGGTGGTTTTGATCTATGCAAGTCAGGTGTCTACACAAAACTCTGCACATTTCTAACTGATGTGCTCTGGACACGTGGGGTTTTACAAGGTGAAGAGCAAAGAATGGAAGAGTGCTACTGAAAGCACACACACTGCACATTACAGTGCCTGCAAGATTTTCTGTGTGTGTGTTTCACAATTAGTTGTACACCTCATATCATGCAGGCAAATGAACAAGGGCACCAAAGGCAAAGATTGCTTTGAAATGAAGCCCTCCAAGAAAAGTGTTTTGTGATAATATTTCTACCAGGGATACCCATCTTAAGGTCCTGCAACTGTTTCTTAAAGGAGAATTTGACCTTTTTCAAAAAAAAGTCCTACCCCTACCCCACATAGACCCCCTCCCTCCTAGCATAGCTGCCCCCCGGGGGAAAATGCCTCATGCTTTATACTTACCCCTCGGTGCAGATTCAGGCATCGGAGTTCCACGCAGCCATCTTCCGTTTTTTTGGTAACCTGAGTGGGAGACCGGTGAAGCTGCGCAGGCGCAGTTGGAGCAATTTTATGGTTTGCGACAACTGCGCATGCTCCGAAATGGACAGAACTTGCCGAATCACCGGAAGAAGACACAAACAAGTGGAACATGGCTGAGTGGAACTCCGATGCCTGAATCTGTGTCGAGGGGTAAGTATAAAATTAGAGACATTTCCCCAGGGGCAGCAATGCAGGGGGGGAGGAGGGAGTTTTTTTTGTTTTTTTTAAACAACGGTTGTATTATCCTTTAAAGGGGTGTTTCACCTTTAGGTAACTTTTATTATGTTATAGAATGACCAATTCTAAGCAACTTTTCCATTGGTTTTCATTATTTATAGTTATTTGCCTTTTTCTTCTGACTCTTTCCAGCTTTCAAAAGGGCATCGCTGACCCCTTCTAAAAAACAAATACTACAAATGTATTGTTACTTTGTATTACTGATCCTTCTATTCAGGCCTCTTCCTATTCACATTCCAGTCTCTTATTCAAATCAATGCATGGTTGCTAGGGTAATATGGACCCTAGCAACCAAATTGTTTAAGATGCAAATTGAAGAGCTGCTGAACAAAAAGCTAAATAACTCAAAAAAACTTCAATAATAAAAAATGAAAACCAATTGCAAATTGTCTCAGGCTATCACTCTCATACTAAAAATGATCTCAAAGGTAAACAACCCCTTTAACTACAGTTGCTTGTGATAATCACCCAAGGTCTTTGCCTGATGGATATTACAGTATTGGAGTTAAAGTAAGGTATGGAGAACTCCCCTAAATATACATAAATCAATGATGTTTAACCCTTAGCTGTGGATATAGTAAAACTCGTAACAGCTCAGCTTTCAGTCAGATTTGGATATTGTAGTTCAACTACTGCTGGAGGAATGGACATCTACCGTGCATATGCAAATTAGGGTTCTGATTCGGTTCAGTATTAGGCCAAATCTTTTGCGAAGGATTCGGGGGTTCGGCCGATTCCAAAATAGTGGATTCGGTGCATCCCTATCTATAACATACTAAAAGTTAGCTTAAAGATGAACCACCCAGTTGAGGCCACAATTATGCACATGAAGCTTTGCTCCTACATAGCAAAACAATTAATAAGGCCAAAGGCATGGATGATATAAGCACAGTTATACAGTTGTATTATCACTGGAATGAGCAGTGGCAGGGTGCAAGGGCTTTATCTTTGATATTTTACATGGTTAAATGTGGGCCTAGCACTACAACCCTCTTTGTAATTGAGGCCAAAGTATTTTTCAAGTAAAGGGTACTGCCAAAAAGAGTCCCATACTACTTAGTTGGCCGCTCGGGGGTGCAAATTTTTAACAAATGCTAAATAAAACTTGCCACTGATCAACAAACAAGCTTCTGATTAACACAAACCCAGCCCATTCCCCATTACCTATACAAGCCCCATAGCAGGACTTTTGTGTCAGGGGCCTATCGGCTCCCAGCGGAGAAGTCTCCGGTTAAAGTCCAAGTTTGCGGTAACCAGAAAGGGATCAGGAATAAACGTACTCAATTTCAGACAATAGTTCAATAGGCAGGCAGAGAAGGAGCAAAGTCAAGGTTCAGGCAGGGTCAAAAAGTCCAGGAATCAGGATAGAAGGAATTTAGGAACACCCAGGAATGTAACAAACAAATCCTATAATTGGGCATTGAACCCGTGAGCTCGGTGTCCTCTTATTTCAAATTTTCATGCCAAAAGTGTGACGTCATTGCACGTGGGTCATGGGCGCCTCCATCTTGGATGCGATGCTGCCGGAGACGGGGGCACTCCTGACATTCTGCTGCTGTCCCTTCATATTTTTCCAAGGAATTGTGCTTAAAGGAAATATCTATGCAGTCATGAATTTATTGTATCTGTCTGCATATGCTGTAATGTGTCTTCACTACACAGAATGACATTAACTGGCCATGAAGTTAGCCAGTCCCAAGTGACACCATAGCACACCTCATAGACTGCTGGGTAATAGCCTCTTTAAAATGGGAAATGGTGACAGGCTGGGAAGGATTTAGATTTTAGATTTTAGTGCTTCTGAACAGCACACCTTCATAACAACTTGGGGGAAATAAATCAAAAGGAAAATAAATATACATGTAGCTCTTCACATTTCCATTAGACAAATCCATATGAAAGTACAAGTATGGGATCCGTTATCCAGAAAGCTCCGAACTACAGTACAAAGACCCCCGCAAAACTATATATTTTTGTAAATGACACATTCTGAAGAATTCAAAAAGCTACACTAAAGGCATTGGTTTTTATGACATTTCTGAAGATCACCTAAAAATATTGCAATTTGCCACATAATTTCTTACATACAATTAGAAAACACCCTAAATAATGATGCCAAGGGTCTACTGAACAGTTTGATGCCCAATATGCATAGATATACCAAAGCAAAGTTTATTTTACTGTTATGAGGCTACTGTACCTCTGGATACACACAAAGTACTTTGTGTATAGGATATTCAGGGCCATACTGGGATGTCCAGAGGCTCACCAGGGTTGTGCTTTCAAGGGCCCTAGTCCACCTTCCCCACCCCCTGTCCCCTTCACCATCACCCCGTACCCTTTTCTACCTCCTCATTAACTTTCCACTTGACAGTCTGGGGAGTGAGACTGGGTCCAGGAGCAGGCCCTGGGCCTGTGGGGCCTACTGGGTTTTTCCCAGTGCTCCACAGGCCCAGTCTGACACAGAGTATAATTATTTTGTCTAGCTTGAATTCTCTCATTTTTAATTTCTGTATCATGAATATTACTATATCTGTTACATACTGTACCTTTGTATGCAGGTGGATTCTTCAAAAGACTTTGGTTTCCACTCAATTAGATCCCACTCGTAGATCTTCCCATGTTATCCAGAAAATACCTGCAATTGCATAAAGCAGTCAATTTGTGGTTTGCTTATGGAATATTACTTTGTACATGGAGGTCAATAGCACAAACTGTAAAATGATGTTCTATATAGTATCAGAGATTTGGTCTGGGTATAGCATTGCTGTGCATATGTCCCCGTGTACTTCTACTGCACAGTGTGGGTATTACAATGGGACGTGTGTGACTAAAGTGCAATAAGTTACAAAAACTGCATTACATAAACTACACGTTGCCTATATTTAGGGCCGGAAGTAGGGGTAGGCAGAAGAGGCATGTGCCTAGGGCACAGTGGTGGGGGACACTAGGCACTTACCTCTACAATCACTTACCCCTAGTCATGACCCTTGTCCTCTCTTGCCGGCAATGTGCTCTTGTGTGTGTGCGCGTGCCTGTGGTTGTGCATGTCTGCAGGGGGTGCGAGGGGGCTGGCCAGGTTGGCCAAGCCCTGCCTATATTACCATTGTCAATTTTCTGTGCTGTCCTGGTATCAACGTTTAGGATTTCTGGAGTCCAGCTTCTTTTATCTTTCACACAGAATCTTGGTTTCCATTGTAAATGGCTCCAGGGGTTCTTTTCCTGAAGGAACCTTAAAGACTGAGAAGCAGACAACATAACCAAAGAAGTAAGAATTAAGAAAATAGAGCCCTGCAGGATATAGTTAATTAAAATACAAACTACAATACACCTAATTAGACCAGAAAGGGTCCAGACCTGCCTGGTTCAGGATAATGCATGTGGGATCACAATTTTGAACACACATTTCCAGCTACTGCCCAGTATAAACCGGGGTCCCCCTCTGATAAACTAAACTATAAATCAATTTTTTTAGGATCCCCGATAGTTGTACCACCTGCATTCTATATTGGTTGTCCAGCGTAAATGCGTATATACATGTCTAAAAACAAAACTGTATGAGTTCCCTTATGTCCAGGACAGTCTATGCATGTGTAGGAACCAAGCCTTTTTTTTCTTCTTCAGTCATGACCCCTGTAGCTGTGGCAGGCCTGGAGTGGGATTTATAATAAGACCTGTCATTTCAAGTACACAGAGGCCCAAACAGCCCACACCAACCAGATAAATAGTAACTGCCTATATCAGGGGTCCCCAACCTTTTTTTACATTTAAATATAAAAAGAGTTGGGGAGCAACACAAGCATGAAAATAGTCCCTGGGGATGCCAAATAAAGGAGTGTGATTGGCTACTTGGTGGCCCCTATGTGGACTGGCAGACTACAGGAGGCTCTGTTTGGCAGTAAATCTGGTTTTTATACAACCAAAACTTGCCTCCAAGTATTGAATTCAATAATAAGCACCTACTTTGAGGTCACTGGGAGCAACATCCAAGGGATTGGCAAATTTCCTATAGGTAAAAGTGGTTGTTCATTTACTTTACACAGAAAGTGATATTCTGAGACAATTTGCAAATGATTTTCATTTTCTATTATTTGTGTTTTTTTAGTCATTTAGCCTTTTATTCAGCAGCTCTCCAGTTTGCAGTTTCAGCAATCCGGTTGCTAGGGTCCAAATTATCCTAGCAATAATTCATTTACAAGACTGGAATATGGGTAGGAGACGGCCTGAATAGAAAGATCAGCAATACAAAGTAGCAATAACTATACATTTTGTAGCCTTACAAAGCATTTGATTTTAGATGTGATCAGTGACCCCCAGGGCCAGGCCAAGTCGTCCGGCAGCCCTAGGCAACCAAGCGGCCACCACCCTCCTCACCAGTGTGCGCGTGCAAACGTGCACGTGCTGTAAACGAGGGTAAATGGACAGAGGGGAGGGAGAGTAGAGTGACAGAAGGGAGAGTGGCAGAGGAGAGGACAGGAGAGGGGGGGGAAGTGCATCAGAGGGGAGGCAGAGGGTCCGAGTGAAGGTGAGGGAGAGGAGAGTGACAGAGGGGAGTGACTAGTGGTAGGCAAAGACCCATAAACAAGTACCTGCTCAGCGCGCCCCTTATTGTTGCGCTCTAGGTAGGTGCCTCTTCTGCCTACACCTAGTTCTGGCCCTTGTGACCCCCATTTGAAAGCTGGAAAGATTCAGAAGAAAAAAGCAAATAATTAAAAAAACTATAAAAAAGAACTTGCTTAGAATGAGTCACCCCTTTAATACAATCTTAGTCCCAGAAAATACACACTCTAGACACCCAATGGTCAGATCCAACCCTACTTTTATAAAGGATAATATATTTCACACAAATTCTATATGTAAATACATAAGGATATTAATGTGCAGAGGCAAATTGGCTAATGCAACAAGTTTGGAGGGTGCGAGTGACGTGCTGGGAAAAGTTGTTGTGCAGAGGCAGTAACAAGTTCGGGCCTCAGGGGGGGGTGCAGGTGGAACTTTGAGTTGTGCAGAGGCAGAAGGAAAGTTGTGAATGAAAAACTCGAGGTGTGGAGAGGGGTACATTTTATAAGTTTGGGCCACACGAGGGGTTGGTACTGGCGGTGCTTGGCATTCTCTAAATTGGCAGAGGGCTCTGGGAACAACTCCAGGGGCACGTGCGATCAGGCTCGGAACTAGGGGTAGGCACAAGAGGCACGTGCCTAGGGCGCAAAGCTTGGGGGGCGCCAGGCACTTACCTTATATGCAGCCTACCCCTAGTCTGGCAACTGTTACCCCAAGTGGACTCTGTGAAATCAAAATGCCTTGCGCACAACCACGCGTTCACGCCTTCGGCTGTGCGCCGTGGCGCACGCGCGTCCTCGGTGACGCACAATTACGCACGCGCGCTCTTCGTTACGCACGATTACGCACACACGTTCTCTATTGCGTGCGGTTACGCACGGGAGTCTTCGGTTGCGCGTCGTTGCGCACAGCTGCGGTGGGGACCTAAGTTGCCAATGGCCAGTTGGGTTGCTGACAGACCTGGCCCGGCACTGGTTACCCCCTTGCTCTTGCCTCCATGCTGGCACAGGACTGTGCTGTTGTGGGCGCTTCCAGAATCAGGTGTATGGGCTGCAGGAGCAGGGTTTGGGTGGTGTGATTGGTAGGGGCCTCTATGGTTATGTGCCTTCTTTTTCTTTACCATCTCTCTGTTTCCTTCAACCCCCTTTTATTTCCTCTGCTCTGTCTCTGTTCTCCTTCAGTTCTATACCCTCCCCTGCAGGTAGGGTTGCCACCTGGCCGGTATTTTACAGGCCTGGCCTGTAAAAATGGTGGTTGATCCCAATATTATTAATAGGGAAAAAAGATAAATAAATAGGTAGGCCGGTATTTTTTCCAGAAAAGGTGGCAACCCTACCTGCAGGGGTGATCCGACACCTAGCACTGAGGTGAACTAGCAAATACCAGCCCAACTAAGCTTACTCTTTAAACATTGGAACGGTCAATACTCCCTGTACTGTAGTAGCTGAAAATCCAATTTTAAAATAAGAATTGTACACGGTTGCGCACAATTACGCAGGCGCGTCCAATAATACGCACATGTGTCCTTGGTTACGCACGATTACGCACGCATGTTCTCTATTGTGCGCGGTTACGCACGGGAGTCCTCTGTTGCGCACAGCTGCAGTGGGGACTAAAGTTGACAATGGCCAGCTTTTAAAGTTACCAGTGGTAACCTGCAGGGTGCTGCTGTCTGGGGCAAGATTCTCACTGTCCCTCATAGCTACCCTGCCTCCGGTTCCCTTCAATTACATTCCCTCCACTGTCCCCAGTCACCTCCATACCTCCCAACTGCAGGAGGTCACGATTTTGATGGCTCAGCCTGGAGTTTTTCTTTGGTCTGCTGCAATGACACCAGAAAAAGATTCAACGTTTCTGAAACGTAATTGAAATAAAATGCTTGTTGGCAATGGACCCAGAACATTGAGCAGCTACACTTAGATACAACGCGGCTGGCTGGGTTTTCTGCAGGGGTGCTTCGCCAATGAGGCAAGTTGAGGCTGTCGCCTCAGGCGGCAGCGCCCCACTAGGTACCAGGGGCAGCAAAAATGCTGCTCCTGGTAATTTAAGAGCGAATTTCCGGGGGAGGGGGGGGCAGCAGCAACTGCTGCTGCCTCAGGTGGCAGAGGGGCCAGGATCGCCCCTGGTTTTCTGGGGTAGCTGGCCTTGATCTGGTCACTTCTGAACTGATAAATCTTATATAAGTTGTGACACCATTTTTCAAGTTTATGTGAGTGCGGAGTTGCCCCTTGACAGTTTTATTTCACGGCACCCACAAAGCAACAACCACAACTGTGAGCACTTAAAATGGCTTATTAAAGACTGTTGTCATTTTCCTAATGAAAGTGTGGCACCACAGGGAGGAACAAACAACCTGGAAGTGACTTCACACAATAGGGAGTGGGTGGAGTGTTGCTGCATGTGAGACTGGGCTGGAACTAGGGGTAGGCAGAGTAGGCACATGCCTAGGGCGCAAAGGTGGAGGGGAGCCAGTCACGTACTTACTCCTACCCCTAGTTCGGTCCCTTCTCTGCCGACCGCCCACTTGTTTTCATCTGAGCGAGTGCGCATGCGTACGAGTATCTATTTGCGTATAGCTGAAGCTTCTTTTCGCGTGTGAGCAGAATCGTCTTTTCGCGCATGCACAGACGCGTCTTTTTGCGTATGCGCACAATTGCGTATTTGCTGTGACTTGGCCCGGCTCTTCGTGCGATTGATCCTTAGACCCGATCTTCTGAGGATTGGTTCCAAACAGCAGACTTATGACAATTACATGTCTGCTGTTTTGCCTTTTCCTAGAAGCCTTCTACAGGTGTCTGCCTCCAGCAGACCTATTTTACACACAACACACATTTATGCAAGCTTTCCTTTTTCTAATTTCACAGATTTATTCACATATAAACATATAAACTCACACACACATGCAGGACCGCCATCAGAAATTGCAAGGCCCCATACGACAAAATTTCCTGGGCCCCCTGGGCTGCACCCACCGCAAGCCCCACCTACAGGTCTGTCCTCCCCACCCAACAGGTCTGCCCCCCACCACACAGTAAAAACACAAAAAAAATATTGGTGGCTAGGATTCCCATATGTTAATAAAAAAAGATTTTGGTGGTCAGGGCCCCCCATAAAAAAATATTTGTGGCCAGGGCCCCCCCATTAAAAAATATTGGTGGCTAGGACCCCATATGAGAAAAAAAATTGTTGGCCAGGCCCCCCCCACACACATTATGAGAAAATTGGTGGCCAGGGCCCCTTAAACGTCCATGCCTTCCCGAAGTCAGCAGCTCTCAGAAAGATGGGGGGCCTGGCTAATCAAGTTAGTGTGGCGTGGCCGGGCCCCCCTTACCCTCGGGGCCCCCTACAACTCTCCCTCCTGTCCCTCCCTGATGGCTGCCCTGCACACATGTATACAGAGTTATATTTGCACTCACACATCTTTAGCAAGTGTACAACATGCGCGCACACACAAAAGTACTTGTTTCCTTGCTTTTTTTTTAATTTTTTTGCTTTTACTTATACGTTTACTTATATTTTATTTATATTTTATATGTAATATGCACAGTGGAGGATTAATAAGATGTGAGGCCCTTAGGTTACACTTTCCACAGGGCCCTTATCTGTGATGCTGAGCCAGGGTCACAGGTGCACAGTGCATCTGCAGACATAAGGGGCATGGGCCCATCTAGCATTGGCTTTCAATTATTATTTTTTTTTTTCTTTGCTTTTATAGAAACTTATTGTTTTTTTCTGAGCTTTGCCCTGGGCCTGGGTCCAGTGAAGTGCTGTACTGCCCCCTGTGTATGTACATCTGATACCTGCTTCCTGGCCTGGATTTTTTTCAATTATTTTTATTTTCTTTAAATACGGCTGGACGGCTTTTATAAAAATATTAAACTGTGCTGCAGGCTTGCAGCTGCTACTGGGCCTGGTCGGGTGCCATGCTGCCCTTGTGCACGGCCAGTACCTGCTTTCTGGCTAGCTGGGAGAAGATTAGGCCAAGCAGCAAAGCATGTCAGTGCCTGTACTTTGTGTGAGTCTCTATAAAGCTGCACTTATGTGTTTAATCTTCTCTGATCCAGCCAGCACAGCAAAAATATATATTTTTTTAAAAAAAACAGTAACTTAAAAAGCCCTATGGGCCCCTATAGCCTAGGTAAGCCTATGCATTAATTATTGACCTGTAGGAGATAAGATCCTCTAAATTGGAAGCTTTGAGGATATTTTTCAAGGTTTCTATTTTTTTTTTTATAACAGCTGATAATTTTAGGAAAGCATTGCAATTTGGTAATTTAGGAGTAGAAAGACATATTTACCCATTTTAGATTAGTCCTAATCTTTTCTTTCCAAAAATATAAAACTATTAGTTTTATATTTCTGAAGTCTGCAGATTTCTGGAGCAGCGCTCTTGACCTTTAGTAAAGTACTGCTGTTGCTTTTTGACATATACAAGTCAGAACTTTCCACAAAACGACATATTTTATATTGACGCATTTGGGAGTCATGGGACAAATTGTATACAATTGTATTTTCATGCATAATATAAATGGTTTCTGATATGTGGTTATATTAAGTCAAATATTTTTGAATTCTCCATTTTTTAGACATTAAGAAGCTTATATATTGCTATAAATTTGTAATTACACAAAAGTACAAAAAAAACCTCCCAAATCCTCTGGTAGTGAAAGGGTTAAAACGACTGCATGACTCGCCGAATAGGAAAGCAAAAACACTAGAAATTCCACAGAACTTGCCATTTTTACAATATCCCAATTTGGAAACAAACATCATGCCAAGGACAGCAGCAAAACACAGAAACTGGCGCAGCTCGTCTGTCAATACAGTCCATTTTAGGACGAACTCAGGAATGAGCTACGTATGTGCTACAGGCTCTCTCCCTCTGTCACAATTCCCACCTCCCCAACGTTAGCATTTAGTCATGTATCTGCCCTATTCCATTGGATCTTACCCCCCTCCATGATCTCTACATCTAAGTCAGGTGTCAGGCTTCCTTCAACTTACTTGCAGCATCCAGTATTCCTGCCCTCATTGGCATCTAAACTGTACGACTCAGATTCCCCACCTTAAAAGGTCTCAGCCAATGGCCTTCCAGCAGAGGGTGGGAACATTTATGTAAACTAATCAGCAAGCAGTACTGATGCAGATGAGCCAATCAAAAATGACTGCCCTCTGTCGGATCTGATTGGCTGCAGCCATGGTGGGGCGGGACTTTCTGTCAACAAGGAAAGCAAAGACGGATTATGAAGGGGAAAACATATCGTGCAGGACAGATGACACGGAGTAGCCTGCAGATGTCTATACCTCAGGTAGGATTAAAGACACCTGTCCCCAGGACATACAAGTAATTTAGAAGGACGGATAGAGGAGGGAGCATGAAGCATATGGGAGGGATGACAGAGGTGGGCGGGGTTAAGGGCGGTGCCGCAGGGCAGAGAGTAGAAATAAGGGATGACACGGAGCGAGGGAATAATCAGTGTGAATAATTGAATGTTAACATTGGGGAGAGCTAACCTTATGGAGGCAGATGTTTTGCAGGTGTAATGAGTGTTACTGGAAGCTGTCCCCACAGGGACACTGACTGTACTGCCTTATACATGTGACACATGGGAGACATGGGGGTGGAGTTCTCAGGACTTTCTAGTTCTTGCCAAGGGGAGTACGTAAAACAGCAAATGAATTGCTGAGGCAGCTGGGAGTTGTAGTTAACAAGTGCTGCTTAGTGAAGGAGTAATTTAGGGACAGCGGCTTGAAAACCAGTGAAAGGGGGCGGTGCTTCGTTATGCAAAGCCACGCCCCCTGTTTTCTATTGGCCCGCGGAGCCAGCAGCTGACATAGAACGTGTCTGACAAACTTGCCGAGCCAGGTATGCTGATGGGAAAATAGATGAACAATTTTGAAGGCAGTTTTGTGTTTCAGGGACCAGTACAGCTGTGTTACATTTGTACATGTGTTGATATCCTTACATATTGCTATTGCTCTCCCTGCTTTGTACAGACGTTTAGTTGAGGGGTGTGTGTCAGGGATGGGCTCAATATGTCAGGCACGTGGTTTCTAGTCATGTGTGAATATGCTTCACTGGTATAGCTGCAAATGGGCATGGGAATCAAGGGTTAATATGGGGTGCCCTTTTTATTCAGTACAACTGTCTCTGCCCACGTGCTGTACCAGCCAATGCACACAGCCCTCTGAAGCCACACCCCCAGGAATGACAGTTAGGTCAGTTGGAAGGAGGAAGTCCTTCTTTCTGAAGCCCCGCCCACAGCAATGACAGTTAGGTCAGTTGGAAGGAGGAATCAGGAGGATGGACTGCTGGTTGTGTGGTCTCGCTAGAATCCTATAGCGTGTACCCCAATAATGGCAGGAAGGTGAGATATTATCTTTTTATAGTTATATTGCAGCATGGGTTGAAAAAATATGATCATCAAGGTTATCTTTTTGATTAACTAAATTGAGCCTAACTTCTGGGGTAAACTGTTCAGTAGACAGCGATGTCAGTTAGCTGAAGGAGTAATCAGATGGATTGCTGGTTGTGTGGTCTGACTAGTGGGCAGCAGGCAGCAGCACATACCCCAATAATGGCAGGAATGAAGGCAGCGGAGGGGACGACTGAAAGGTGGTGGGTAAGGAGAAAAGGAAAAGAAAAAGGAGCCCAGTGGGGAAACTGACAATTGAGAGTGAGAAAGAAAAGTAAGTAAGATTGGGAGCAGCAGTCTGAGTACTTAGAATGGAAGGAAGGTGAGAAGGTGACCTGCCCAGCAGATAGTGATGACAGTAATTGGCAGGAGAAATCAGGTTTGCTGGTTTGCAGCATGTTTCCCAGCATTGCTAAATTCTGGGTTGAGCAACAAGTAGCATGTGTCTATCTTCTATGTCTGGTTGGGAAATAATATCTGTGATTATGTGTAGGGGTGTTGGAATTATGTGTACATATGATAAATATCACTATTACTGTAGCTAGTAGCCCAGCAGATAGTGATGAGTCTGACAGTTATTTCTGTTGGTAGGAGAAATCAGTAGGATGGGTTAATGTAATGATTTGGTGCTTTGTTAATTGATGCTATCAGTTTTTTAGATTTTTTTTTCTGTAATGATTAATTTTGTATATTATTTTAATTCCCAATTTAAAAAATTCCCAATAATGGCAGGAAGGTGAGATAGTATCTTTTTATAGTTATAGCAGCAAGGGTTGACAAAATACACATAACCATCAAGGTTAACTTTTTATTTAACTAAATTATGCCTAATTTCTGGGCTGACCTGCCCAGTAGAAAGTGATTTCCGTTGGCAGGAGAAATCAGGTTTGCTGGTTTGCAGCGTGTTCCCCAGCGTGCTTAAATTCTGGGTTGGGCAACAAGTCGCATGGGCCCATCTTCTGTGCCTGGTTGGGAAATAATATCTGTGTTTATATGTAGGGGTGTTCATAGGCTTGAGAAAGGGTCCTGCGAGGCCCGAAACGTTGCCACATGTCTGCTCACATTTGAGCCAAATAAAGTACACCTTCAAATTTTACACAAGTTATAGTGTGCTGCAGTATATTGGATTTCTATATGTAGGGGTGTTGGCATTATATTTACATAGTTAGGAATATCACTGTTACTGTAGCTAGTTTATAGGGATTTTACTTCCATAGCACTAAATTTAGCCATAAATCCATAACGTGCTGCATGATATATATGAGAAATGTCAGGGTTATTATAACAGCAGTGGCTGTGTGTTGATGGTGGGCTTGAGAAATAGAAATGTCCTAATCTGTCACATGGTATGTCCTCTGAATAAATATATATATATATATATATATATATATATATATATCTATATATATATATATATATATATATATATATATATATATATATATATATATATATATATATATATATTGGGTGGCTAAAAGCTAGTACAGTTACCCATAGAGAACAATAAGGAAATAGTTCTGATACGTCTACTACAAGGAAGATTTTGATTGGTTGCTATTGGATTATGCTCTGATGCAGTTACTGTTTTTATAGTAAAAAAAATATTTTTTGTGTTAATTTTTTTTTTTTACCCCTACAGCTACTGCTGCTAGTAAAGGCTGGTCCATTCCAGAGGAAAAGGATAAAGCTCCAGACAAAAATACATGGCAAGGTAAGCCAGAATTATTAAAAATGTTATCAGGTCCCAAAGCAGCAGTGGCAGCTCACTCAGAAATTGTTATTTTAGGTACTTACACACTAGGCCCCTGGCACCAGGACCGCCATCAGAAACCGCAGGGCCCCATAAGACAAAATTTCCTGGGCCCCCTGGGCTGCGCCCACCGCAAGCCCCACCTACAGGTCCGCCCTCCCCACCCCACAGGTTCGCCCCCCACCACACAGTAAAAAAAACAACAAAAATATTGGTGGCTAGGGTTCCCACATGTTAATAAAAAAAAATTGGTATTGGTGGTCAGGGTCCCCCATAAAAAAAATATTTGTGGGCAGGCCCCCCCCACATTAAGAAATATTGGTGGCTAGGACACCACATGGACCCATCCCCACATTATAAGAAAATTGGTGGCCAGGGCCCCTTAAAAATCCATGCCTTCCTGAAGTCAGCAGCTCTCAGAGAAATGGGGGGCTCGGCTAATCAAGTAAGTGTGGCATGGCCTTACCCTCGGGGCCCCCTACAATTCTCCCCCCTGTCCCCCCCCCCTGATGGTGGCCCTGCCTGGCACACAGGACATTTTGTTTGCAGCTGAGGCAGAGGACAGTGCCCCTTCTCCACTTGTGACTACTCCTTACTGCTCCTTATACTAATCATCAACTAGGTCTGTATTGAACGCATACAGAACAGTGACAGACAGATCTCAGTGCTCAAGCTTTCAAGCTAATGTTTTGTTTGGGGATCCTCCTGTCACTGTTCCATTTCATCTTTGTTCAATTACATTCTTGTCATTAGTATTAGGCGCAGTGACAGGTATAGAAGGCAAGTGTTCTGCCCTGAGAGCAAATAACAAAGGCCTAAGTGCTGTACGGGCATTTAGGTGCCTGTCATTTCCAGGGGGTGCCTGCCATGAGGCAAGGAGAGAACCTTGTCTCAAACGGCATTGCCCTGCAAGTTACCAGAGGCGACAAAAAGCCAAATTTAAAAAAAACGCAATTGCGCTCTCTGCCCTAACGATGGAATCTTTCTTTATTCACTTGCTGGCATTTTCATGTGCATATTTATCAAAGGTTTAAAACAGAGATTATTTGATAATGCTGCATAGGTAAATAGTGAGCAGGGAAGTTCCTTTCTGGTAAATTGTGGTGAATTCTATTTGCCTCTAAATTAAAAAACAACACATTATGTTTTAATTTATTAAAGAGTAAATGGATTTTACCTTAGTTCTCTAGAAGGGAACTCCCAAATTCTCCGTTCCCTTAGGGGCGTATTTTTGAAATGGGGGAAATAGGGAAAACTCTGTTTTAAAATCTTAATATCCTAAAAATTGTATATGTGTGAACAGAGAAGTAGTGATCTGTGGCAAGCTTTATTTTTATGCTTTATTATATTTTTCCCTATTTATCTCTAAATTGCTAGAGATGTATATACAAATCTGGTAAAGTTTGAGTGCTTACTATAAATGGTGATACTGCTTTCTTGAGAGAGAATTTAAATGTCAAATATATTGCAATGTGATTTTATTTCTGTTTAGCTGTGGGAGTAATGCCAATGCAATGTCTATATATTTTCAAATATTGTATACTTTATTTTGTTTAATATTAGAATATTTGAGGAGCATGTTCATGTATGGCACAACGGCTATGCATACCCCCCACCCCCGGGAATTTATGTCCTGCAAAATCATTCTTGCTCAGTAAAGTTTTTTTGTAGTGGTGTTAGCAAGTTTATGATAGGTGTTCAGTTTATGATGAAGTTGTTTTTAGTTTTTTTTTAATGCGTTGGCTGTTGGTGTGTTTATTCTCTACTTATGGAGCATTACAGCATAGAGGTGTAGTAACTGAGCCTAAATTTGTCAGCCTTTATGGATTGTTTTCGAGCCCAGTTTTTGGAGGGGCTGCCCGGGTGAAAAGTGCCTTTCCGGATTTCCAAATCCAGACAGGACATTGAAGTGAATGACATGGTGATCAGGCAATTGCTGATCGACACGTCACTGGCCCGCCCTTGGCGTCATCTGGCCCGCCCCCCAACATCACCTCCCTGCCCTCAACGTTATCCGGCGTTTACCCCCAACATCATCCAGCCCAAACCCCGACTTCACCGGCCCGCCCCCTGCCAGGTTCCCCCATGGAAGAAAGGTGGCAACCCTACATTGAGGGGCGGAGAGTGGTGGCGTCAGTGGGGGCAACATGTGTGTCTGGGGCATTTCCTTGGCACACAGGTTGCTCCCTGGCCCTTTCGTTTGCTCTAGGATCATCGTGGAGCAATGCGAAAGGACCCACTGACAATTTTTTTCACTTATGACTTGAAATAATGTTGCGCTTGGTCTACATCCACATCTTTTTTTGCACATGACCAAATATGTACAATATTGTCGTTATTTTATTGGATTTATCTCTTGCAATTTCTGTTTCATGGGTATGTTTTTGCTAATAGTTTATTGTATTTCCTGTTTTCTTTTTTTTTGTCCAGTTTATTGCTTTCAAATATGTATGTAAAGTTATGGTCGCTAAGAATGCGTCTAAATGCAGAAGATGTCTTTTTGAGGTTTCTATATTTCTTTATGTTCTTGTGGTGGTCATTGAAACTTGATGCAGTGTGGACATAGGCGCAAACAGGCATTTTTGCTTATTATTACACATACGGACAGGGTTGCCACCTTTCTGGATTTCACCCGCACAGGCCAGATTTTGGGGGGGCTGCCCGGGTGAAAAGTGCCTTTCCGGATTTCCAAATCCGGACAGGACATTGAAGTGAATGACATGGTGATCAGGCAATCGCTGATCGACACGTCTCCGGCCCGCCCTTGACGTCATCTGGCCCGCCCCCCAACATCACCTCCCTGCCCTCGACGTTATCCGGCGTTTGCCCCCAACATCATCCAGCCCAAACCCCGACTTCACTGGCCTGCCCCCTGCCAGGTTTCCCCATGGAAGAAAGGTGGCAACCCTACATTCGGGGCAGAGAGTTGTGGTGTCAGTGGGGGCAACATGTGTGTCTGGGGCATTTCCTTGGCACACAGGTTGCGCCCTGGCCCTTTTGTTTGCTCTAGGTTCATCGTGGAGCAATGCGAAGGGACCCGCTGACAATTGTTTTCACTTGTGACTTGAAATAGTATTGCGCTTGGTCTACATCCACATCTTGTTTTGCACATGACCAAATATGTAAAATATTGTCGTTATTGTATTGGATTTATCTCTTGCAATTTCTGTTTTATGGGTATTTTTTTGTCCAGTTTATTGCTTTCAAATATGTATGTAGAGTTATGGTCGCTAAGAATGCGTCTAAATGCAGAGGGTGTCTTTTTGAGGTTTCTATATTTCTTTATGTTCTTGTGGTGGTCATTGAAACTTGATGCGGTGTGGACATGGCCGCAAACAGGCATTTTTGCTTTCTATTACACATACAGGTAGGGTTGCCACCTTTCTGGATTTCACCCACACAGCCCAGTTTATGGAGGGGCTGCCCGGGTGAAAAGTGCCTTTCCGGATTTACAAATCCGGACAGGACATTTAAGTGAATGACATGGTGATCAGGCAATCGCTGATCGACACGTCACTGGCCCGCCCTTTATGTCATCTGGCCTGCCCCCCAACATCACCTCCCTGCCCTCGACGTTATCCGGCGTTTGCGCCCAACATCATCCGGCCCAAACCCCGACTTCACCGGCCCGTCCCCTGCCAGGTTTCCCCATGGAAGAAAGGTGGCAACCCTACATTCAGGGGCGGAGAGTTGTGGTGTCAGTGGGGGCAACATGTGTATCTGGGGCATTTCCGTGGCACACAGGTTGCTCCCTGGCCCTTTCGTTTGCTCTAGGATCATCGTGGAGCAATGCGAAAGGACCCACTGACAATTTTTTTCACTTATGACTTGATATAATGTTGCGCTTGGTCTACATCCACATCTTTTTTTGCACATGACCAAATATGTACAATATTGTCGTTATTGTATTGGATTTATCTCTTGCAATTTCTGTTTCATGGGTATGTTTTTGCTAATAGTTTATTGTATTTCCTGTTTTCTTATTTTTTGTCCAGTTTATTGCTTTCAAATATGTATGTAAAGTTATGGTAGCTAAGAATGCGTCTAAATGCAGAGGGTGTCTTTTTGAGGTTTCTATATTTCTTTATGTTCTTGTGGTGGTCATTGAAACTTGATGCGGTGTGGACATAGGCGCAAACAGGCATTTTTGCTTCTTATTACACATACGGATAGGATTGCCACCTTTCTGGATTTCACCCGCACAGCCCAGTTTTTGGAGGGGCTGCCCCGGTGAAAAGTGCCTTTCCGGATTTCCAAATCCGGACAGGACATTGAAGTGAATGACATGGTGATCAGGCAATCGCTGATCGACACGTCACCGGCCCGCCCGTTATCAGGCGTTTGCCCCCAACATCATCCGGCGCCCAAACCCTGACTTCACCGGCCCGCCCCCTGCCAGGTTCCCCCATGGAAGAAAGGTGGCAACCCTACATTCATGGGCAGAGAGTGTTTGCATCAGTGGGGCTTGTAGCTTGAAATCTAAAGCCATAATAGGGGACCCCGGGTTCCAAACTTCGGGGGCCAGCACAGTGCTCATGAGCAAACTGCACTCAAGCATGGGCACCACATATCATTATTTCACTTTGGGGGCCGGACAGATCAGGGAGTGGGTCTGGGCCATGAGGGCCATTTTTTTCCATTGTCCCGCCAGCTCAGTCCTACCCTGTCTTCATTTAATTTCACAAGGACACAGGCAATATGTCAGCCTTTACTTAGTAGGTGGGAAGGTCAGGGATACATTTCCAAGTGAATGTAAATAAATTAAAAGTCTCTGTTGAGTAAATATGAAGGGTGAAATTGTTTTTGTGTGCATTGTTTTACCAAAAGGTGAAAATTAATTATTCTTTTTGGCAGCAAAAGCATTGTTATGCAAATATTTATTGTTTAGGCACTGGTCCATGGGACATTTTCAGGCACCTTCAATATTTATTAGCTCAGGAGGCAGGTCTCTAATGCTCAAAGTCCACTCCATTGACTGCTATGGCATTTTTCCTTGAAATCAGTTGTCAAGCAATTGTTACTTGGAAATGTGCACTACCGTGTTTCTTAGTGATTTCACTCTACTACCACAAAGAAGTGTTTTGTATTTGAAAGACTGCAGGATAACAATGCATCGTATTTAATATTTTGTATAAGTCAATGGAAGAGGAACCTATCGTAATTTGAAGTTATCGTGGTTTGTGCTGGGTTTAGCCCTAAAATCTGCTAAATTTGGTTTCAAATAAAACTGTAAAAAAATATTTGGTGTTTTCAAATAAAACTTTAAAAAATCGAGCGATTTGGGGATAACGTCTGAAAAAATTGTACGATTGTTTCCCCCCCCCCCAATCCTATGTATTCTAGCTATTTTATTAATAAATAGACCAAAATCTGAAATGGGAGTTTTGGTCGAGCTTCAATTTTGAGATAAATTTGGTTTTAGTATATAACCCTGTTAATGTAAGATTGCACAGAATGGTCTTCTTAACATTTTTGAAATTGACATAAATGTGTTTCTGTAGCTATTGGATGATATAAGTAGTTTTACATTACAAATATCATGCTTTCTACCCAGCAGCTCTGAGCTTCTTTGCGGAACTGCCAGCCATCAGAGGGTTAAGTCCTGGATGCAGGCAGCAAACCCTGCCCCATTCTAAATAGTATTTACCCGTCTAATAAAAAATCTGAAAGCTAGGGGCCTATTTATTAAACCTTCTGGTTAAGTTTTTAAAGGAGAAACATTTTAATTTTTAGAGAGAAAAAAAACTTTAATTTTTTAGAGATTTATTATATCCTTATAGCTGGTAAAATACTCCAGCTAATACCTGTCGAAATCAAGTAGACGTCAGTGGCAGATGTCCCTTTTACAATTTGAAGATGTTTCTTGACATCGTGCTCCTGGTTTTCATATAATAATCCAAAAAGTTGTGGTTACTGGGCGACAATTCGAAAAAGACATAAGATTAAATTGTCAAATTCAAAAAAGGCATACGTTTCGATTTGTCAAGACTTTTCCTAAACCGATTTTTTTTCAAACTTATATTTTGATAAACTAGGTAAATTCATGGATGGAAGTTAATAGAAGAATTGAAACATTTTGCATTTAGCAAATACCCCCCTAGACTCTGCATCATTAATCTAGCCAGCATAGGAACGTAATACTTCTGGTATGAAAGCTTAATCCTAAATGAGTAATATGAAGAAGACGCATGAAAAAAAATACGTATTTTTAAAGTACTGAGTATGTTTACATGCATTCCATACATTAAAGGACAATGTACCGCTTCTTCAACCTAAATTCACTTTACTTGACTTGCGGCAAACATAAATTTTTGCACAATGAAGTGGAAAAGTCTAAATCTGTTATAAAAAGGATGTATACTGTCCCTTTAAGTTATTTTTACCCAGTGTTCTGCCCTTATTATTCAGAGCAGTGTTTTAGATACCCCCATTTGAAAGCTGAAAAGACTAATCAGAAGGATTTAAATAAAAAACTTTAAAAAAAAACCTATGTCTATGACATAGTAATAGTTAACTTAAAAAAGGCTTCTTCAATAAAATGAGTACAGTATTGATTACAAGGATTCATTGAATCTGTTTAAAATCTTAAAGGGGTTGTTTACATTAACTGTTAGGTTGTAGAGAGTGATATTCTGATACAATTTGCAATTGGTTTTCATTTTTTATTATTTGTGGCTTTTACGTTATTTAGCTTTTTATTCAGCAGCTCTCCCGAGTTGCAGTTCAGCAATCGCGTTGCTAGGGTCCAAATTATCCTAGCAACCATACACTGATTTGAATGAGAGGATTGTGTGAGTGTCTGAATAAAAGGACGAGTTATAAGACGTAGCAATAACAATTGCAGCCTTACAGAGCAATTGTTTTTAGATGGTGTCAGTGACCCCATTGGAAAGCTGGAAAGAATCAGAAGAAGAAGGTGAATAATACTATAAAAAAGAAAACTATAAAATAAATAATGAAGACAATTTGTAAAGTTGCTTAGAATTAGCCATTCTATAACATACTAACATTTAACTTAAAGGTGAACCACGCCTTTAAAGGATCAATAAGCTTTTCTATTAATTCCCCTTTCTATTTACCTAATGGATATATTAAAGTATTAATATATTTCACTTGGTCATTGTTTATATGAAAATGTTATTTGCTATTCAGAATCTACTCGTGATAATCCTTATTTTCTCCCAACTCTCTAGATTTGTGTGGTGGGAATCATAGGATTGCCAACTTTTTTTTTGGCGAAAATGGGCAGAGGGTGGGCCGGTGACATTGGGGAGGCGGAGCGGGTGATGTGGGGGAGGCAGGGCAGGTGACATGGGAAGGCTGGGGAGCAATGTTTGCACTGCTAATTAATAACTCTATCAATGAATGATGTTTTTCACTACTACTTAATAAAGCGTTAACTTGATGTTTCGACCACTAATAACCCATATCAATGTTTCGACTACTAATTAATACACTGTTAACTGAATGTTTCCACTACTAATTAATAACTCATGAACTGAATTGTTTTTCACTACCAATTAATGACTTGTTAACTGAATGATGTTTGCACTGCTAATTAATAACTCTATAAATGAATGATGTTTTTCACTACTATTTAATAAATCGTTAACTGAATGATATTTGCAGTACTAATTAATAACTCGTTAACTGAATGATGTTTCGACCGCTAATAACTCATATCAATTTTTCGACTACTAATTAATAACTCGCTAACTGAATGATGTTTGCAGTAATAATTAATAACGCATAACTTAATTGTCTACTAATAATTAATAACTCGTTAACTGAATGATGTATTACACAACTAATTAATAACTCGTTAACTGAATGATGTTTTTCACTACCAATTAATGACTTGTTAACTGAATGATGTTTGCAGTACTAATTAATAACTCGTTAACTTAATTGTCTACTATTAATTAATAACTTGTTAACTGAATTTTTCCACTACTAATTAATAACTTGTCAACTGAATGATGTTTTCCAGAACTAATTAATAATTCGTTAGCTGAATGATGTCTTCCACAACTAATTGATAACTCGTTAACTGAATGATGTTTGCACTACTAATTAATTAATCGTTAACTTAATTGTCTACTTCTAATTATTAAATTGTTAACTAAATGATGTTTGCACTTCTAATTAATAACTCGTTAACTTAATTATCTGCCACTAATTAATAACTCGTTAACTGAATGATGTTTTCCTCAAATAATTAATAACTCGTTAACTGAATGATGTTTGCACTGCTAATTAATAACTCTATAAATTAATTATGTTTTTCACTACTACTTAATAAATCGTTAATTAAATGATGTTTCGACCGCTAATAACCCATATCAGTTTTTTGACTACTAATTAATAACTCAACTGTAATTAATAACTTATAACTTAATTATCTACTAATAATTAATAACTCGTTAACTGAATGATGTCTAACACAACTAATTAATAACTCATTAACTGAATGATGTTTTTCACTACCAATTAATGACTTGTTAACTGAATGATGTTTGCAGTACTAATTAATAACTTGTTAACTTAATTGTCTACTATTAATTAATAACTTGTTAACTGAATGTTTCCACTACTAATTAATAACTTGTCAACTGAATGATGTTTTCCACAACTAATTAATAATTCGTTAACTGAATGATGTGTTCCACAACTAATTAATAACTCGTTAACTGAATGATGTTTGCACTACTAATTAATAACTCGTTAACTTAACTGACTACTTCTAATTAATAAATTGTTAACTAAATGATGTTTGCACTACTAATTAATAACGCATTAACTTAATTGTCTGCTACTAATTAATAACTCGTTAACTTAATTGTCTGCTACTAATTAATAACTCGTTAACTGAATGATGTTTTCCTCAACTAATTAATAACTCGTTAACTGAATGATGTTTTTCACTAAAAAATTTATGACTTGTTAACTGAATGATGTTTGCAGTGCTTATTAATAACTCTATAAATGAATGATGTTTTCCCTACTAATAAATCGTTAACTTAATGATGTTTGCAGTACTAATTAATAACTCGTTAACTGAATGATGTTTCAACCGCTAATAACCCATATCAATTTTTCGATTACTAATTAATAACTCGTTAACTAAATGATGTTTGCAGTAATAATTAATAACTCATAACTTAATTGTCTACTAATAATTAATAACTCGTTAACTGAATGATGTCTTACACAACTAATCAATAACTCGTTAACTGAATAATGTTTGCACTACTAATTAATAACTCTATAAATGAATGATGTGTTTCACTGCTAATTAAAAATCGTTAACTGAATGATGTGTTCCACAACTAATTTATGACTCGTTAACTGAATGATGTTTACACTGCTAATTAATAACTCAATAACTTAATTGTCTACTTCTAATTAATAAATTGTTAACTAAATGATGTTTGCACTACTACTTAATAACTCGATAACGGAATGATGTTTCGACCACTAATAACCGATAATGTTTCGGCTAATAATTAATACCTTGTCAACTGAATGTTTCCACTTCTAATTATTAATGCGTTAAATGAATTATGTTTTCCATTTTAATTAATAATTCGTTAACTTAATGATGTTTGCAGTACTGATTATTAACTCGTTAACTTAATTGTCTACTACTAATTAATAACTCGTTAACTGAATGTTTCCACTACTAATCAATAACTCGTTAACTGAATGATGTTTTCCACAACTAATTAATAACTCGTTAACTGAATGATGTTTGCACTGCTAATTGATAACGCTATAAATGAATGATGGGTTTCACTACTGATTAATCAATCGTTAACTGAATGATGTTTCGACCACTAATAACCCATATCAATGTTTCGACTACTAATTAATACATTGTTAACTGAATGTTTCCACTACTAATTAATAACTTGTTAACTGATGTTTTTCACTACCAATTAATGACTTGCTATCTGAATGATGTTTGCAGTACTAATTAATAACTCGTTAACTTAATTGTCTACTATTAATAACTTGTTAACTGAATGTTTCCACTACAAATTAATAACTTGCAACTGAAGGTTTTCCACAACTAATTAATAAATCGTTAACTGAATGATGTTTGCACAAATTAATAACTCGTTTACTTAATTGTCTGCTACTAATTAATGACTCGTTAACTGATGTTTTCCACAACTAATTAATAACTCGTTAACTGAATAATGTTTGCACTGCTAATTAATAACTCTATAAATGAATGATGGTTTCCACTACTAATTAATAACTCGTTAACTGAATGATGTTTTTCACTACCAATTAATGACTTGTTAACTGAATGATATTTGCACTGCTAATTAATAACTCTTAAATGTATGATGGTTTCACTACTATTTAATTAATCGTTAACTGAATGATGTTTCGACCACTAATAACCCATATCAATGTTTCGACTACTAATTAATACATTGTTAACTGAATGTTTCCACTACTAATTAATAACTCGTTAACTGAATGATGTTCACACTGCTAATTAATAACTCGATAAATTTAATTGTCTACTACTAATTAATAACTTGTAAACTGAATGATGTTTGCACTACTAATTAACACGTTAACTGAATGATGTTTTCCACAACTAATTAATAACTTGTTAACTGAATAATGTTTGCACTGCTAATTAATAACTCTATAAATGAATGATGTTTTTCACTACTAATTAATAAATCGTTAACTGAATGATGTGTTCCACATCTAATTTATGACTCGTTAACTGAATGATGTTTGCAGTACTAATTAATAACTCGTTAACTGAATAATGTCTTACACAACTAATTAATAACTCGTTAACTGAATGATGTTTGCACTGCTAATTAATAACTCTTTAACTTAATTGTTTACTTCTAATTAATAAATTGTTAACTAAATTATGTTTGAACTACTAATTAATAACTCGTTAACTTAATTGTCTGCTACTAATTAATAACTTGTTAACTGAATGATGTTTTCCACAACTAATTAATATCTCATTAACTGAATGATGTTTGCACTGCTAATTAATAACTCTACAAATGAATGATGTTTTTCACTACTAATTAATAAATCGTTAACTCAATGATGTTTCGACCACTAATAACTCATATCAATGTTTCGACTACTAATTAATACACTGTTAACTGAATGTTTCCACTACTAACTACTAACTCGTTACCTGAATGATGTTTTTAACTACCAATTAATGACTTGTTAACTGAATGATGTTTGCACTGCTACTTAATAACTCTAAAAATGAATGATGGTTTTCACTACTACTTAATAAATTGTTAACTGAATGATGTTTCGACCACTAATAACCCATATCAATGTTTTGACTACTAATTAATACATTGTTAACTGAATGTTTCCATTACTAATTAATTTAATAACTCGTTAACTGAATGTTTTTCAGTACCAATTAAAGGGGAAGGAAACCTAGTCGGTGCAAACCTCCCACCCCCCCTCCCGTTTGTTGCCCCCCCTCCCTCCTCCCCCCTGGCCTACCCGCTGGGCAAATGCCCCTAACTTGTTACTTACCCTTCTGCGCAGGTCCAGTCCAGGGAGTTCACCGAGGACATCTTCTTCCACGCGATCTTCTTCCTGCTGTGAACGGCGCATGCGCAGTAGGATCAGTTCACAGGTACGATCTTCTGCGCATGCGCCAAAACACCGTTCACAGCAGGAAGAAGATCGCGTGGAGGAAGATCCTCAAAATAACTGTAACGCTAGAGAAAAGTCGCCATTGTTCGACGCCCGAACGAAACTTTGCATTTTAGTGAATTAGAGTATTTGTAGTGCATTTGCCCCTGGCAAAGTGGCGCGATGGGTGCGAAGCTGACGCTGGAGAAAATTCACCCGTTAGTAAATTTGCCCCATAGTCTGAAAAATTTTGGCTTTTTGGGAAGGAAGGCTGGAAAAAAACTACAATTTGTATTTTTTTATGTTTGTCCCTGATATGATTCAGAAAAATCTGGGCTTTGATAAATAAGGCCCATTGTGTTCTAATGTTTACATTATATAAGGTCACTAATGTCTGTCATAGGTGGAGGAGTTCCCAATTATTTTAAAGGAAAGTGAGCACATGCAAACAAAAGCTTTTACCACAATGGTCAGAATGATTCATGTGACATGCCCAAGTGTTTCCTAAACATATGTCCATACAGCATTACTCCAGTTGTTGGGGAACTACTTTACATGATTCTAATCTAAAGCAATATACTGTATAATTATAGCGGAAACTCTGCAATGTACAGAAGTTACTTATGTAGATCTGAATGGTAATTCATTTGGTGAAACACCCAGGAAAATGCACAGCAGAAGATTAAGAAAATCGCAAAGAGTTGCAGTCAATAGAAGGAATGCAAATAGCGTTAGATCTGCCTATTTGCCCGATGGCCCAAACAAGAGGAATTGAAAGTAGGAAGATCTGTCAATGCCTCCTGTACAAGTTAAAGGAGAAGGAAACCCCCAGGGCGCTAAACCCCTCCCCCCTCCCTGTGCTGCCCCCCCTCCCTCCTCCCCCTGGCCTACCTGTCCCCCTGGGCAAATGCCCCTAACTTTTTACTCACCCCTCTGCGCAGGTTTTGTCCACGGAGTACGCAGTCGCCATCTTCTCCCACGCGCGTCTTCTTCCTGCTCTGATCGGCGTTTTCTGGCGCATGCGCAGTAGGAACAGGAAAACTTCGTGACATTCGGCGCATGCGCAGTAGAGCCGTACCGGTACCTGTTCCTACTGCGCATGCGCCAGAAAACGCCGATCAGAGCAGGAAGAAGACGCGCGTGGGAGAAGATGGCGACTGCGTACTCCGTGGACAGGACCTGCGCAGAGGGGTGAGTAAAAAGTTAGGGGCATTTGCCCAGGGGGACAGGTAGGCCAGGGGGAGGAGGGAGGGGGGCAGCACAGGGGAGGGGGGAGGGGTTTAGCGCCCTGGGGTTTCCTTCTCCTTTAAGAAGAAGAGGTGCCAGTAGATTAGGTTGTACTTTCTTGACAAACTGACTGAGATCTGGTGGGAATTCAGAAAAGTCTGTACAAGCTGCTTTATGAATCACCCACAGATGCAGCGATATTTGGGTGCTCAAGCCAAATTTGATCAAATGGCTAAAATATATCCTTGCATGTATGGAAATCTTTAGAAAACAATAGGACTGCACCCCTTTTAGGCACAGACAGCACAGCTCATATTGTTGTCTTAAAACCATGTTCTTATATATACTTTAGTTATATTAATCAATATAACAGCTTCCAATAATAAGATAGATTTAATGACACACACATCCCCCCCCCTCTCTCTCACACCCTCTACCTCTCCCCGGAGCTTCTTATTCCAAAGAACGAGGACACAAACTCTCGTTTGCTGATTAGCTTCTCAACCCGTCTGCTGGAAAAATGCGGGGGCGTGGTGTCACGGCCAGTCATAGGAGGAGGGAGGAACAAAGGGGCTGCTTAGTAAGTCTGTGTAGGGAGAAGCACAGGGACAGCGTGCAGTCTCTACCAGCCCGGGATAATCACTACAGTTCTTCACAAACTGTAAATGCAGCGGCCCTTCGGGCAATTGCCCGAACCCACAGATTCCCAGTCCGGGCCTGGTGGTTTGCGCCGACTAGGTTTCCTTCCCCTTTAATGACTTATTAACTGAATGATGTTTGCAGTCTAATTAATAACTCAACTTGTCTACTATTAATTAATAACTTGTTAACTGAATGTTTCCACTGCTAATTAATAACTTGTTAACTGAATGATGTTTTCCACAACTAATTCCACAACTAATTAATAACTCGATAAACGAATGATGCTTTTCACTACTAATTAATAAGTCGTTAACTGAATGATGTTTCGACCGCTAATAACCCATATCAAGTTTTTCGACTACAAATTAATAACTCAACTGAATGATGTTTGCATTAATAATTAATATCTTATAACTTAATTGTCTACTACTAATTAATAACTCGTTAACTGAATGATGTCTTACACAACTAATTAATAACTCGTTAACTGAATGATGTTTGCACTACTAATTAATAACTCGTTAACTTAATTGTCTACTTATTATTAATAAATTGTTAACTAAATGATGTTTGCACTACTAATTAATAACTCGATAACTGAATGTTTTTCACTAGTAATTAATAACTCGTTAACTGAATGATGTTTCGACCATAAAAACCGCTAATGTTTTGGCTACTAATTAATACCTTGTTAACTGAATGTTACCACTACTAATTAACGCGTTAAATGAATGATGTTTTCCATTTTAATTAATAACTCGTTAACTGAATGATGTTTGCAGTACTAATTAAAAACTCGTTAACTTAATTGTCTACTACTAATTAATAACTCATTAACTGAATGTTTACACTACTAATTAATAACTCGTTAACTGAATGATGTCTTCCACAACTAATTAATAACTCGTTAACTGAATGATGTCTTCCACAACTAATTAATAACTCGTTAACTGAATGATATTTGCACTACAAATTAATAACTTAATTGTCTGCTACTAATTAATAACTCATTAAATGAATGATGTTTTCCACAACTAATTAATAACTCGTTAACTGAATCATGTTTGCACTGCTAATTAATAGCTGTATAAATGAATGATGGTTTTCACTACTAATTAATAACTCGTTAACTGAATGTTTCCACTTCCAGTTAATAATTCATTAACTGAATGATGTTTGCAGTACTAATTAAAAACTCGTTAACTTAATTGTCTGCTACTAATTAATAACTCGTTAACTGAATGATGTCTTACACAACTAATTAATAACTCGTTAACTGAATGATGTTTGCACTACTAATTAATAACTCGTTAACTTAATTGTCTACTTATTATTAATAAATTGTTAACTAAATGATGTTTGCACTACTAATTAATAACTCGATAACTGAATGTTTTTCACTAGTAATTAATAACTCGTTAACTGAATGATGTTTCGACCATAAAAACCGCTAATGTTTTGGCTACTAATTAATACCTTGTTAACTGAATGTTACCACTACTAATTAACGCGTTAAATGAATGATGTTTTCCATTTTAATTAATAACTCGTTAACTGAATGATGTTTGCAGTACTAATTAAAAACTCGTTAACTTAATTGTCTACTACTAATTAATAACTCATTAACTGAATGTTTACACTACTAATTAATAACTCGTTAACTGAATGATGTCTTCCACAACTAATTAATAACTCGTTAACTGAATGATGTCTTCCACAACTAATTAATAACTCGTTAACTGAATGATATTTGCACTACAAATTAATAACTTAATTGTCTGCTACTAATTAATAACTCATTAAATGAATGATGTTTTCCACAACTAATTAATAACTCGTTAACTGAATCATGTTTGCACTGCTAATTAATAGCTGTATAAATGAATGATGGTTTTCACTACTAATTAATAACTCGTTAACTGAATGTTTCCACTTCCAGTTAATAATTCATTAACTGAATGATGTTTGCAGTACTAATTAAAAACTCGTTAACTTAATTGTCTGCTACTAATTAATAACTCGTTAACTGAATGATTTTTCGACCACTAATAACCCATATCAATGTTTCGACTACTAATTGATACACTGCTAACTGAATGTTTCCACTACTAATTAATAACTCGTTAACTGAATGATGTTTTTCACTACCAATTAATGACTTGTTAACTGAATGAAGTTTGCACTGCTAATTAATAACTATAAATGAATGATGTTTTTCACTACTAATTAATAAATCGTTAGCTGAATGATGTTTTGACCACTAATAACCCATATCAATGTTTCGACTACTAATTAATACATTGTTAACTGAATGTTTCCACTAATAATTAATAACTCGTTAACTGAATGATGTTTTTCACTACCAATTAATGACTTGTTAACTGAATGATGTTTGCACTGCTAATTAATAACTCTATAAATGAATGATGTTTTTCACTATTATTTAATGAATCGTTAACTGAATGATGTTTCGACCACTAATAATCCATATCAATGTTTCGACTACTAATTAATACATTTTTACCTGAATGTTTCCACTACTAATTAATTACTCGTTAACTGAATGATGTTTTTCACTACCAATTAATGACTTGTTAACTGAATGATTTTTGCAGTACTAATTAATAACTCGTTAACTTAATTGTCAACTATTAATTAATAACTTAACTGAATGTTTCCACTACTAATTAATAACTCGTCAACTGAATGATGTTTTCCACAACTAATTAATAAATTGTTAACTGAATCATGTTTGCACTACTAATTAACTGAATGATGTTTTCCACAACTAATTAATAACTCGTTAACTGAATAATGTTTGCACTACTAATTAATAACTATAAATGAATGATGTTTTTCACTACTAATTAATAAATGGTTAACTGAATGATGTCTTCCACAACTAATTAATGACTCGTTAACTGAATGATGTTTGAACTACTAATTAATAACTCGTTTACTTAAGTGTCTACTTCTAATTAATAACTCGTTAACTGAATGATGTTTGCAGTAATAATTAACTCATAACTTAATTGTCTACTACTAATTAATAACTCGTTATCTGAATGTTTCCACTACTAATTAATAACTCGTTAACTGAATGATGTTTGCACTGCTAATTAAAAACTTGATCAATGAATCATGTTTTTCACAATTAATTAATAAATCGTTAACTGAATGATGTTTGCACTAATTAATAACTCGTTAACTGAATGATGTTTTCCACAACAAATTAATAACTCGTTAACTGTGATGTTTCCACTACTAATTATTAACTTGTAACTTAATGATGTTTGCACTGCTGATTAATAACTCGATAACTGAATGATGTTTTTCACTTCTAAATAATAAATCATTAACTGAATGATGTTTGCACTAATAATTAATAGCTTGTTAACTGAATGATGTTTTCCACTACCAATTAATAACCCGTTAACTGAATGATGTTTGCAGTACTAATTAATAACTTAACTGAATTGTCTACTACTAATTAATAACTTGTTAACTGAATGTTTAGACTACTAATTAATAACTCGTTAACTGATTTTTTCCACTACTAATTAATAACTTGTTAACTGAATTATGTTTCCACAATGAATTAATAACTTCTTAATTTAATTAAGTGTCTACTACTAATTAATAACTAGTTAACTGAATGTTTGCACTACTAATTAACTCGTTAACTGAATGTTTTCCACTACTAATTAATAACTTAACTGAATGATGTTTGCATTACTAATTAACAACTCGTTAACCGAATGTTGTTTCCACTTATTAATAACTTGTTAACTTATTGATGTTTGCACTACTAATTAATAACTCGATAAGTAAATGATGTTTTTCACTGCTAATTAATAACTTGTTAACTGAATGATGTTTCAACCACTAATAACCCATAACAATGTTTTGACTACTAATTAATAACTTGTTAACTGAATGTTTTGACTACTAATTAATAACTCGATAACTGAATGATGTTTCCACTAATTATGAACTTGTTAACTTAATGATGTTTTCACTACTAATTAATAACTTGATAAGTAAATGATGTTTTCACTACTAATTAATAACTTGATAAGTAAATGATGTTTTTCACTACTAATTAATAACTTGTAAACTGTTGTTTTGCACATTTAATTCATTACTCATTAACTGAATGATGTTTCCACTACTAATTAATAACTCAATGGGAATTTAGTATAATTGGAATATGATGACTCCCACTGCTACTGTCTTTGTGTTCATTTCACAGCTTGTGTGTTTCTTCATCCAAATAAAGAGTGTTTCATGCAAGTTGCAAGATGTCTGTTATGTATTATTTGGACTTCTTAAAAACCTTTCCTTAAAAAAATCTTTCAAAAAATCTACAATGTTGTTATGCTGACAGACAGATGGATACTTAAAGGGAAAAGGGGAAATATATAGTGTCCGTTTTGACATGAATTCATTCAGTTGGGCTTATGTAGAAAAGCTGCATAAATAAGAATAATAGAACTACCTATTTTTTTATATAGATATGAATGTATCCACAAACTGAGAGCAAATCATTATACATTGCCTCCGGCTTGCACCATTTCTCTGCCCCTTTAGGCTGGCAGACTCAATTAACCCCTCCCTCTCCTTGTTTTATGCTGAAGTGAACAGAATTGCTGTCAACTGTTTAGGGAGAAGGAAAGGTAAAAACCAATGGGGTGCATCACCCAGGAATTCTATTTGCTTATCTACTACGTTAGGCTGCCATTCCTCTTCTTCAAAACTACCAACATCTCAAGCCCAACTAATTCCTTATCTTGACAAATAGAAGAAATCCTCTGCACTCGCCCCCATAGTCTATATAATAAAGACATTGAGATGTTTTTTCTGTTTTAAGCTACTAAAATTGCTCTCCCTGGATATTCCAAACATCATGATGATTTTAATGAACTGACACATTTATTAAAGCAGATTCTTGTTTCAGTTTGTCAGGGGGTTCCTATTGCTACAAGGTGATATATAGATATACACATATATACAGTACGTGAAAAAACAAACACTATACGGTGTTGAAAAAATATTTTTTATAGTGCTATCCTTTGAAACAAGATTCAAGTACAAGTTACATTTGGGCTGTCTGTGGTACCCGACTCCCTTGAAGATTCTGATTTTACAAAACACAAGTACAAGCCGTACTGGAGATGCACAATGTCACATCAGGGAAATGCAGGATCTTTCATGCCTCTTTGAACTGGGAATCTGCTTGCAAATCTTTGTCACTTGGAAGAACAGATTTTAATTCCCTGGTCACTGGAGTTGGGTCACCTTAATAGGTAATGCGGTGTTGAAGTCTAAAAAGAAGGGTCCCTCCTGGGCAGGCAGAAATGTAGTAGTTATAATGTTATAGACACCAGCCGGGATATTCTCCAGTTCCATGTAGCAGAAACCACACCTGGAAGAGAGACATGAAAATAACAGTAAATAATGGCTGTATTATATGGTGGATTTTTTACCCTAAAAAAGCATTTAAAGGATAACCTATTTAACTTTAATAGTTGCTAACAAACATGATTTCTTACATCAGTGTTTGATTTATAGTGTACTAGTGGCTCAGTCTTACACAGGATCATTAATGCCCTGGGGTAGGCCAGTACTTTCCTCAGGCATCTTCCCTAGGACAGAAAAACCCACCCACAGGGAAAGTTACAAATAGTTCCAAGGTTGCACGTGGAATTATATAAGCTGAACCTCCTGTTTGTTTTATAGCTTGGCAGGAGCACACTGTACACTAGTACAGGTATGAGACCTGTTATGCAGAATGCTCGGGACCTGGGGTTTTCTGGATAACACATCTTTCCATAATTTGGATCTCCGTGCCTTAAGTCTACTAGAAAATCATTTAAACATTATAAACAAAGTAGGATTGTTTTGCCCCCAATTAAGATTACTTATCTCTTAGTTGGGAGCAAGTGCATGGTACAATTTTATTATTACAGAGAAGTCATTTATAAAAAATTTTTTTTTTTTGGATAAAATGGAGTCTATGGGGTATATTTATCAAAGAGTGATGTTAGAGAGTGAAATTCTGCCACTCTCCATTCATTTCTTTGGGATTTTGAAAGGCGTATTTATCAAAGAATGAACTTTCACTTTCACCCATTGATAAATTGTTTTTTTTTTAATTCGAAATCCAGCATGAATAAACAGATGGTTTCACATTTGCATTCTAACAACATTGAGTCATTCATGTTGTTAGAAGTTAAATATGTGTACATATTAAAGAAAACAGTGTTTTATATAAAACTCTTGAAGGTTTATTTTTCCCAACATATATATTACATGAATAGAAAAAAGGTATTTAGTGAAAGTCTAAAATCTATTAGGATGAGGTGGTGATATTTAAATATCTACATACACCACTACACCTAAGTAAGATTGGTGCTGTAGATTCGTTTCCTTTTATTTTGAAATCAATTATAACAACTCGAACAATATGGTTAACTTAAAATCAAGCATACCCACTAGTTGCCCTGGATGTAAAGATGTGGAAGATCCACAATCACCCATATGTTGGTGAACCCTGGGAGGCAGTTCTCATCTGATAAATACGCTTTTAAAAATCCTGTGGAAATGAATGGAGAGTCACGGAATTTCACTCTAGAGGACTGTGGTGATCTCTAACTTCACTTTTTGATCAATATTCCCCTATAGGAGATATTCTTTCTGTAATTTGGAGCTTTCTGCATAACGGGTTTCCGATAACGGGTCCCATACCTATAACCCCCACCTTTCTGCACATGTCTGCAAGAGGACAGATACCCAAGAAGAGAATTGGAGGAGGAACGTGGATGCTGCCTCTTTAGCAGTAGAAAAGTGCAATACTGGCCCTGGTGTTATATTAACGTTCCACATGCTGTGCATATAAATTAATTTTACACTTGACAATGAAACTTTTAATAATTCCATATTGAATGTATTTTATAAACAGCAGATAATACATTTACAGTTCTCTAAATGATAAAAATGGTGACTTTTATCAGATTCACACAGAGGCTGTAGCTTGGGGAGACATGACTCAGAACATTCATGATATCACAGTGATAAAGTAGCAGGGAACCACCAAATACAGGCCCAACACTTTGCTGCTCAGACTCAAATGCTTAATCACAGGCTGTTTTTAAGCTACAATTTCTTTGATGCACTTGCTGAGAGTTAGGGAATACCCTCGGGGAGAATATACTGAGCAGATGCCCAAATGGTACAAAGCCGTCATTTCATAAAGCAAATAATGGAAATAAAATGTGCATCCAGTTACATGGGATTTCAGAGAAAGAACTGGAGGTCTGGTTGGATCAATTGTGCCAAGTTGGGCAGGTCCTCACAGACACATGAGTTCCCATCACAGACTAAACTTGTTGCCTTATAATGGCCAGGCACAGGGCCGGAACTAGGGTCAGGCAGAAGAGGCACCTGCCTAGGGTGCAACGAAAGGGGGCGATGGGCAGGTGCCTGTCTTCTGCCTACCTCTAGTCCATGTTCGCGCACCCTCTCCATTCCCTTCCAGCTCTCTCCCCTTCTGGTTTTTGCCATCCCTCTCCCCGGCGATCTCCCCTGCCCTCCCTCTCCCTTCCGGAGCTCCTCGCTTCGGTTTTCCCCTCCCCTCTGGCAATCTCCACTCCGTCGCTCTGTGCATGTGTGCACACGTACATGAGAATGGAGGGGAGTGCAGTGGCCGGCTGGGTCACCTAGGCCAGCACTGGCCAGGCACCTGCATTTAATTTCAGATATCACTGACCATTGTGGTGCAACAAGGCAGCAATGTTCCCTGATGTGCTGATTTAATTTAATTAATTACATAAATGGAAACTGTAAGTGACAAAAGCAAAACCTCTATGACAGTAAATAAGCACTTATCCCACAAATATCACTCTTACTGCCATTCAAACTGGTCTTAGAGGAGTATAAAGGACAGCCAATAGACATTCTAGCTGAGCGCTCATATCCTGACTTATCATACCAATTTAGAGGGCTGCATAATTTAAATGGTTTCAGAAGCAGGTGCACATTGTTTAGTATAAAAGATAAAGCTGACGCATGTGAAGGGTGCTGAAGTATATATTGGGTAACATCTGTACATTAGGTATTATAAGGTTCTGCTTGAAATCATGACAGGGACTGATACAGCAGTGTTTTCTTATATCTAGAATGTTCTTATGAGCTGAATGGACCTTGACTCACTGTTAGACCCAAAGTGGGGTGCCCTATAGGTATCAAGTATCCAACTGATTGGAATTATTTGCATATATAAAGGGGGGAAGGATTGGTGTTACCTGTAGTCACCACTGCTCTTTTTCTGGAAACCAGAGGACCCAGGGTCTCCTGTAGTCGACACTGTAAAGACTTCAAAGCCAACACTGTACTGCCTGTATGAGAGAAGCACACAATATTCAGTGCAAAGAAGCCATTTACTAACCCATGATTACATTTCATTTCACTTTCCTATAAAAATAATGTTCAGCTCAGGATTTTATTTCAAAGAGGGGAATTAAATAAGGTGCCTTTAACTGCTTTAACATATGGCTACTGACTATATGGGCAATGGCACACAGTGTGATCCTTGGCATTTTGATGCCTTAGTATTTTATTTAGTAGCTCCTTTGATGGGAAAAATATCTGAAATCAATTTCTATATCAATGGTAATCACCTGGAGCTGCTCTGGACACTCACAGGTCAGGAACCTGGTCTTTAAAACCATGGAAATCAGCATTTCCATAAATTGGAGCTGTGAGTGCCACAGGAATGAATAGGAAGTGATTTGTGACTTTTCACAAGTCACAAGCAGAGTTATCAATCCACCCAGTGTCATAACCAAATTAAGTGTTAAGGTTGTGTTTGTATGCTATGATGGGGTCACTAGGAATTTTCTTGTAAGCAATAGTCTCAGCTCATGGATGGGGGACTTTAACGCAGTGCCTAACCCTGATCTGGACCGCCTTAGACCCCATAGGGGGACTCCGCTGCCCTCGGTGACTGGCTCTGGGCATCTAATTTGACAGATGTTTGGAGATGGTCCCATCCTAGTACTCAACAATTCTCCTGCTATACGGTCTCCACTGCTGCTCTGTCATGCATAGACCTTGCCCTTGCCTCCCCGGCAGTCCAGCCACTGGTAGACTCAATTAGCTACACCTCAAGAATATGTTTGGACGATACTCCATTGCAGCTGGATTTGAGACTGACAAGCCGAGCAGGCGAGCGGCAATGGAGACTTCCCCCAAAATGTATCTTGAAAATGAGCTTATAAGAGAGGCATTTGTCCCATAATTCAAAAGCTTCTGGGAGATAAATGTTGGAACTGCCTCAGCACAGATAGTTTGGGATGCAGCCAAGGCCTACACAAGAGGCACATATGTCTCATTAATCAAAGAGGCTAGGCGGAAACTAGAGGTAAACTTAGGGGATGCCCGAGGGACACTGGAGGGTGCCGAAAGGGTATACACTGGCAACCCTACAGAGGAAGCGGGAGAGACACTTGCAGAAGCCCAAAGTAATGTCAACATAGTATACACAGAGAAATACTCACAGAGGGATAGGAGTCATTTGGCTATTTGGTATGACAAGCGAGATAAATGTGGCAGGTTGCTGGCCATGCTATCCAGGGAACCTACTCAGCTAACGGCAATCCCCAGAATCTTTACAGAGGAGGGGGATGAGCTCCAGAATCCGGATCAGATCTTAAGCAAATTTTGCTCCTACTACTAACTTATATAGCTCTAAATTAACCCACTCCCAGGAAGCACTAGCTGAGTACCTGGATAGCATCCCGATCCTTAAACTCCCCATGGTGGGCACAGACTTCCTGAGTCAGCCCATCACTATGGATGAGGTAAAAAAGGCCATCTCTGCCTTCCCAAACGGAAAGACGCCCATATGGCCTCCCCATTGTGTGGTACAAGGCCCATGGGGACATCATTGCACCCCAACTAACCACCCTTTATAATGCTATCACTCTGGGTGCCCCCCTGCCGCATACGGCCAAACTGGCTAATATCACAATGATACTGAAGGAAGGCAAACCCCCTGAAAATTGTGGGTCATATAGACCGATCTCCCTCCTTAACTCGGATGTTAAAATTCTGGCTAAAGTTTTAGCAAGTCGGCTTAAATTAGTAATAGAAAATTTGATACACCTGGACAAAACGGGCTTTATGCCCAATAAGGGCACAGACATTAATCTTAGGCGCCTGTTCACAAATCTTGCAGCCAGGCACCAGAACCCGGGTAAGAGAGTGGTGGTATCCCTTGATACTGAAAAGGCCTTCAACACCGTTGAATGGTCCTATTTATGGCAACTTTTATCCCGAGAATTACATAACATGGGTAAGGGCACTCTATGATTCCCCTATGGCCAGACTGAGGGTAAACTTGAGTCTGTCACAGGAGGTGAGTTGTCCACTGTCTCCCCTTCTTTTCGCCCTAGTGATCGAACCTCTCGCCATCAAAATAAGGGGTAACATCCAAATTAAAGGATTGCAAATGCAGAGATGGGAGGTAAAAAGATCTCCTTTTATGCCGATGACATGCTGGTCTACCTGACATACCCGAGGGACTCCCTTTCTGAGCTCCTACAGGAGATAGGAAACTTCTGAGACATTTCAGGACTCAGGCTAAACTGGGGGAACCCAAAAAGACCCCATACACGGCCCACTCTTTTAGTGGGTGAGCCGTTTCGGATATCTTGGCATAGAAATTCATAGGGATCTCTCGCAATATGTTGAACTTAATCTGGCCCCAATTGAACCCTTAAACTTAAAGTACAGCCCTACCACTCTCTCTCCCGGGGCGCATTAATCTACTAAAAATTATCTTTTTACCTAAGTTTTTATACGATTTCCACAATGTGCCATTTATACCCCCAGAAAAGTTGGTTTACAACTGTAGAAGGAATAATGCAGGGTTTCATATGGGCGGGACAGCAGCCTGAATCAAGTGGCAGACCCTACAAGCCCCAATTGACAAAGGAGGCCTGGCCCTCCCAAACCTTCTACTCTATTTCTATGCCAGTCAGTTAGTCTATGCCTGGTGGTGGTTGAACCCTAATCCAAACAACCAGGTAGTGGTCCTTGATGCAGAGGTAATTTCCTTATTTGAATCCTTGGCCAATCAGCTGCATAGAGGCCTTTCCTCAATATATACCCTCACGCCTTGTATGAAAACAGTGTATACAGTATTCCAGAGGGCAGTGGTGTCCCCATATAGGAAAAAGAGTCAGTGGTGAATGCAACAGTGACCTCCCCCAACTCAGATTGCTCCCTGATGCGGCCATCTGGGCGGCGGCAGGTATCAAATTCCTTGGAGATATTGTAAGGCCTGGGAAATTTAAGCAGTTTACTGCAGGAGGACTTTGCCTTGCAAAACCGTATGCTCTTTAGCTTTCTCCAACTATGCCATGCACTCTTGACCCAATTCCCTGAGAGGGCCCCAGAGGTAACGGAGACCTCACTTGAAAGGTATCAGAGACGCCCTGAGCTTCAGAAGCTGCTTAGTTGTTTTTATACCCTTCTTCTACAGCAGTGCTGTCCAATTTATATCGTACAGAGGGACGGAATTTTTCTAATCTACATGGTGGAGGGCAGATAAAGGAAGCCAGTAGTAGCCACTCCCTATTTTTAGACCACACCCACTTTGAACCACACCCATGTTACCACAAGACCATGTCGACATTAATAGCACACCAAAAAAACAGATGTTTAGTGCTCACTGCAGGGATCAGGGCCGGAACTAGGGGTAGGCAGAGTAGGCGGCTGTCTAGGACGCCATCATTGAGGGGCGCACTTTTAATGGGTTTTTTTTTTCCATTTTTTCAAGCGTTTGTTTAATAATTTGTTTCAGTAATCATGGTCACTCAGGTGGGTGGAATCTCCCTCCTTCACCTTCTCCCTCTTGCCAGCAAGTAATAGTAATAATGGGTGGTAGAGAGCTGGCAGCCTGCTTGGTGTGGCTCATGCTTGCTGCTCTCAGCCTTGCACAGTTGCACTGAACTGAAGACATTCTTTTTATTACTGTGAAAGTGTGAAGCTTCCTGCTGGCACAGCCAGGTACAGATTTGGGCCGGGGGGCATATGTTTGCTGTTGGGCTGGGCGCTGGCACAGGTACATAAATACTTGGGGGAAATATGATGTGATCAGATTTCTTTTTGGCTGCTGCTGGCACAGGTAAAGATTGAGGGAAATATTATGGCTGCTGGAGGGTTGTATGATGTATGGATGGCTGTTTGATGTATGGCTGATGAGCTTGCTGGTACAGGTATTGGGGGTAGTATAATGGATGGCTACTGACACAGGTACAGGGGGGGCTGTATTATGGATGGCTGCTGGCACATGTAAAGGGGGGGCTGTATTATGGATGGCTGCTGGGCTTGCTGGTACAGGTACAGCGGGCAGTAATATAAATAAAAAAGTGTTGTACATTTTCTTGTTCTCTTTATTTAAAAACATCATGGTAAGGAGGGAAATGGTAATGCAGGACAGGGGTGTGCTGATTGAAGCTCTTGCCTAGGATGCCAAACTAGCTTGACCCGGTACTGGCAGGGATGCCACTCATATCTGAAAAAAGTTATCATATTAAGACATACCCTTAAATCCATATGCTTCCTCCTCCCCTGTGTATAATACAGTACCCCAACATATGATTAAACACCTTAGGGGCCCCTAACAATAATTTTCAAATGCTAACAAACCCCCAGAACAAATACCAGACTTATGTTCCATAGGGATCATAGGTCAGGCAGAGTATGGCAAACACAGAGTGCAAAGAGCAGGCAAAGTATGACACACACAGGGAGCATAGGGAAGACAGAACAGAGCAGGAGACAGGCATCAGGACCAGTCTAATATGTACTACATACAGTGACACAGTACTGGTGCCTCATTAGCATTTTGAACAGGTGAACAATGTGGCCAGTTTCAGTCTGGGTCTCAGGTGTGAACAATACAGGGGATTAGCCTGAATTTTATGTTTAAACAATGCAGGGGCCAGTTAATCTCTGTAGTGATACCTTTTAAAGTTTACATATGGTAAAAAGACACTACAGGCAGACTTTGATGTGGAGGGCCACATAAAGGGGGGTCGGCCACATGTGGCCCGTGGGCTGCCAGTTGGACAGCCCTGTTCTACAGGATGCCTTTGACCCACTTAAGCACTTCTGGCAGATTCTTAGCCAAATAGCAGAGGTCAGTATCTCCACCAGAGATAGGTACATTCACACCAAGTTTCTCAATCAGGTATACCCGACACCCCGGATCTATCCTGGTCATCTGGATGTATGCCCTAGATGTAACCTTGAACAGGGTAACTACATGCATGTATCCTGGGACTGTCCTCAAATCCAGCAATTTTGGGCAGAGGTTTTGGCGTATGGTGCACTTAAGATGGGGCTCCCTATAATGTTCGTTCTCCTGAGCTCTGTTTGTTGGGAATTACCAAAGGACTTTCTCTGACCTCCTATGAACGGATAAGTCTGCTGCATCTGCTACACTTTGCCAAGAAAGCCATCCTGATGACATGGAAGGCAACAGCACCCCCAACCCTAGGCTTCTGGAAAAAGCTTATTAATGATATTCTCCTCAGCCATAAACTCACTTACATGACTAGAGGCTATCTGGACAAATTCGGGAAGATATGGAGCGGTTGGCTGGAAAAAGACCCGGATACCTAGGTGCTCTCCTCCTCGCAGGGCTGGAAGACAAGAGTGACACGGCCACATCTGACAAGCCTTTACCTAGGAACTAACCCAGCCTCTTTTTTTACCCCCGAGTGGTTTGTAAGATAGGATGTAAATGCCACAGATTTTGATCAAAGACCCTACAGGGGAGCCCGGTAGCCCCCCCCATCTGTGTAATCTCCTTTCTCTTTCTTCTATTTCTCCATCTCCAATTCTTCCCCCTTTTCCTCTTTCCCTCCCCCTTGTCTTTTCTTCTCTTTAATATGAACAGATTGTAAAACTTCAATAAAGAAAATCTTTCAAAAAACAAAAAACAAACAAAAAAAGAACTATCTGAAACCAACTGAACTGAAAAAGTGAACAACCCCTTTCAGTAAGTAGCCAGTGTTACCCATTAGCATGCACTAAGCACATATTATATATGATGTGTTAATATGTTGTTTTTATACTTTTTTGTATTTTAAATTTGTACCAATAAATCCCTTACCTCTTGGTTAGGGTCCTTTTCTTTTGTCAGGTTTATTTTATCCCCCAAGGGGGCTTCCTGTTAACCCCACTACAGGTCTAATCCATTATTACCTTCAATGGGGATAATTTTTTTTTGTTCTTACTCCCCTTACCAACCCTAGAAGCCAATACCTGTCCTGCAACCCTGGATTGGAGTTCTGTGGAACTGTGGTGAGAGAGTGTTCTTATACACAATGCAAATTATTAGAGGCATTTCAGGAGGCTTTGGGCTTCCCAGATTGCCCTTATTATAAGGGTAAAACTACATGGACGATTTTGATCAGATTTTGTGGGTCAGCACAATGTTTTGTAGGGTGCTACAAATTCTGATCCGCCGCAGCTTTAATGTAATGTCGGATGGAGCCTTTTGTTTAGGTGTTTAAATCCGACAGTCAATGTATTTCAATTCTGAAAAAAAGTCTTTCCTACACCATCAGTTTTTATCTTGTTGATACAAAACGTCTTGACAGTTGTGTTATGCCGGCTGGCAAATGTTTCATATTTACACATGAGATTTTTGTATTTTGACCCACACGACTATATCCGACTTGCTCGATGCATTTTGTCACTCCAACAAAATCACTTGTGGAGTTTAGTCTAATGGAAGCAATTGGAGGCAATAAAGTGTCCTGTCAGCTGAATGAAATCTGGGAGCAGCCAATGGGTTGCTGTGTGCCAGTAATTCCTCACTTGCTGTGAGAGCCCCATCCCAGTCTTTCTTTTACAGGGAGCATGTTATGGTCAAAAATATGTACGTAAACTGTATATCATACTTGCATTCTCGCACAAACTATGCTTTAACCCATCTTTGTAGCATTTTCCTTTCCTTTGGTTGGTATATTTATCTATTTCTTTTGCCATACATTAATTATAGCCTATGTATTCTGGGGAAATATTTATTAATATAATTTTGGATAAACTTAATTATGACTAATAATATAGTTCCACTTTATGCCCAGTGCATAGCACACCACCCAAGTAAATCTAAATGGGGTTATGTAATAAAATACAATACATTTACCCAAACGTAGTAACCAATAGCAACCAATCAACAGGAAGCATTTGATGGTCATCTGCTTAAAAGTAAACATCTTATTGGTTGCTATTGATTTCTGCTCCTGTGCAATCTTAACTCTTACAAGGTCTAACACAACATTTGCCTAATATTCAGGAAATTATTTTTAAATTATTTTTATATTGCAGAAGCATTAACCTTGGTCCTCTCAGCTCTATTAACAAAGGGCCAGATTTCTCAATCTGAAATTGATACATTGGGTTATTCTTGTGGGTATCGCGAAAATTGCCGCATAATCCTGCGCTCTGACCTTTCCACTGTCCATTAATCTAGAAAAGGAATCATTACACTGTTACATCTTCAAAGGAAAACCAAGGTTACATTATAACTATTGTAATTATTAAAAGGCTTTTATCATATTGTTTTAGGAGAAAAGAAGAAAATACAGACATGATGTCAACCATATTTGGGCTGATTTTTTTTTAATAGGTGCAATCAGATGCCCAATAAAGATGCAACACAAATGCAGCCGTGGTTCTGTTCTGTTGCAGCTTTATGAGAAAAACTTGGCAAAAACCTGATACTGAAATGGATTAATAACATTTGGACTCATTTTGTTATTATATATTATATATATATATATATCCTTTTTACGATGGATTCATTTTGAGGGGAGAAAAATATATGAACTGAATCAAATTCTGAATCCCCTACAAAATCAAAGAAAACCAACAAATAACACACATTAGGGATTAATATGGTGTAAAGCTGTAAAACTGTCTCTGATGACTGATTCATTCTGGTGCCTTCTGAGCTGAAAAAATACAAAGTTTATTAGTGAATCTTCCCTCAATATCAGTTTTATGCTTTTTCTCTTTCAAAATCGCAGCGGTTTTCTTACCCGTTTATTTATTGTGTAAGGGGTTGGAATCTTAGTGAATGTAAACTTGCAAGCGGAATATACCTAGAACAAATGAAATACATTAGCACAATGTTTCGCATGTACAGTAAATATATATATAATATATACAGTAGTAAAGCATATTAGAATTAAATGACACTATCAATACTGTTGCAAGCGAGAACATTCGACGCAAGACCCACATGTGCACATATATTAGTCTGTATGTCTAGCCTATTTTGCTTAGTCTGTATGCCTAGCCTATTTTGCTTAGTCCGTTTGTCTAGCCTATTTTGCTTAGTCCGTATGTCCAGCCTATTTTGCTTAGTCCGTATGTCTAGCCTATTTTGCTTAGTCCGTTTGTCTAGCCTATTTTGCTTAGTCTGTATGTCTAGCCTATTTTGCTTAGTCCGTATGTCTAGCCTATTTTGCTTAGTCTGTATGTCTAGCCTATTTTGCTTAGTCCGTATGTCTAGCCTATTTAGCTTAGTCTGTGTGTCTAGCCTATTTTGCTTAGTCCGTATGTCTAGCCTATTTTGCTTACCAAATAACTACAATGTTTATAAATGAACTGATAAGTAAAAGTTCTGTTCTCAATCAAATGCTATACACAGGTCACAGGACAACACATAAATATTTCTCTTACCCTAAGTGTATAGTGGATTGTGTTCTGCTTCTCATACTGGGATACCACCAAAGTAAATGTGTGGGTACCAGGTGAGGTCAGAGTCATTTTGGTGAGATAATGAGGGCTGTTGATTCGGATTCCATCTATGTACGGGTCAGGGTCAGCTAAACAAAGAAAAACAACAACTTATCACTCTTTCTTGTAATTAATGTTATACACACAGCATTACACATCCCACCCATGAGCATAGTTCCACCAGATATGGCAAAATCTGTGTGTTATTTTCTTTCACTTTTTCATATTCAATTAAAGAAGCAATAAGCCTCACCTACAACAACTTAAAAGGTGTCTTGGGTAAAAATTTTCTATACAACAATAAAATCCCAACTGTTTTGAATGGTATTTAGAAGTGCTATGTGGCGGAGCACAATCTATTAGTCATATTAAAGGATGTTTAGATACAACAGTCACTTTGTATTTGTTTATGGTGAACAATCTCAAAACAACTGAAATGAAAAAAAAGCTCTCTCCGTTTGCTTTAGGCGCTGTTCTACAAGACAACATATATATTGTTTCAAATTGGAATATATGTATATTTTTTTCTTATTTTTTCTGGAACTTTTTTACGCAGTTGAGAGACTGAAAGGGAACGGCAGGAGGGGGTTATTCTAAGGGATTAACTTTTTTCTTTTTTATTGTATATTGTTTTGTATTATTTTCTCTCACTTAAAGAAAGATGTTAGCCTTTAGAAATAACAGGAATTATGATTTAGAGGAAATTTTCCTCAACTCTGAAACTAGTATAAATGATGAAAATGAATATGTGGATATGGAACTAGTTGATCAGCTCCAGGATTTGGAAAAAATAATGCTACGCGAAACACGCGCATGGTGGGATAAAACCACCTTACAAAAATATTTAGAAAATAAAATTACACCCAGAGATCTAAGGATAATTAAAAGCCCGACCTTTGGAATGGAAGAGGTGGAATTCCAAAATGAGTGGAATACCATCTTGGAAAATTGCACAAACAATCTAATAAAACTGATTATTAAGCAAAGAAACCTGGAGCTGAACAAGTATAACCAACAAATAGAAGATTTACAAAAGAAACTTGAACCATATAAAGAAATGAGGGAGTATGAAACATTAGAAGAAGGAGTTGTACAAAAACTACGAGATGAGGAAAAGAGATTAATAGCCACTAAGCAACATAAATTTAAGAGGGATAGGAAAGACTACAGTAGTGGAAATATAAGATCTTGGGCGGAGAAAAAAACACACCAAAATGACTATTCAATAAGGCATACCAACTGGGGAAATTATAGGGGCTATAGTAAACAAGATAACCATAATACCAATACACAGGGAATCACCCAGAATAAAAATAGAAACACAAGCCTCACAAATAATTTTTTAGGGTTGGGCCAGGGAGGAAACACAGGAGATACACAGTGGCACTATCACAAGAGGAACAAACTAAGATCAGAGAACAGGAGGGAATCAACAGCACAGGGAAATCAACACTATCAGATAAAATTGACACACCCTCAAAAAAAACTAATCAATCAAAGACACGAAATAAAATTAAACCCACAGCAGGAATCACAGCTAGCACGGGAACCACAAGTGAGGGAATCACAATCAACATGGAAGCCACATTGGAGAACACAAGAGAGAGGGAATCAGAAATACTTGGGAAGAGAAGAGGGACAAAGGGAGGACACAAACATAGAAAAATGGGGAGCACACAAGAAGAGACCAACGCAATAGGAATATTCAATTTAAGTAAAACACCTTTATCAGATGTGGAACAAAAAATATTAAATAGGGGTATGACCTTTGCACCAACGAACAGAATGAGTAGTTTTGATCTGTTCGTTGATGCAGAGAAATTTATAAGAAAATTAAGACTGAAGAGAGCATTTGCTAATAGTGAAATTATCAACAGAAAAGGAAAAGACCCAGGACAGAATAACCCGGAGTATCTCCATACGGGCTTAAGAAATAAGTCAAACTACATCCCCAAAGAGGAAAAAGGCCCCTACATACAATTATATGAAGAGTTGATGAAGGGGGAGGTTTGGTTGTAATGGATACTGAAAAGTATAGAAACATGTGTCTTATTCTAATAGAAGACCAAAATACCTATAGACAACTTGGAGAGGATCCCACTAGAGTATTTAACGCAAAAATAATGAAATTAATAACCCAGGCTAAAAATGAAGGAATACTAGATCAAAGGGAAAGTGAGTACCTTTACAAGAAAAATCCTAACATCCCGGTTTTATATTGTCTACCCAAAATTCATAAAGATGCAATCAACCCACCAGGGAGACCAATCATATCCGGAATAAATTCAATTTCATGCAACTTGTCAGAATACGTTGATAAAATCTTGCAAAGATATGTAGTAAACCTTCCAACTTATTTGAAAGATTCCACACAAACCATCCAGATACTACAGGACATGGAGTTTACACAGGAGACCTACTTATGCACATTAGACGTAAAAGCATTATATACCTCCATTCAACACGAGCTAGGAATACAAGCGATTACCTACTACTTAGAAGAAGATAAATCCCTATTAAGTAAACAAAAAGAGTTTGTCTTGGAAGCAATATCCTTTATACTTGAACACAATTATTTTTGGTTTGATGACAAGTATTATTTACAGATATGGGGCACCACCATGGGAACAAGATTCGCACCCAGCTATGCTAATCTATTCATGGGACATTGGGAACAACACAACGTAGTACCTAAGCTGGGTGCGAACCTGATCCTATGGCGGCGCTTCATAGACGATATTATTTTAATATGGCAGGGGAGTGAAGCATCACTTCTGGATTTTATCACTGATTTAAATAAAAACGATATAAATCTAGAATTCACCTCAACTTACAGTCAAACACATGTAAACTTCCTAGACCTAGAAATATATGCTAAGGATGAACAACTACACTTCAAAACATTCTTTAAAAAGGTTGATGTATGTAACTACGTTCATAACACGAGCAATCACAACCCAGTTTGGTTAAAAAATATACCTTATGGACAGTTCCATAGACTGAAGAAAAATTGCTCTGACACAACAGAATTAGAAACTCAATTAGAATTTGTGTCAAAAAGATTTGAACAAAGAGGATATAGTAAGAAACTAATTGAAGAATCGCGCAACAAAATAAGCAAGATAGGCAGAGAAAAAATTCTCAAGGGGAATATAAACCGAAATAAGAAAACTGAAAAGATAGGTGAGGAATGTATGTTCATAACCACATATGCCCCGGGTACACAGGACATAAAGAAAATTATCACTAGACATTGGAATATTCTCGAAGGAGATGTACATTTGAAAGGCCAATTACCAAAAAGACCTCAAGTAATATATAAGAAGGCAAAAAATCTAAGCCAGATTTTAGTACAAAATTATATCCCCACGGACAAAACCCAAAAAAGGAAACAGAAAGAAGAATGGAAGGGTTTTTATCCTTGTGCCCTATGTAAAGCTTGTAAATATGAGGAAAAAAAGAAAAATTTTAAATCCAATAACACAAATAAAACATACAAAATTGAAGACTGCATCAAATGTACAACTAAAAATGTGGTATACTGCCTAGAATGCCCATGTGGCTTACAGTATATAGGAAAGACAAATAGGAGCTTGAGAGAAAGGATAAACGAGCATGTTAGGAATATTGAAAAAGGAGTGGAAAACCACAGTGTGTCAAATCATTTTAGAATGCATCATAATAAAAAACCTATGGGGTTAAAATTTTGGGGTATCGCTGAAATAAAAAATAATTGGAGGGGGGGAGATATAGTTAGGAAAACCTTACAAGAGGAAAGTAGGTGGATTCACAATATGCAGACCCTAAACCCACGGGGACTAAATATAGATATGAATTTAAGAGCCTTTTTGTAAAAAAAACCCACATCACACAGTAGAAATGAAGCGAAATATTATTTGGGCGAACTGAGTAAAATAGAAATTTGTATAAAAATTTTCTGTAATTAAATGAATGTACACATAGAAATTGTGAAAATAAGACACAAATTAATTGTTTTAAACATATTTATTATCATTATATCAATTTATAGATACAGCACAAAGCACTTTGAAAAGAATTTGAATTTAATGTATATTGAGTTATTTAATAGTTTGATTGATATTATTAATTAAAAGAAGTATTCCAGTCTGTTATATATATATAAAAAAGCCTGCACTGATTCAATGCTATTATTATGTATGTACATGTTATTCCAGATGTAAAATCTGCATATAATGTTTATGGCCGTTATAAGATCCTTTTAAAATGTCCCTGAGTGAGAAATCCATAGCAGTAAAAGACGCTGGACTTGCAAATACACTTGCGGTTGCTGTGGCAACCAGAAACCAGGAAACCGGAAGTGCGATACCGATGGAACGCATGTGGAACGCAAGGGGGACGCGCACCACAGGAAAGACACGGGACCCATGGGCAACACACCAGGAAGCAATCGAGGATAATGAGGGACGATGCGCCTCTTAAGGGCGCCCATGTAGAAGCACTTCATGCCTCTGAGGAAGCCGATTGGTCGGTGAAACGCGTCAGGCGGAAGTGACGTCACAGCAAGACACGGAGCAGACACCACGAGGGAGAGAGACGCCGGCACATATCCTCCTTCGCTTTACAACTGGTGATATCTCCAAAAAAGGACTTGCTTATATGTGACAAAATCTTACGAACAAATGTGAGTGTAAATCTTTTTAATGTTTTTAAATTCTTTTTAATAAAACGTCATTGCACTATGTACCCTCTATATTTTTACTTGGGAGCCCAATGGTGACTGATAGGAGGGAAGAACACAAGAAACCAAAACTACATGCGATAAAACTGCCACTGTCTTGTAAGTAGGCAATTTTACTAAACTTCGGTGAAGGATTTAAAAGGCACTACATTTCCTTGCTTCTACACATTGTGGAAAAGGAAGATCTTTTTAAAGGGAAAACACTCAATTCAATCCCTTTCTCATTTTTACCTATTTACCTGGACCACTCTTTATTTTTACTTTTTATCTATTTTTTCTTATTTTTATCTCTTATTTTTTCACTTTTTAAAAAAAAAAAAAAAAATTTTTCACTTTTTTTAAAAAAAAATTTTTCTCACACTTTTTCATCACAGGGTGTTTTAATTGATTGAAAATACTACACCATATTATGCCCCTGTTTTTTTGCTCTCTCCGTTTGCTTTAGGCGCTGTTCTACAAGACAACATATATATTGTTTCAAATTGGAATATATGTATATTTTTTTCTTATTTTTTCTGAAATGAAAAAAGTGTTTGGAAGATGAACAACCCCTTTAAATGAATGTTCACAGCACATAGGTATTGCCTAAATTTAATGCTGAGAATGTAATTGCTCAGAGAGATGCAGAACAGGTGTGCTACTTCAAAGTCCAGTTGTTCATTCTGCCATTAAATAGATGTAAAAGTGAGAGGAGTCACCGCTCCTTTGTATTTCCAGCAGATCCAATAGCACAAAAGCCTGTGGCCATAGTTAGTCATATGATACATAGGTACATAGGTACAGTCATATGAAAAAGTTTGGGAACCCCTCTAAGCCTGCATAATAATTTACTCCACTTTCAACAAAAAAGATAACAGTGGTATGTCTTTCATTTCCCAAGAACATCTGAATACTGGGGTGTTTTCTGAACAAAGGGGGTTATTTACTAAGCCCAGAATGCTTTTAAAAAATCACAAATTTTTCAGAACTTATTAAACCCAGAGGCTGGAAAACTCAGAATCTGAAATCCTGGCATCTGAGACCCGTCGAGGTTGCATATAAGTCAATGGGAGAAGTCCCAGTGATTTTATTGATGTGCGCTGGGTCTTGTGCCAAACACCAAAGTTTTCTGAGGTTTCAGGCAAAAATCTGAGGTTTCGGGTGAAAACATTGTGAAAATTGGGTGAAACCTCAGAAAAAAATCGGAGTTTTTACTGCAAAGCAAATTTTCGGGAAAATGTTATAATAAATAAGAGCTAAAAACCGAGTGGCTTAGATCGGAGTTTGTAGCAGACACTATTGAGATAAGTTTGGACCTTGATAAATAACCCCCAAAGAGTTTTAGTGAAGCAGGATTCAGTTGGGATGAAAATTAAATCAAATGAAATTAAATCAAATGTGAAAAACTGGCTGTGCAAAAATTTAGGTACCCTTGTTATTTTGCTAATTTGAATGCATGTAACTGCTCAATACTGATTAAAAGAAAGTTGCTACTTTGAAAGCTCAGCCAATGATAAACAAAACTCCAAAGAATTAAAAGGGGTTCCCAAACTTTCATATAACTGTATGGCTGAATGGATGCATATTGCACAATGTAGTTTGACAATATACTTGTTCAGCTAAGGATGAATGATCCAGTTGCTGAGAAATGTAAAAACCTGACTAAACAAAACGTCATTACTATTTTAATGTTTTCAGTTGCTTTGCCCTGCCAGCCACTGTGCTTTTATAAGTTTGCTGCGGACTGGACAGCAAACCTTTCCATCCATGAAATACCTTTTGTGTGACTTTTCTTTAAGACTGTATTATACCTGGCCTGCAGGTGCAGAGTCTTTCATAGAAATAGTCAGGAGGTTACTGCTTAATAAGGTATTGGTGGCAAGGCTGCCATGTTTTGAATACATTCATGAAAAGAAGAACTGATCTACACTGCTTTCGAAGAAGCATTATTCAAAAGTTACTGTTCTCGGCACAATTAATAATGAGCCTCTAGTAAATGGCCCTTTAGCCTAATTAATAATAGGACCCGGAAAACTTAAAATAATTGCTTGGGTTTGTCTTGCACATACAGATTGTTAGGATAAATGGCACCATCCTGTAAATTCACCTATAGAGCTCGGCTGGGTGTTTTCTATGTTTTATTGCATTGTCTTATAGCATGTTGGTGAAAAGTGATATTTACATTTACTGGGAATATTTATCACAGTATATAATACATAGTAATAGTCCCTGAAAAATTCTTCCACTCCAGGTTCCCTATTTAAGTCTTGCTCTGCCCTATCCAATATCATGAACTGATGCTAAAAGCACCAGCATCAGTCACACAAACCTTGTCCGTAATGTGCCTGCTCAGCAATATCCACAGCCCCCCCCTTTTGGACAATGGACTTCCAGCTTATACTGTGGATTGTTAGCTAGGCTGTAGGCATCTTCTACTAGACCCTGCTTTGCATCCCATGTGCTGTAAAAAAACAGATTTACACCATTGGATCAGATGTTTGCTTGTAAAGCAAATGCAGTGCATGGCTTTGAATAGTGATAGAGCCACACTAATTATACTTTAAAGAACATTTAACAACCACCCTATTCATTCACAAAGCAAAATTTCTCAATTAAAAAAAAAACTAGTTTTAGTATATTTTCACACTATTTTGCATTCTGTTAATTGGTTATATAAACCATTACTATTAAACACCTTTCTAATAAGCACATTTAAATCATCAACTCAAGGGACATGTATGGATCTAAACTACAAGTTTTCTGTACCTCTGGATTTTGCCTTTTGCACAAAGTACTTTGTATATAGCATATGGTTTTGCCTTGCTTTAATTCCCTAATTTTTAAAAGACTTGGGTTCCAGCTCAAGTTCATTACAGCGTACTACTGACAGAGATCTTCCCATGTTATCCAGAAAATACCTGCAACGACAGTATGCAGTGAATATGTACTACTTTGTACATTAGGAAACAGATTTATAGCAGTATTTATACAATTCTGTCCTAATTGCCAGAGATTTTGTGTCTGCTGTGCTTATTTAGGTGAAATACAGCTGCGCATTTGTGCCCTTTTAGCTCTACTGCACAGTGTGGGTATTAGTTTAGGATGCATGTGATTAAGTGTAATGAATTGAAAACTGCTCCTGCACTTTCTATGCATTGGCAATTTGCTGTACGAGGCTTGGACTATGAAATAATGCATCTGCTTCAGGTATATCATATGTCCTGCTAAAAAGTCCCTAATCCTGCATTGTTTATGTTACACTTGAAGACAAAATTCTGCAAGCACTCCGTGGTCCACTTGTGATCAAAACGATAAACTTCAGGTTGTTAAAACAGACTTTTGTCTTCAATTGTATCTCACCTCTAGCTACGGGTTCGGGCACATGGTACTTGTCCGATTCGGTGAGTGTGTTTATATTTACTACATGCCTTTTTGAAGTGATAGCGAACCCAGTAGCGAGGGACCTGGGGTTTACACACCCGGGTCATCTTGGAATAGTGGTGTGTATATATATATATATATATATATATATATATATATATTCCAGAGATCATAGGAGTGATTTATCTATAGCGACTGCCATTTATATGAAAGGAATAATACAACTTGGTTTGTTAATTGTTTATGTTACGCCTGGTCAATCTCATGGCTACTTGAGCTGAAAATATATATTGGCTATAATACCATTGTCAATTTTCTGTGCTGTCCTGGGATCAAAGTTTAAGAATTTCTGGAGTTCTGGAGTCCAGCTTCTTTCATCTTTCTCATAGAATCTTCCTTTCCATCGTAAATGGCTCCAGGGATTTTTTAGCTGAAGAAACCTTAAAGACTGAGAAGCAGACAACATAACCAAAAAAGTGAAAAATAAGTAAAAAGACCCCTCCAGACATTGAAACTGCTTATGATAGTGTTTCATTGCTATATAAACTACAATACAATTAACTAGACCAGAAAGCACCCTGGTCTTACAAAGCACCACCAGTAGACAAATACAGTTGTGTGAAAAACTATTTGCCCCCTTCCTGATTTCTTATTCTTTTGCATGTTTGTCACACAAAATGTTTCTGATCATCAAACACATTTAACTATTAGTCAAAGATAACACAAGTAAACACAAAATGCAGTTTTTAAATGAGGGTTTTTATTATTTAGGGAGAAAAGAAATCCAAACCTGTGTGAAAAAGTAATTGCCCCCTGAACCTAATAACTGGTTGGGCCACCCTTAGCAGCAATAACTGCAATCAAGCGTTTGCGATAACTTGCAACGAGTCTTTTACAGCGCTCTGGAGGAATTTTGGCCCACTCATCTTTGCAGAATTGTTGTAATTCAGCTTTATTTGAGGGTTTTCTAGCATGAACTGCCTTTTTAAGGTCATGCCACAACATCTCAATAGGATTCAGGTCAGGACTTTGACTAGGCCACTCCAAAGTCTTCATTTTGTTTTTCTTCAGCCATTCAGAGGTGGATTTGCTGGTGTGTTTTGGGTCATTGTCCTGCTGCAGCACCCAAGATCGCTTCAGCTTGAGTTGACGAACAGATGGCCGGACATTCTCCTTCAGGATTTTTTGGTAGACAGTAGAATTCATGGTTCCATCTATCACAGCAAGTCTTCCAGGTCCTGAAGCAGCAAAACAACCCCAGACCATCACACTACCACCACCATATTTTACTGTTGGTATGATGTTCTTTTTCTGAAATGATGTGTTACTTTTACGCCAGATGTAACGGGACGCGCACCTTCCAAAAAGTTCAACTTTTGTCTCGTCGGTCCACAAGGTATTTTCCCAAAATTCTTGGCAATCATTGAGATGTTTTTTAGCAAAATTGAGACGAGCCTTAATGTTCTTTTTGCTTAAAAGTGGTTTGCGCCTTGGAAATCTGCCATGCAGGCCGTTTTTGCCCAGTCTCTTTCTTATGGTGGAGTCGTGAACACTGACCTTAATTGAGGCAAGTGAGGCCTGCAGTTCTTTAGATGTTGTCCTGGGGTCTTTTGTGGCCTCTCGGATGATTTGTCTCTGCGCTCTTGGGGTAATTTTGGTCGGCCGGCCACTCCTGGGAAGGTTCACCACTGTTCCATGTTTTTGCCATTTGTGGATAATGGCTCTCACTGTGGTTCGCTGGAGTCCCAAAGCTTTAGAAATGGCTTTATAATAGATAGATAGATCTCAATTACTTTTGTTCTCATTTGTTCCTGAATTTCTTTGGATCTTGGCATGATGTCTAGCTTTTGAGGTGCTTTTGGTCTACTTCTCTGTGTCAGGTAGCTCCTATTTAAGTGATTTCTTGATTGAAACAGGTGTGGCAGTAATCAGGCCTGGGGTGTGGCAGTAATCAGGCCTGGGGGTGAGTACAGAAATTGAACTCAGGTGTGATAAACCACAGTAAAGTTATTTTTTAACAAGGGGGGCAATCACTTTTTCACACAGGCCCATGTAGATTTGGAGTTTTTTTTCTCCCTTAATAACGTAAACCTTCATTTAAAATATTGACTAATAGTTAACGGTTTTTGATGAGCAGAAACATTTAAGTGTGACAAACATGCAAAAGAATAAGAAATCAGGAAGGGGGCAAATAGTTTTTCACACAACTGTACCAGAGTCCTCTGCACTCAACCCATTATCAATATATGTAAGACAGAGACATTTTGTGCATACTGGTACTGAAAAATGCCTTAACCTTTAAACAAAACAGGGATTGTTTGTCCATATATTGCAATATATTTAAGCTGGCCAACTACGTCAAAGTCATCCCATATCTGGCCAGTCCTATGCTCAATTTTATCTGATTCATTAAGAATTCTATTGCTTAATTATACATTTTACAAAGGGACTAAGTCTTACCTGCAACTTACTAGCTGCTTTCAAAGTAAAACTCCCAAACTTGGCTGCCCTTTTATTAGACACCAGTGGGATCACCTGACTATAGCTGGGAAGGGTGGGAGCTACAACATGGAGCTGGTCACTGCTCCTGTATAACTATAACAAACAAGGGAAAGTTGTGCTCACCACTAATGTTAAAACCATTAGGCGGGGGTGCAATGAGGCTGTGACCACAAAATACATATAGACAAATACAAGAGTCCTCTGCACTCAACCCATTATCAATATATTTAAGACAGAGACATTTTGTGCATACTGCTACTAAAAAATGCCTTACCCTTTAAACAAAACAGGGATTGTTTGTCCATATATTGCAAAGCACCACCAGTGCCAGGTCCAGGATACTGCCTTTAGGGTCTTCATTTCCAACACACTTTTCTTTACTACCCAGTATAAAACTTATACTTAACTGTATTTCATATGGTTTTTCAGGGCCTTGGATAGTTGAACCACATGTACTCTTGGCTGCCCTGACTAAATACACAACATACATATATTGCTATCACAGCCCTTTAAAATGCAAGATGGTTCACAGGAGAAGAAAAGGTTCAATCACTGGGGAGGGGGGTGTGATGCCAAATGTTAGTAACCCCCCTGGTGCAGCCTTATGCTAACAGAAGCACTGGCCCAGGGTATAAGGTAAGTGATAACATTCACAGGGGTTGGGAGGGCGCCTAACAATTGGCACTCCCCCTAGTGATTGAACCTTTCCTTCTCCTATAAGACACTCAACAAGAAACCATCCCCACAGCCATATCAGACTGAGTCAGCATATTTTATTAGACCATGGGGTCAAAAAGCAAAAGTATACCTTGTATTCTCTTATGTCCAAGACAGCATATGCATGGGTAGGAACCAAGCCTCTTTTTTCTCCTTCTACTTCAGTCATAACCCCTGTAGCTGTGGTAATAAGAAGATCACCTTTATGAAATCTGAAAGAAAGAAAATAGAATAATTGTGCAAGAAAGCTATAACCTGTATCCGGCCATATGCCCATTAAGTGTTATATGCAGACAAAGGTCACTTGGGCAAGGCCATCAAGATAGGGTAGGGCAATCATCAGCCCATTCATCTCTATTACCTTTTGAATGAAATGATTAATAGCAGCCTGAAGAATTCTATAAAAATAACACTTTGTATTTCTATATGGTTCTTTTTTCAGTGTTAAAGCTACAGGAAAAAGGTGGCCATTCAAGTCATTTCACATTTTTAACAGCACTGCAGATTTGGAATAAGGAATAAATAGGAAGCCCTGCTTGGGCTTGGTCCATCTGCCTAGAGGTTATGTAGAATTAATACAGTCGTAGTCCTAGAATATACACATACAAGACAACCCATGGACGGATCAAACCATCGTTATTATTAAGGATAATATATCTTAAACAAACACAAAAGACAGAGGTCGCTGGGCGCCCATGAAGGACACACAACAAAAAAATAGTTAACAAAAAGAAAGTACTAAAAAACATTACCGAAAGGCACTTTTATACTATTCCTTTTAACACATTTATTTAAATCGGAGTATTAAAAGTTAAATTAGGGAATTAATGGCTCAAATTTGTTGGGCCTACCATGGTATCATTTGCCTGAGCCAACAGTGTCTTAAATGGCTCTACATGAAGGAGCACATTTCACTAGATTCCCTGTTTATCAGTATTTTAGTAAACCAACATATCTGCACACTCTGTCAAAAATGTAGTAACAAGCTTTCACGCTCCCTTCCCCCAAAGAGAGGGTTTTTAATTTTATTTAATTGTATTAGGGATTATTTTGGGGTTGCTATATGGGTTATCCATAGAGTACCTGCTCCTCACCTTGTTAATCTATAGGTAAGAATTCTCTGAGAATTATGAAGAACTTAGGTCTCAAACAAATACATAAAATAGTGGTGGTTGTGGGCCTCGGAAGACCCACAAAATGAAATTAACAAATATGGAATCCTGAGAAATGAATAAAAGCCTATTCTACATCACATTTGTGTCTGTAAAGTTGTGTATGCATTCATGCAGTTTTCCTAAAACTTCTGCAGTCTATATAGCCAGGTGCAAATATGGTGTAGCGTTAAATAACAATAGAAAAACAGATAAAAATAAAACTATTTACTACAGGTGGAGGTCATGCAATGACGCTTCTCTGTATGCATTGCCACTGCTTTTGCTTTTTTGATAACATCAAATACACCTAGGGGCACATTTATCAAGGGTCGAATATCGAATTTTAAATACTTCGATATTCGAGCATCGAATTGGTATGCTACGATAATTGAAGGCTGTCTTCGATCGAATACGGCCGCTTTCGATCGAAGGAAAACATTGTTCGATCGATCGATTCCATGCTACGATGCGAAGGTTTGCAAGTATCGAATAGTCGAAGATGATCGAAGGTAGCCTTTGCCCCACTTCTATTCGAATCGATCGATTCGAATTTTTCATGCCCCACTTCCTTTCTGCCATTTTTTCCAAACAGGAAGTCCTCTGGAGGCCATTTTAGGTGCATTTGCGCCCTTAATGCGCACTTGCTATTTGGATGAGCCAGGTGGAGGAGGTTTCCAAAGTGCTGCCAAGAAAATGGAAAGAAGGAGTGAGGAGGAGGAAGGCGAATGTGGTTCCAGCCCTGATGAGGTGCCCAGGGTGGCTACATCCCACACTACGTGGGATGTACGTCACCACAGGAGGGGGAGAGAGGGGGACAGGGGCTGGAGTGTCAGAGGGAGGGGTTCCTGGGCTGAGGTGGAGGAGGAGAGCCTGTCAGGTGGAGGGTCCCATAGAGGGGGAGAGGAGAGGTCTGGGAGTGGCAGGACTATGAGCTCCCCCAGCTCACGCCATGTGTCCCCCCCAACATCGGGGACACGTGGCAGTTCCCGCACCCCAGCCAGGGGAAGTAGGGCCTCCCCCAGGGCACGCCACGTGTCCCCCCCCAACATCGGGGACACGTGGAAGGTCCCGCACCCCAGCCAGGGGAAGTAGGGCCTCCCCCAGGGCACGCCACGTGTCCCCCCCCAACATCGGGGACACGTGGAAGGTCCCGCACCCCAGCCAGGGGAAGTAGAGCCTCCCCCAGGGCACGCCACGTGTCCCCCCCAACATCGGGGACACGTGGAAGGTCCCGCACCCCAGCCAGGGGAAGTAGGGCCTCCCCCAGGGAACGCCACGTGTCCCCCCCAACATCGGGGACACGTGGAAGGTCCCGCACCCCAGCCAGGGGAAGTAGGGCCTCCCCCAGGGCACGCCACGTGTCCCCCCCCAACATCGGGGACACGTGGCAGGTCCCGCACCCCAGCCAGGGGAAGTAGGAACTCCCCCAGGGCACGCCACGTGTCCCCCCCCAACATCGGGGACACGTGGAAGGTCCCGCACCCCAGCCAGGGGAAGTAGGGCCTCCCCCAGGGCACGCCACGTGTCCCCCCCAACATCGGGGACACGTGGCAGTTCCCGCACCCCAGCCAGGGGAAGTAGGGCCTCCCCCAGGGCACGCCACGTGTCCCCCCCAACATCGGGGACACGTGGAAGGTCCCGCACCCCAGCCAGGGGAAGTAGGGCCGCCCCCAGGGCACGCCACGTGTCCCCCCCAACATCGGGGACACGTGGCAGGTCCCGCACTCCAGCCAGGGGAAGTAGGGCCTCCCCCAGGGCACGCCACATGTCCCCCCCAACATCGGGGACACGTGGCAGGTCCCGCACCCCAGCCAGGGCTGGAACTACATCTATGACCGCCAGGAGGAGGCAAGAGGAGGAGGAACCCACACCGGCCTCACAGAGGAGGAGGAGGATATTGAGGACGACGACGGAGATGAGGGCCCCAGTGGGCGAATGGGCCGAAGATTTACCAGTGAAGAGAATGCAGCGCTGGTTGATGAAGTCATCGTGCAATGGGATGTGTTGTTTGGATGTCGATCCCATCGCATCAATGCTGCCAGACGTAAAAAAATCCGCCAGGAGCTCTGGATGCGCAGATGGTTTGCTCTCATGCATGGCTCCTTCCGTGAAAGCATGCAGAGCATGGAGCAAACCATGGAAAGAAACATCCAGGACCTCGTGGCAAGTATTAGAGAACTGGCTCACCAACCACGGGGTTTTGCTGAGGGTCCAGTCCCTGGTCCTGCTGCTGCTCCCCCTCCACCCCCTGCATCTCCTCAGCAGCGCAGAGGAAGGGGGCGTGGAAGGGGACAAGGTCCTGTCCGAGGGGATAAGCGCAAACGTCCCTAGCTCCAGTCTGTGTCACTTCTCCAACTGACACTGGCCTCTTTGCCCATTTTATTCTGGCAAAGAACTTCGCCCAATTCACGCTTCAGGTGTGACTTTGTCCGTTACCCAGCAATGGGACTGACATCCAAACAACACATCCCATTGTTTAGACCATGCTGCATTCTCTTCACTGAGGGGTGCCATTTTAAGATCTATTGGCACCCTTTCCAATAACATCTGGAAAAGCACTTACAAACATCAAAGTGCATTTGCTCTAACATATTTGTCTATTTATGGTGTTATCAGCACCAAGGTGTGCCATATCTACCATCCATTGGCACCCTTTTCCAATAACATCTGGAAAAGCACTTACAAACATCAAAGTGCATTTGCTCTAACATATTTCTATAGTAATGCTGCAGTGTTTCCCAAAACATTCACTTGGGACCAAAATGTTACATGTAAGGCTCAAAGAATTGAAATACTACTCTTTTGCTTGTGTATTTTTCACTAATTACTTCAAACATAACATATGTTAACATATGCTACCTCTGGCCTACTTTGGCTACCCAGCACTCCTAATAGGTGCTAACGCCTACTACCTCCTCCTCCACCTGTGCTCATTCAATAGCAAGTCCTAGGTGTATGATATGCCTTATAGGCACAAATGGTTGTTACTTTGCACAAGAAGTTATGTTGCCTACCTCTGGCCTACTTTGGCTACCCAGCACTCCTAATAGGTGCTAACGCCTACTACCTCCTCCTCCTCCACCTGTGCTCATTCAATAGCAAGTCCAAGGTGTATGATATGCCTTATAGGCACAAAGCCTTGGTTGTTACTTTGCACTATCAAGCATTGTTGGGTGTCCAACACTCTACCTAGCCAGCACTAATCTCATATTGTTGATGCTTTTCAACTGGCCAAATTGTCATATATTGACAAGTGTCATTTGTACATCATATTGATTGTTATATTATTTTTTTGGACACAAGCTTATCAGGGCCAAATTTTTGGATACTGTTTAATGTAAAGTTGGCCATGATGAATCCTGGGGTGCATTATCAATGTCATGCAACAAATGCTTTGTAAAACGTTTGTAAACTTTTGCCCTTTAGTGGTCTATAGGGGCTGCTATATTTTGAAATATATGTTGAGACCAAATTCCTCCTGTGCCTTCCAGCTAAGGTACATATTTAATGGTTTTAAATAACTACTGTGTGTTCCAAAAACAAACAAACAAACTTTCTACAGATATATATTGTCTTTTTATTGTTGTTCAACTGTTTTGGATTTTGACAAAGATTGTGTCAGTAAAGGTACTAAAACATTACCGGGTGTGTTTGTTTTTCTTTTTTGACAAGGTGCTAGTCCAAAATAGTAACATGGGTAATGTCATTTCAACCAAGAAAACAGAAGAAGCCATACCTGTGGAGCAAACAAGAAAAATGCATTAACACAAATCTAAACAAATTTAAGTAGCCACACAAAAGCCTGTCATTGCTAAACAAACACTGCCACTTACTGATATGTTTTCGAAAGGTGACTCCACCCAGGTTCAAATGAGCCAAACAGGGTCAGACTGGGGGGCCCGGGGCCCACCGGGACTGCTGTCCAGGGGCCCCCCTACTAAAACCCGTCGGCCCAGCCGTTCGGCGCGCATGCGCAACAACGGCGTTTGACGCGCATGCGCAACAACGGCGTTTGGCGCGCATGCGCAATATCTCAGTTCGGCGCGCATGCGCAACAACGCCACTCGGCGCTGCGCATCGCCGAAAATAAAAAGAAATTTTTCAAAAAAAAGGTTCTGGCCCGGCGGGGGCCCACGAGGGTCGGGGCCCACCGGGTTTTTTCCCGGTATCCCGCCGGGCCAGTCCGACACTGGAGCCAAACAGCTGTCAGTTCATCACATCTGTCGCTTGTGTTGAGTCCAATTTAGTACTTCAGGAAAAGTTTGCACATGGAGAGGCTGCAAAGGCACACAAATAATATGGTAAGTTGTTAGCAATATCTTTTACAATTCCCTGAGTAATTCCTAAATACCTGAATAACGGAGTTTGAGGCGTGGCCAATCAGTCAGTGTCCATGTCTGTATCCTCTGTGGGCAAGTACCAAGATAATAAAGTAGAGTTTGACACACGTGAAGTATAACCATAACACAGTAGTAGGCCAGAAAGCTGAAATGACAAGTACAGATAATGGTTTCTCTTGAATATGTGTATACACATGTAAATTTGTTTGTCATCTCATCATTTTTCTGCTTACAGCATAAGATGTTACAGGAAAGCATTCACTGCTAGGGGCACGTCAGCACATCACCATCAGCAGGCTGTTCATTTGGAAGAAAAGTATAAAAAATTGTTTACTTTCCAGATATCCATTCCAAATAATTTCATTTCACATCAATCATATAAGGCCTAATAATCGAGATTGGTTATAAAGACCTGACATATAACACTCATGACAAGGCAAACATATTAAGGCCAAACAACTGACCTAGGAATTAATGGATTTCAGACATTATTGAGTTGATCTAGATCATGACATTACTAAACCTCATTACAGGGGAGCGCAGGAGTAGACGCATGCAGTTGTTTTCAATGGGGCTGTACAGATTGAGACATAACATGCTAAATTTTTGTTGTGTTTGTGGAGTACAGTCCCATTTCAAACAACTGAATGCGTCTACTCCTGTGCTACGCTGCGGCTAAACACATAAAAACAGAACGCAGGGGAGCGCAGCTTCAAATGCTCGTGTGAAAGAGGGCTAAAGGTTAAGCAAATTACCAGATTTACAGTGGAAAAACATGGTTTGAAAGGTAACTGACAAGATTGCAAACAATCACAAAAAATGCACTTAGGAATAGGGGCCCAAAAAAATATGTACCACTATTTGTCCCTTGAGAAGTCTTAACTAGTACAAATTAACTATTTTTGTGTGGTTTGTTCAACTTACAACTAAAAGTGGTCACGGATGAGCCTTTCATGCACTCTTCTTCCCTCTGGTTGGTTGTCCCTCTGTCTGCCAACATACCCCTCAATCTCAGGTTCCAGGTCATCATCAATGTCTGCAGGTAATCCATGCTCCCTTGCCACATTATGCAGCATGGCACAGACAGTGATGATTTGTGAAACCTTCTGGGGGGAATAAAGCAGAGCTCCCCCAGTGACTGAGAGGCATCGGAAGCGAGATTTGAGCACCCCAAAGAGGCGCTCAATGATATTATGTGTTTTCCGATGGGCACGATTGTACCTACGTTGGGCAGGTGTTTGGGCAAACCTCACAGGGGTCATCAACCAAGGCAGAAGGCCATATCCTGCGTCTCCTAAAAATGTAAACAAAAATATATTATAGTAATTGATTCCAGTTGTGTTGACTATTCCAATGCTGTAGTTATGGCCATTGTGTAGTAGAAAAATCTTTACAAACAGATCTACACACAAATTCTTGGCTGTTGGGGTACTTACTTTACCCCTTTTGTTAGCCAAACAACATTGGTGGCACAATAAAAGAGGCAATTCCCCCCCCCCCCAAATGTCAAAAATTGTGTGTGTGCAGATCCAATAATAAATCCTCCCCTTAACACATCTCACCTGTAAACTGAATCAGGTGCCAAGATTTAAAATCCCTAACAAAGTTAGCTGATTGAACTAAACTACAGGTCCCAAGATGCATAGTGCATCTATAGTAGCCAGACTGAAAATAGGGCAACATTTCTTGAAAATACATACATATCACCTTTAAAATAATATTTGAAGTGTCTTTGTATGAAATTGCAAATATAACTTACCCACAAGCCAGCCGTCTGGCATTTCTCCTCGGGTGAAGAGGCCATGGAGAGCTGACTGACGCAGGATAGTGGCATCATGGACACTTCCAGGAAAGCCAGATCTCACACTCATGATGCGCATGTTGGAATCACACACCACCTGCACATTGATGGAATGGGAGCGCTTACGATTTCGGTAGCGCTCCTGCTGATGGCGAGGTGGTGTGAGCGCAACATGAGTGCAATCAATGGCTCCTAGGCAATTTGGAAATTGGCCAATTAGGAAAAAATCCTGTTTTAATCTTATCCACTCTGCCTGAGTTGAGGGGAAGGAAATGAGCCTTCGCGAGTGCTGCAGTAGTGCCCTGAGCACTTGTGCTAACATCCTGCTAAAGGTGGGCTGGCTCATGCCAATGAGGCGTGAAGAAACCTGCTGGAAACTGCCAGTGCCCAGGAAATGCAAAACTGCAAGCAGCTTGCACATCCCAGGCACTGCCTGAGACCGTGCCGTCACAGGTTCAATGGCCTCACTGATGAGACCATAAACCTGCATTATGGCGGCACGACTCAGGCGGAACATCTTCACAACCTCATCATCAGACAGCTCGTCCAAACAAAGTACAGGTCTCCTGAAGTGACGAGGCTGCCTGATCCTAGCAGGGCCAAGGTGTTCCTGCTCCTCATCCTGCTCAAGGGCCTCAAAAATGGCGACTGCCAAAAATTCAATTTTTAACAAATTCTTAGTCAAATGGCATCTGGTGGGGGTTTTTTATAAGTAAGCCAGTGTTTCCCAGCATTCCATGCAGCTTTTAAACATTTAACCATTTAGTGAAGTGTAAGGATAGATAGGGCCAATTAATCTTTGATTAAAAAAAATAGAACTAAAAAATAATGTTTTAAGCCATTGATACTTGAAAATCTTAGGTTATATTCTGATAGATGCAAAAACAAACATGTTTCTGGTGTCAGTATTTATTTTAATGTAATTCACCAAACCTATAGTGCAGCCAGAACTAAAAAAAACAGTTTATAAAGTGATCCCCTAGGTGTCACTATACACCCACAACAGTGGAGAGCACCAGCAAAGAAAATAGAAGAAAATCGAATAGTCGAACGATTTTTTAACTCGACCATTCGATTATTTTTCCTCAACTATTCGATCATCTTCGAATGTCGAAGTCCAAAATCAACTTCGGTAGGTCAAAGATGGGGTACAAATAAAACTTCGGGTGAAGATTTGATAAATAAGGTATCCTTCGAGTCGAGTCGAATAGTCATATAGGCGAACTAATACATCCTTCGATAATCGTACTTGTCCACTTCGATTATCGAATTTGACTATTCACCTGATCGGAGGATTGCTTGACCGTTCGAATCGAACGTCGAAGTCGAAGTAAAAAAACAGTCGAGGATTAGTAAATCTGCCCCCTAGTTAAAAGCCTTTGTTTTAAAATACCTTTGGTATAACATTGTGAAAGTGCTCTCTTTATCAAAGGATTGATTGTCTGAGTGCATAGCAATTCTCTCAGGTATCCATCCAGTAAGTGCATGCAAGTCAATGTTCTGCAACACAAAATAGTTGGCTATGGTTAGCTCATTATTATGACAACAATAAAAGCTTTGCACAACTTAGATTACTAGTTTAGTTTACATAATAAGCACCTTTTTTTATACGTCGGCAAAATGAAATGAGACTCACAAAAGGAAACTTTGCCTCTCGGATAGGATTGTGCAGTACAGGTATGGGACCTGTTATCCAGAATGGTCAGGACCTGGATCTTGCTGTAATTTGGATCTGATTACCTTAAGTCTACTCATAGGCGGAGGGTGATTTTTTTGTTTGGAGAGGCTACATTTGACCATATACTGGCTAACTGAAAGGGAATCGGTCACCCTGAATTTCTTTTACCCCACCAAAGGGGTGGGCTAATAAAGCTTGCATGCCAGTTGGGTTAAACAGTAAGTTTTTTTTTCAAAATATATTGTGTATTGGATACAGTGGGTCCTGGCACATTATACTCAGTGGAAGACAGTGGCTCCTGGCACATTATACTCAGTGGAAGATAGTGGCTCCTGGCACATTATACTCAGTGGGAGACAGTGGGTCCTGGCACATTATACTCAGTGGAAGACAGTGGGTCCTGGCACATTATAGTCAGTGGGAGACAGTGGGGTCCTGGCACATTATACTCAGTGGAAGACAGTGGGTCCTGGCACATTATACTCAGTGGAAGACAGTGGGTCCTGGTACATTATAGTCAGTGGGAGACAGTGGGGTCCTGGCACATTATACTCAGCGGAAGATAGTGGGTCCTGGCACATTATACTCAGTGGAAGACAGTGGGTCCTGGTACATTATACTCAGTGGAGACAGTGGGTCCTGGCACATAATACTCAGTGGAAGACAGGGGGTCCTGGCACATTATACTCAGTGGGAGACAGTGGGTCCTGGCACATTATACTCAGTGGGAAATGAAATTCTAATTTACATATAAGAGCCTCAGAAAAAATGGTAGGTATAACACAGGGCTGTTTCCATGAAAACAACACTGAAAAAAGTCAGAAAAACTAGTATAAAGCAACAAGAAACTGAGCAAAAAAAATAACCTAAAAAAAACCTTTAATACTTATTCAAGCTGGTGGAGAAGCTGCTGTATATAGTACCTGTGAGTTGACTGAAAGCTGCAAACATGCCCAGCTGATGTTCCAATCCAACTGCTTCATATCAGTCTCCCTTCTGCCATGCTGCCTTCATTCAGTAAAGTTTTCCCAGCTATGCCTATTCTATACCTGGTGGGTACATTTCACTGTCTGTAAAGTCAGCTGTGCTCTGATTGGACAAGGTACAAACCACATATATCCAATCAGAGTGCAACTGATCTCTTCAGCATCGTGGTTTGGAGGCGGACCTAAGCAATCAGTCCGTGATTAAAGGAACAGTGCAGTTAGCAACGGAGCAACCTATCGTATCTAGGTTTGCAAAGTTAGGTTTAGCTGCACCCATAAAAGCCTGCATTTTGAACACTGTATGTGTGTTCTCATGTAACCCGACGAGACACAAACCAAGGACAAAAGTAGTCTTTGCTTTATTAGGCAGCATGTCCCTATGGACAATTTTGCTTATTTGATAATTTAGTATTTGGAAGTAACTTGCCATACAACTACCTCCATGCTGCAATATGTTCACTGCATAGCACAGATTTTGTGAATGTCCTTTGTTTTTGTTGCATTGTGTGATAAATTCTGTGTGCAGGTTAAGTCACATCAAATACTAAAGGTTAAAAATCTCATATTATTAGTAAAAGCTGTTACCTTGTGATGAGCTTCTTGTTGTAGCGCCTTTCATAAGCAGCACTGATGGCGAGTGAGGCCACAAATGAACAATCAGATACAATTGTCTGTTTGAAAGCAAGAAAAAAACATTTATAATTAGGAGATTTTGGTTACACCCTATGGTTATGCACATATACGTAATGTCTACATTAAAAATGCATTGTAAGAATCATTTGCTGAGTAATATGGTGGTTCCATACAAATAAAAATGTATATCAGGCCCTCTCCTAATCATATTCCAGTCTCTTATTCAAATCAGATTGCTAAAATTGCAAACTGAGTAAAAATCTGAATAAACCCAAAACCCCAAATAATAAAATATGAAAACCAACTGCAAATCATCTCAGAATATGACTCTCTACATCATACTTAAAGTTCATTTAATCTTTCAAACCTCTTGATCTCTCCCCCATGTTTTCTTAGCACAGTAATGCATATAGTGAAACATACATACAAATTAAAGGACCAATATCAGTTTGCAGGATTTTCTTTCTGCAGAGTTCCATGTATTTAAACTAACTGTAACAGGCATAAAGGGGGTTTTAACTACAACTATCTTCCACGGTGGCCAAGGTCAAAATGCTCTGTGAGCTATAGCCATAACTTTGTAATGAGTTTATCTATGCCAACATGACAGATCCCATTTAATGCTGAACTGACATTCAGAAACCACCTGAAACTAAAAATCAGTGGATGTTAACAACAAAACATGCTTTGGGCAGTGACCACACATATGTTTATACTTGTAGGGAAAAAAAACAAATTCATTCTTTTCATATTTATTTACCCTTAAAGGACCTTGCCTGAATGAGCTATCAATACAGAAATAAGATTCATAGAATCTTCGTAGAATCTATTCATAGAATACTTTCTCAGAGCAAAGGGTTTCTGATGATGTCATACAATTGTGTATCATATTGGAGTATTGACATAACTAGAATCTCATCCAACCGACCAAAAACTAAGGGTTTATAATCCTCAAAAAAAAACAACAAATTTCTTTGTGTGAGTGTCTACCAACATGAGAATCAATACAGTACTAAATGAATTGCAGTAACAGCATATTGTCTCTTAAAATGTAGCATAATCTATGGAAAATCAGTAACAAGGGTCTAACTAAATTACCTGCTTTATGCTGATACTTGACACAGTGTAAATCATAGTCGGATTGTTTGTAATATCGTCTGGCCTCACCCATCTAGAGAATAGGGCTTTCTGCTTGGGGGAGAGCGCCAACTTGCCCAACTTGTCTCTAATTAAAAAAAATGTCATTAAGTCAGTTGTTTATCAATTAATATTTTTACCAAATAACATTAAAAGCCTAAATAAGGCACACACTAAGAAATGGAATGTTTAGTGGACATTTTAAAGGGTTCACTGTGTGTCGGATTTTCTGCTTTCTGGAAAGCTTCCAACAAGGTATTCCTGTTATTTCAACTACTGTGCCTTAAATCTACTTAAAAAAATGCACATTTCCCTTTAGTTTAGAGGGATTAAACAAAATGGCTCTTATTTGTACATTAGAAATGCAAATTCTACAGCTAAAACTGCAATTTAGGTTAGAGTGTGTACCTGCTGAAAGAGTCTACCTTGAGGTGTTGGCAAGCTTAATAATCCTTTGGCCAAAAGTACTTTTAATGGTTTAGCGCTCATGTCTGTGTGGCCTTTCTACTGCAGGAGGTGGAGGGCAGGGCCTGTGGCAGGTTGGGTGGGACCCAGAACTGTTGTCATATAGGGCCCCGTGATTTCTGATAGTGGCCCTAAGCATTATTATTATTATTATTATCAATTGCCAACATATTCTGCAGTTCTGGAACATAATTATATATATTATTATGGCAGATATCACAGGGGTTACATATAGAATATATATATCATGAGAATATATAGGGAAATGTCCATGCCCTTTAAGGGTTCAGCTTTGGACCTGCCAAGCACCTGGGAACCAAGCCTTTTTTTTTTTTACTTTTTTGCTGGATTTGGCTGAATCCTGAATGCCTGGCTGACCAAAAATGTTTGTTATGGTTTTTTACAAAATGCACCAGTTAATTTTGCTTCTCCAGCACAATCATGTATTTCAAAAGAGCAAACCATTTTTTTAAATATGTAACCTGGAAATTTGCAGTGGTACTAGACATGTCCTTAGTTTCCCAGATGCCCTCAGCCATGTGACTTGCACTCTGATGAACTTCAGTCGCTCTTTACTGCTGCGCTGCAAGTTGGAGTGATATGACCCCTACTCCCTTTCCCCCCAGCAGTCTATTAACAGAACAATGTACTGGTAACAAGATAACAGCTCCCCACCACCTGCATTGGTAAAAATGCTCCTTAGTTGTGGATATGAGAATAGCACTCAATATTAAAACACCCAAGTCCAGCCATGACTTGTACAGTTACATTGAGTAGGAGAAACAATAGCTTATCTGAAAGCAGTCCCATTGTGAAATGCTGGCTCTTCCTGAAAGCACAGGATCAGGCACAATGACTATTGGTTTTATTGGTTCAAGAATATATTTTTAAATGGTAGAATTAATTATTTGTAACGTACAAAGTGTAATTTAGTGATAAAAAAACTGCACCATTAAAATCGTAACAGAATAATATAGAATTAAATCATTACCTCCTCACATGCTCGCATTCAAGACTTTGCAAGGGCTGCACCCCTCCTCTGGAACGCTCTCCCACGGTCTGTCCGACTTTCTCCCAACCTTTCTGCTTTCAAAAAATCTCTGAAAACGCACTTCTTTCGAGAAGCCTACCCTCACTCTGCTTAACTACCAAACGCAACACCACATACAATACCACATTTCTCACCCACTTAATTCGATCTTGCCCACTCCCACACCTTGTGTATTACTCCCTTCCCTTTAGACTGTATGCCTATGCATAGGGCCTTCCTCACCTTTTTATACCTGTATTGATTGCGATGTTTGTTACTCCATATATTCTATATATGTAATTCATGTGATGTAGTTGTATAATCACATTTACTTTACAGTGCTACGCAATATGTTGACGCTATTTAAATACATGTTAATAATAATAATAATAATAGAAATAATCGAAAAAACATTGAAATATTTATTCAATTGTAATAATTATCGTGCAGTGAAAGCATGCCTTCTGTTACTGATCTGTTACAGGTAACGACACAGTGATTGGGGTCCTTTGTGATGGCTCTATCTGGCTAGAGGAGGAAAACATGGACCTGTTAGGGAGTCCTAAAGGTGGCCATAGACATAACAATTCCGATCTTTCTTGGAAAAGATCTTTCCAAGAAAGTTCATTCGTTTCAATACACACGTGTAGAGCTGAATTTTCAGATATACAGGTAGAAACATTCATGCAACTCTCCCAAGTAACACCTGTTTCTTGGAGTTGCATGACACATTGGATAATCCTATCACAGTAACTACACAGAATCTACACCTCTGTGAATTTCAGACATCACCACTTACAATGTGCCATTGTGATTAGATCAGTGAAAGAGTTTATATGCCAAGGACTTTCCACACCAGTCAGTTGAACTGAAGAAGCTGCTTGGATGAGTAGTGAAACATCTTCAATAATTACTCAGCAAGTCCAGTTGTTTTTTGAATTACTTAAATTAGATATACCATGACCTGGATGAATGAAAATCTTCATAGTCAGACCCCCTCTAGTGTCCCCAGACTGAAAGCTATCAATAAAATGAATAATGCTTCTTTTTGATTTCCAAGCGAATAAAGATCAAATGACGCACCCAGTCCCATAAGGGAGTCCCCTTGTTTTGCTCAGTAAGAAAAAGCAATTGTTATCCAGTCTCTTTCACAACAGGTCAGAGGGTGACAGTAAGTTCAGTTTCTCTTCATTTCCATTACTGTTACACAGCACTTTGTCAATTGTATCTTTTAGCTGGTCCATGATAGGAATATGGCCAAAAAAGTTGTTGGTTTCTATGTCTTCCGATACTCAAGTGGTAAGTCATTCTGATTTGCTCCCATGCACAGGACCTGTAATAATAAGCACTTGTATTAAATCTGTATCTGCTTATACAGTAAAAACACATACCTTTATCAAAACATCCATTCTTGAAAGGAGAACTCCATTCAAAATATATTTGTTTCAAATCAATGTAACGCTAATTAGAAGGTACTCTCTGATACTTACAACCGTTCCCATTTACCCAACTTGAACATGGTCAATTGCAACTCCTGATAGAGCATGTGTTACATGGGGCCCCTTCTCTCAGATGGGCCCTCACTGTATTGGTGGAAGATGGGTTTTACCACAATGAATTATACACTCAGAACTTGATCTCACAATAACTCGAGTGCCAGTCATTCTTTCAACAAAATGTTAAACTTTATTTGCTGAATCTCATGGTCTTTTTGTTGATGCTGTTTAGATGATATAATAAACCTTCACTTGACCAAACAGTTTCTTTAATAAGATGAAAAGTATTATGATGAGATTTGTATGGAAAGATAAAATACCAATGGTATCATATATTAATTTAGTGGGGAAAAAGATAGAAGGAGGAGTTGGTTTTCCATGTCTCCATACATATTTTGAAGCAGTCCACTTATCGAGAATATTAAGATGGGCTATAGAAGAGAAGTCATCACCATGGATTAATGCTTAAAGTGGAGATAGGGGATTACAATTAGGATTTATTATGTGGTTGAATAAAATACAAGATTGGAAAATAAAGAGGAAATAACAGTAAAACCTACTCTAAAGTTAGGGAGAAGGAACATTAAATATCTTTACCTATCCCTCGGTCTTAATGCACATATGTGATAATCCAGACTTTGTACCAGGACAAGAAGATAGACTACTGCAATAATGGGAAGAAATGGAAGGTAAAATATTAAGACTAAGATATTTCCTAGATAAAGATAAGACAATTACTAAAGAAGCCCTAATACTTAAATATGGATCCCACCTAAGATCTGAGTGGACATTAAACCAGGTCAGGCACTTTATTCTGACATTAACATTTGATGACATTATGAAGCCTCTGACTTGGTTTGAGAGATGTGTAGATATAGGAGATAGGTTGCAACATAGTTTATCGAGAATTTATGGAGAATTAGTTAAAGGATCTGGTAATAAACTGAGTTTTTTTATAAAGTGGGAAGAAGAATTGAAACTATCTCTGTCGGACCAAGAGTTACATATTCAAAGCAAATGAAGAAATATCTAAAGATACAAAAATGCAAGTGCGGATATAAGTTACTATCAAGATGGTATTATACCCGAATAAGTTTCATAATATATATGGGTTGTCTGATGTATGTTGGAGATGCGGGAACTGTAAAGGAACATACACCCATTTCTGGTTTGAATGTGAAATAATTAGGCCATTCTAGAGGTATGTTCTGAACGTTCTCGAAAAAATGCCATGTATAGATGCAGCTCAAATTTTACTCCTATGTGATCCAATAAATAAAAGAATTATTACAGCCCGGTAACTAAACTGTTGATAGCAGAGGCAAGAAATATGATACCACGTAACTGGAAAATAAAAAAGCCAATTAATAAGGAAATGTGGATTAAGGAAATAAGAGTTATAGAAGAAATAATAGAGAAGTAAGATAATTAAACACCATAAATTATGGGACCGATGGATTTATTTTTTAAGTAAGGAAAGAATATACTTATGAAAGATATAAAATATGCTAGAAAAAGCAAGGATAAAAGGGAAAAGGATAATGAAATAGCTGTAGAAAAAAATGAACGGTAGTGGAAATTTATAATTTATGTGGTTTTTTTTTGGTCTTTTTTTTGCTGCTTTTTTTCCCCCCTTTGTTTATTTTTTATGTGTTGATTAATGCTGTAAAATGACACAATACAGTTTATGCTGTAGTATTTTGATTTCTTTTTTTAAATGGAAAAAAAATGATCAAATAAAGAATATGAAATAAACCTTCACTTGATATAACAAACCAGAGGTTATAGATAAACTAGTCCCCTTCACTAGCAGATGCTCACAGTGTGAATTACTCCAGAAATCTTCTGTTCCAGAGCCTAACTGCTTGAGTCCCTATATTGACAGGTGACACTACAGGGTACTTATGCTTCTGGCCTCCTTGGTGGAACCTCTGGCTGCTCTACGAACTTTCCCAATCCCAATTTTTCTAACTTTCACTCCTATAGAGTATATTACAACACTTTTCTGACACTATCTTCTACTACTAAGAACCACTACCACCTCCTTCATGTAAGAGGGGTCTAAAGAAGGTGAGCACATGATGACTTCTCTTTTTGAAGACTAGTTGAAACCTGACATCCCTGGCCAAACTATAGAACTCCCAGGAATATACCTTGACCCGGAATGGGAAACAGTACCCCGTACAGGACCAGCTATTAGCTGTCGTAACCTTTATGGGACTGCCAGAAATAAAGGTGAGCAAAACATTTATCCTCTTACATAATTTGTATTTCTTTTAGATAATAATCCACAAGAACCTAACCTAAAGGCACTGTTAGAATTCTGGATCTTTAGCTCATGAATCTGGTAGTCAAATGACGTATTTACACTTGCTTCCCATACAATGATTAGGAAATGCCTTCTAAAAGCCTTCTATTTTATATTCCTTACAGTAAATGTTCTATTTTAACCCTTCTTCCCCAGTTCTAAAACTGATTCAGCACACAGCAAGAATAAAGGCAAGATACAGAACATGCAAAGTCCTGAATCAGAAAATAAGCAAATGAATAATGAAATATACAAAATCAAAAAAGCAAAATGTTATTAAAAGACGATCTCTTACCAGGGTAAGCCCAGCCCATAGGCTGGCCTATGAGTAAGTGCCCACCTCAGGCACGAAATGCATCAGGCTTACACATGTCCTAACAAAGATTTTTTTACTTTCATAAAACATCTTTGGCTACTGCTTTACTACAAGATGACCTCTTACTACATTTGAATGCTCTGAACTTTACACTGCATCAGTCAAATGAATTCAATGATACATTCATAATTATCCTGTATAAAATCCCTCTTGTGGGTTGTGGCTGTGTACTGCCTTTTCATGTAGGGCAATCGGGGCATTCTACAAGGAGTATAACTACTAAAGAGTGAGTTTTTGCCTCTTCGAACATCAAAGTTCACCTTCATCAGAGATTTTCACAACAGATTTCATATTTACTAAAAATTGTAAGTGCTGTGAGAGAAAATGGCACATTTTTTATAAATTATCTGTAGAGATTAGAGAGGATGCTCTGCGCATGCTTGTGCCCTTGCTGGGAGAATTCTCTGTTACAGAGGAAAGGGACTGACTCCTTCATGCAGTTTATCTGAAGTGATTGCTGGGGATGCTGTAGAATCGTACCGTAAGTTTTAGCATAGGCTTTAATTGTACCCTCGCTTCTAATATCATGTTGCTACAAACCTTTCCTTGTCCTTTAACCATAGTGGAAGCCTCACATTGTTTGCAGTTCAACAACAACAAAGGGGCCCAAACTGAGAGCCCGTTAGACTGTAATTTGGGATGGATGCATGTTTGTTGCTAAAGATTTTTCTGGAACTATAGGAGGATCCCAATGCTACATGAATCAATGTTAAACCTTTTTATGAACTAAAGGGGCCCTGCCTGAGGGGCTGGTTCAGATGAGATTTGGGAGTATCACTGGGTGTCTCTAAAACAATTGCAGGGTGACGGTTTCCTTTAATGATTCTATGCAAGGTAACCTTGTTCAGTGTCAAAACTAGATGATGCGGAAGCCCACAACTAATTCATTTCAGGGGCTCCAACACACCCAGAGGTTGACCTGTTTTACAAATATATGTTGAAATTTCTCATTAATTAGGGCCTCATGGGGCCCCCTGCAGCCGCAGGATCTGCTTCCTCTGTAGTTTAACCCCTGACTTTGTCATAAGCTTACATGGCCCAGTCTAGGTGCCATCTAGGGTGCAATTTGGGTGCTATTCTTGTATTCATCATGTGCTTAAATATACACTTTATTTATTTTTCAGATCATACTTTTCTATGAATGTGGATCCAATTCACGGAACATGGATTGTATTTGTGTACAACAGTGGAAATGTATACCGTTTTTTCCCTTTGAATACTAATTGAGGCCCCACGTTCTGAATTGTATTTACATATGCTTTTGTTCACTGTTACCGACACTCACATTAGCTTTGGCAAACATACTGATATAGTCCCACAATTAATAATGTAATAAAGCAGGCAAGTTTATTATATATATATAATACACAAATGCCATGAATATCCTGTAAATTATATCCTTATAAACGGTGAGTTCTGATGTCATCAGTTATAAACGGTGAGTTCTGATGTCATTTCTGTCACATGACTCATTGAAATTTGTGTATTATAATAAATAAAGTACCCCCAGTTGCAAAATATGAGGATATTAGAAGTTACCTCGGAGTTCCATGACCTGTATAAAAACACTCGGCCTTCGGCCTCGTGTTTTTATATGGTCATGAAACTCCTCGGTAACTTATAATATCCTTATATTTTACAAGAGGGGGTACTTTATTCACTATATATCTAGCGTCAACATATTCTGCAGTGTTTTTCAGAGATTAAACATTATTCACATCAGTTTCTGCCCCATTGACTGTTATAACCCGAGGTCCCTATCCCAGTGCAGGTTTACAAGAGCCACTTTACAAGGTCACCAAACGAGCGGATCTTAACCGAATATAACCACCAAAGGAATCGGGATAACCTGTACAAAATTGTACAGAACGTATTTAAGCCCATGTGATTTTTTCACAGCAGCTATTTATACACAAACTACATTGGAGTCTAAAGTTTTCACAGCACCTTTTTCTGCTGCAACTTTTGTCGTGACATCTTTTTGATACATTGCTCAATCTTTAAAGTTTTGCACTGCCATAATTTTGCCCTGCCTGTCAAAACTTCTACTTAACTTTTAATAAATTGCAGAGGCTGTAGCAAATTTTTATCTGTCACATAATAACTTACTATAAATTTTAAAGTTCATCAAAAAAATGTCCTTATAAAGGAACAACACTGTTATGAAAGGAATGAGTGATGTTTGGGTCAGCCTGGGAACTTTAGACATGATTCAGACAACCAATTGGTCACTAGCTGAATTCTCCACCACCCAGTCACTCCCACAACCTCAATAGTCCATGCCAAATCGCACATGTGGGGGCTGGTGGTTGTTTATTTACTCACATTCACCTTCAGAGAAGGTACAAGGTGGGGCAGGCATACAAATCAGTGCTGCATGTCCGGCCGGGTTGGTCACACAAATGACTAAAGGAATAGAACAACTATCAATGGCCACTAGATGTCAATATAACACATCTAATATGTATTCGTAATCCATGTGTTGTTAGGGCTCTCACAGACGAGCGTTTTTAGCTGTGCTCCCCTGCTGCTGAATGCATGAAACCGGAACGCATGAAAAATGCAACATGCTGCGTCCCAACCTGTGTTCGGCGCTTACATGCGTCTGTGTGAGTACAGCCCCATTGAAAAAAATTCAGTGCGTCTACTCCTGCCTCCCCTGCAGTTGAACGCATGAAACTGGAACGCTGTGGAGCGCAGCTAAAAACCCTCTTCTGTAAGAGCCCTTAGGTCAAATATGCATTCAATTCTGTATTTGAGTTAGGGATGCACCGAATCCAGGATTCGGTTTGGGATTCGGCCAGGATCCGGCCTTTTTCAGCAGGATTCGGTCGAATCCTTCTGCCTGGCTGAACCGAATCAAAATCCTAATTTGCATATGCAAAATACAACATATGCCGAATCAAAATCCTAATTTGCATATGCAAATTACAGCAAATTTTCCAGGGAGGTTGCAAAGTTATCAACCAAAAACAACCTGTTTTTTACTAAGATGAAGCCTGTATACTAGGTACCAAGTTTGCAGGAAATCAATTTATTTGCAAAGCCCATAAAGTCACTCAATTTACATAATTGTATAACTAGGAGGGCTGTTTAAATTGAGAATATAAATGCAAAAAAGCTGCTGTGCTCAGCACTGTGAACCTTCTTACTACATGCACTGCATATTAACCACAGAGGAGCCAGTATAATTATTACAGAAAATGGATCTGATAATTGGTCTCAGAGAAGGCTATAACTATGACTTCACCCTGTATGCAAATAGGTCAGTGTTATAGCCCAGTGAGTTGTAATTGGCAATCCCTTCGATAGCTCGGTGGTAGAGCAAAGACTGTAAAGGTTAACAGTAATCCTGAGGTTACTGGCTCTATTGCAATCTGCCTTTCCCCCCCGTGCAGAAATAATGCCACCCTGGTCAATAAAAACAGTGCATTATGCGTTTCTATCTGAATTTACATTCCCTCATTCTACCACTGAGCTATTGAAGGGATCACCAGCTGCAACTAGCTCAGACAGGGCTATAAATATGACCTATGTGCCCATTAAGTAGCAGATTGGGACAAACTACAAAAAAGCAAGACATCCCCTTGCAATGACTTTAGGTGCAGTAATAAAACAGAAAACACATGCTTAGTCTGGGTGATTAGGGTCTTTTTTTTTGCCTTTGTTTTCACCTGTTGCTTCTACTGTAGGGCTACCAGATCACTTGAAAACTCAGGGACAAGTCTAGCAAATCCAGTGACAAATGCTGCCTTGATTGTTATTTAATTTACATGCAATCAGTGCCGCCCTACAACATGCATTTAGTAGATGTACAACAACACGGAAAATGCAGATACAAATGCACATGGACATCTGTAGAAAATTTTCATCAAGCAAAAGCAACCTGTTTTTTTAAGCCTAAGGGGCAGATTTACTAAAGGAAATCCACGGGGACAATCCACAGGGACATCGGTAATTTACTAACAGTCGTGGAGGACAATTCACTAGCGAAAGAGTACATCACTAGCATCGTTTTGCGCCCATCACCAGGCAAATTTTCGCTCAGGCGAACAATTGCTTTTAAATATTTAAGCATGTTTATTACTTCCGATCACTATCCTGATAACAATCCCCAGTGGATTGGAATGCATAGATGTGAGCATGATGCAATAAAGTATATTTTTCATATACTCGCCGTGAGTGTTTTCTATAGTACATGTGTGTGTGTGTGTGTGTGTGTATATATATATATATTGACTTACTGACATAATACTTTTCGGGATGACTGAACTTACACCGGATACATTCTTTTTAGCCTCAACCAGTATCCCTGTTGTGGTACCCTGAACAATGCACGTTTGTCTACTTCCAAAAGAGTTAATGCAGAAAAGACTTTAGTGCCAGAAGGAAATAACAATTGTAGATTATCTAGTAACGTCTTCTATTATCTCTTACAGCAGCTGAGCTAATTGCTTTAGGCTTTTATACAGTTGCTATTAATCAATTAGAAGAAAAATAGCCTATACAGTAAACTACTCTAATTCTAATCCTCATATTTTATTGATGGGATGGGACTCAAAGCATACTGTCAAATAGAGGCTCCTGTAGGCTGCCAGTCCACATAGGGGCTACCAAATAACCAATCACATCTCTTAATTGGCATTCCCAGGTAGTTTTTTCATGCTTTTGTTGCTCCCCAACTTTTTTTTATATTTGACTGTGGCTCATTGGTAAAAAGAAATGGTTGGGGACAGGCCTGGACTGGCAATCTGTGGGTTCTGGCAAATGCCAGAGGGGCTGCTATAAGGTGCCATAGAAAATCAGTATTTAGTAGGCCGGTGGGGGCTGTTTGGGCCTCTGTTTGGGCTGTTTGGGCCACTGTGTACCTGAAATGCCAGGGCCTATTTTATTTCTCAGTCTGGACTTGGTTGGGGACCCCTGATCTAGGCTCTTGTGGGGAAAGTGCTTAAAGGTGAACTAAAGCTTTACTAAAGACGTAGCTATAAATGTTGTACATTATGTTTTGGGCTTCTAAATCAGCACAAAGCAATCACGGCCCTTTAGCAGTAAAGATCTGTGTCTCCAAAGATGCACCAGTAGCTCCCCATCTTCTTTTATACTAATTCACTGCAAACGCTCTGTGCTGCTGTCACTTATTAAGCATAGGGACCCACTCACAATATACTGTATATACACAATAGAAATGTCACAATTTAAGGCTGATTAGTACTTAATACAGCTAATTACTACAGAAACCAGTGCACTTAGCACCAGAATGTAATAATCAGCCCTGTAGCATCAGCTAATATTACAGACAAACCTCATTTTCTGCTTGTAAATTTGCAATGACCTCTAAGCTTAGCTTCTCAACAGCTGCTCAGAGCCCACACTTTCGAAGATGGTGACCCCCTGTGACGAGTTTGAAGTCCTGAATCATTGCTGCTATTGAGATGCTGAAATATTAGGGTACAATAAGTTAAGTATGTATAATATGGCATTTTTAACCATATTCATTTGTAGGGTTTAGTTCTCCTTGAAATAGGAGAACAGGCTATTGGTGAGAAACAATAATATTGTGGAAACCCTGTGTGCAGTTGTGGGAGGAAATAATCATTTTAAAGTTTACAGAACAAAAACAGTTTAATCCATCCAACACTTGTATGTTTCATCTGTTCTCATCCAATGTGATATCTATGTATGTCCCACTGATACAGAATTCTATTTTATATTATAGAAACCTCTGATGTAGATGTGTTACTATTGCATTCATGTAGAGCCTTTCTCTTTAATACAATAGCACAATTCATTAGCCTTCTGTTCCCCCGTGTTCATATAAATAGTAGCTTCTGCTCCAGATTTATCAGCACATCGCCCACTCACTATAATCAGCTATCTGACTGCTTCCTGCTATGTTTTACTTACTGAATAAAAAAGCATGAGCTATCTAACAAAAATGGGTTCACTTTTTTATTTGCAATTTTATTTTACATTTTTTAGTCAAGAATGTGTTTGTATACACTTAAGGAAACACTCTAACCATATAAAAATCAATATTACAGTTTCTTTTCCACATGTAAATTCCAGCAGATTCAGGAACCCCACAATAATAATAGCTCCCATGTCAAAAACAACCAACATAGAGTCAAGCAATTGCATTTTAAAGAATTGTTATGATTTTAAAAGTTCAAAAATCCTGGTTAACGTCATCGACAATGTCCCGCAAGAAGTTAAATTATTTAATAGATGATAAAACACATACAGTTAGGCCCATAAATATTTGGACAGACAACTTTTTTTTCTAATTTTGGTTCTGTACATTACCACAATGAATTTTAAATGAAACAACTCAGATGCAGTTGAACTGCAGACTTTCAGCTTCAATTCAGTGGGATGAACAAAAAGATTGCATATATATGTGAGGAACTAAAGCCTTTTTTTAAAACATTCATTTCAGGGGCTCAAAAGTAATTGGACAATTGACTCAAAGGCTATTTCATGGGCAGGTGTTGGTAATTCTTTTGTTATGTCATTATCAATGAAGCAGATAAAAGCCCTGGAGTTGATTTGAGGGGGGTGCTTGTATGTGGAAGATTTTGCTGTGAACAGACAACATGCGGTCAAAGGAGCTCTCCATGCAGGTGAAACAAGCCATCCTTAAGCTGCAAAAATAGAAAAAACCCATCCGAGAAATTGCTACAATATTAGGAGTGGCGAAATCTACAGTTTGGTACATCCTGAGAAAGAAAGAAAGCACTGGTGAACTCAGCAACGCAAAAAGACCTGGACGTCCACTGAAGACAACAGTGGTGGATGCTAGCAGAATCATTTCCATGGTGAAGACAAACCCCTTCACAACAGCCAAACAAGGTAAAACACTCTCCAGGAGGTAGACATATGGATATCCAAGTCTACCATATAGAGAAAACTGCATGAAAGTAAATACAGAGGGTGCACTGCAAGGTGCAAGCCACTCATAAGCATCAAGAATAGAAAGGCTAGATTGGACTTTGCTAAAAAAAAAAAAAAACATGTAAAAAAAAAAACATTCTTTGGACAGATGAAACCAAGATCAACCTCTACCAGAATGATTCCAAGAAAAAAGTATGGAGAAGGCGTGGAACAGCTCATGATCCAAAGCATACCACATCATCTATAAAACATGGCGGAGGCAGCTTGGGCGTGCATGGCTGCCAGTGGCACTGGGACACTAGTGTTTATCCATGATGTGACACAGGACAGGAGCAGCCAAATGAATTCTGAGGTGTTCAGAGACAAACTGTCTGCTCCAATCCAGCTAAATGCAGTCAAATTGATTGTGAGGCGTTTCATAATACAGATGGACAATGACCCAAAACATACAGCCAAAGCAACCCAGGAGTTTATTAAAGCAAAGAAGTGGAATATTCTTGAATTGCCAAGTCAATCACCCGATCTGAACCCAATTGAGCTGCATTTCACTTGTTGAAGACTAAACTTCGGACAGAAAGCCCCACAAACAAACAGCAACTGAAAGCCACTGCAGTAAAGGCCTGGCAGAGCATTAAAAAGGCGGAAACCCAGAATCTGGTGATGTCCATGAGTTCAAGACTTCAGGCTATCATTGCCAGCAAAGGGTTTTCAACCAAGTATTAGAAATGAACATTTTATTTTGTTTTTTAATTTGTCCAATTACTTTTGAGCCCCTGAAATGAAGTGATTGTGTTAAAAAAAAGCTTTAGTTCCTCACATTTTTATGCAATCTTTTTGTTCAACTCACTGAATTAAAGCTGAAAGTCTGAAGTTCAACTGCATCTGAGTTGTTTCATTTAAAATTCATTGTGGTCCTGTACAGAACCAAAATTAGAAAAAAAGTTGTCTGTCCAAATATTTATTGACCTAACTGTAGCTGCAACCTTTTTACATCATGAGCACTGACATCATGCGCTGGCACGCTGACATCACGCATTTTGCATGCCGGCGTCACGCAATGCGTTCGGCAGAAGTGACGTCAGCATGCTGTGCACGTGATGTCACTTCCACGGTCTTCCTTTGACCCCCTACCCCTCAGCTCCATCAACGGATTTCCTTTTTTTTAAAAAAAAAAAAACAAAACCGAAAAAACTATGTACCCAGAGGGCCGCCCCCAAAACCTATGTATAAATATGGCCCTGATAGTAGTCTTCGTAGCCATTCTATATGTTTAAAAAAAAAAAAATACTGGTATTTACAATATGCAATACTAATGATATCATGTCATCTGGTTTAAATGAAATACATGTTTTCTGATATATTGAAAAGAAAAGGGCTGATTTATTAAGTCATTATTATTCACTGATATAAGTTATTGGCATTTGGTGGCCACTCTTTATTAGTTGAGGAGATATCATATAGTGGAGAGAAATAAGATATAAAGTACATGATTTTTAGGGTTGTTTGATGGGTGTCACTGATATCTATTAATGTATTTTCATGAAATAACACAAAGATGGGTGTAAAATACTTATTTATATATATATATATATATATATATATATATATACTTATATTTTTAGATTTATGAATTTGTATGTGTATTCATACTTAACTTGTGGATTGTTCACTGAGCCCATAATGGGTTAATTATCACAATGCACCAATTGGTTGTTTTAAATATTTAAGCATTACTTCCGATCACTATCCTGATAACGATCCCCAGTGGATTGGAATGCATAGATATGAGCATGATGCAATAAAGTATATTTTTCCATATACTGGCCGTGAGTGCTTTCTATAGTACGTGTGTGTGTGTGTGTGTGTGTATATATATATATATATATATTGACTTACTGACATAATACTTTTCGGGATGACTGAACTTACACCAGATACATTCTTTTTAGCCTCAACCAGTATTCCTGTTGTGGTACCCTGAACAATGCACGTTTGTCTACTTCCAAAAGAGTTAATGCAGAAAAGACTTTAGTGACAGAAGGAAATAACAATTGCAGATTATCTAGTAACGTCTTCTATTATCTCTCACTCACACAGCAGCTGAGCTAATTGCCTTAGGCTTTTATACAGTTGCTATTAGTCATTTAGAAGAAAAATAGCCTATACAGTAAACTACTCTAATTCTAATCCTCATATTTTATTGATGGGATGGGACTCAAAGCATACTGTCAAATAGAGGCCCCCAATTTTTATATTTGACTGTGGCTCATTGGTAAAAAAAATGGTTGGGGACAGGCCCGGACTAGCAATCTGTGGGTTCTGGCAAATGCCAGAGGGGCTGCTATAATGTGCCATAGAAAATCAGTATTTAGTGGGCCGGTGGGGGCTGTTTGGGCCTCTGTTTGGGCTGTTTGGGCCACTGTGTACCTTAAATGGCAGGGCATATTTTATTTCTCAGTCCGGACCTGTTTGGGGACCTTTGATCTAGGCTCTTGTGGGGAAAGCTCTTAAAGGAGAACTAAAGCTTAACTAAAGAAGTAGCTAGAAATGTTGTACATTATGTTTTGGGCTTCTAAACCAGCCCAAAGCAACCACAGCCCTTTAGCAGTAAAGATCTGTGTCTCCAAAGATGCACCAGTAGCTCCTCATCTTCTTTTATACTAATTCACTGCAAACGCTCTGTGCTGCTGTCACTTACTGAGCTTAGGGACCCACTCACAATATACTGTATATACACAATAGAAATGTCACAATTTAAGGCTGATTAGTACTTAATACAGCTAATTACTACAGAAACCAGTGCAATTAGCACCAGAATGTAATAATCAGCCCTGTAGCATCAGCTAATATTACAGACAAACCTCATTTTCTGCTTGTAAATTTGCGACGACCACTAAGCTTAGCTTCTCAACAGCTGCTCAGAGCCCACTGAGCATGTGAGTGTCACAGACACTTTCCAAGATGGTGACCCCCTGTGACAAGTTTGAAGTCCTGGATCATTGCTGCTATTGAGATGCTGAAATATTAGGCGGGTACAATAAGTTCAGTATGTATAATATGGCATTTTTAACCTTAATCATTTTTAGGGTTTAGTTATCCTTGAAATAGGAGAACAGGCTATTGGTGAGAAACAATAATATTGTGGAAACCTTGTGTGCAGTAGTGGGGAGGTAATAATCTGCTTCCTGCTATGTTTTACTTACTGAATAAAAAAGCATGAGCTATCTAACAAAAATGGGTTCACTTTTTTATTTGCAATTTTATTTTACATTTGTTAGTCAAGAATGTGTTTGTATACACTAAAAGAAACACTTTAGCCATATAAAAACCAATATTACAGTTTCTTTTCCACATGTATACATTCCAGCAGATTCAGGAACCCCACAATAATAATAGCTCCCATGTCAAAAACAACCAACATAGAGTCAAGCAATTGCATTTTAAAGAATTGCTATGATTTTAAAAGTTCAAGAATCCTGGTTAAGGTCATTGACAATGTCCCACAAGAAGTTACATTATTTAATCGATGATAAAACACATACAGTTAGGCCCATAAATATTTGGACAGACAACTTTTTTTTCTAATTTTGGTTCTGTACATTACCACAATGAATTTTAAATGAAACAACTCAGATGCAGTTGAACTGCAGACTTTCAGCCTCAATTCAGTGGGATGAACAAAAAGATTGCATATATATGTGAGGAACTAAAGCCTTTTTTTAAAACATTCATTTCAGGGGCTCAAAAGTAATTGGACCAGGGGCTCAAAAGTAATTAGACAATTGACTCAAAGGCTATTTCATGGGCAGGTGTTGGTAATTATTTGGTTATGTCATTATCAATGAAGCAGATAAAAGCCCTGGAGTTGATTTGAGGGGGGTGCTTGTATGTGGAAGATTTTGCTGTGAACAGACAACATGCGGTCAAAGGAGCTCTCCATGCAGGTGAAACAAGCCATCCTTAGGGCTCTTACTCACTGGCGTTCTGACCTGCGCTCCCCTGCGTTCCATTTTTTGGCGTTCAGCCGCAGGGGAGCGCAGGAATAGACGCATGTCATTATTTCAAATGGGGCTGTACTCACTCAGGCGCGTGTAGGCGCCGAACGCAGGTTGAGACGCAACATGCTGCATTTTTCCTGCGTTCGGCGCCTACACGCGCCTGAGTGAGTACAGCCCCATTTGAAATAATGACATGCGTCTATTCCTGCGCTCCCCTGCGGCTGAACGCCAAAAAACGGAACGCAGGGGAGCGCAGGTCAGAACGCCAGTGAGTAAGAGCCCTTAAGCTGCAAAAATAGAAAAAACCCATCCGAGAAATTGCTACATTAGGTGTGGCGAAATCTACAGTTTGGTACATCCTGAGAAAGAAAGAAAGAAAGCACTTGTGAACTCAGCAACGCAAAAAGACCTGGACATCCACGGAAGACAACAGTGGTGGATGATCACAGAATCATTTCCATGGTGAAGTTAAACCCCTTCACAACAGCCAAACAAGTTAAAACACTCTCCAGGAGGTAGACATATGGATATCCAAGTCTACCATAAAGAGAAGACTGCATGACAGTAAATACAGAGGGTGCACTGCAAGGTGCAAGCCACTCATATGCATCAAGAATAGAAAGGCTAGATTGGACCTTGCTAAAAAAAAAAAAAAAACGTAAAAAAACCCAATCTTTGGACAGATGAAACCAAGATCAATAGTAACGTAACTTGGTGGGGGCGGGCCCTGGTGCGAGCCGTGCAGACGGGCCCGCCCCCACCCTCGTGTGCGCGATTTTTCTGTGCCGCTGCAGCCGGCTGCAGCGCGCACGATCTTCCGAGGGGGCCCTGCGGGGGTACGGGCCCTGGCCCATTTGCACCCCCTGCTCCCCTGGTAGTTACGCCCCTGAAGATCAACCTCTACCAGAATGATGGCAAGAAAAAAGTATGGAGAAGGCGTGGAACAGCTCATGATCCAAAGCATACCACATCACCTATAAAACATGGCGGAGGCAGCTTGGGCGTGCATGGCTGCCAGTGGCACTGGGACACTAGTGTTTATCCATAATGTGACACAGGACAGAAGCAACCGAATGAATTCTGAGGTGTTCAGAGACACTGTCTGCTCAAATCCAGCTAAATGCAGTCAAATTGATTGGGAAGCATTTCATAATGACCCAAAACATACAGCCAAAGCAACCCAAGAGTTTATTAAAGCAAAGAAGTGGAATATTCTTGAATGGCCAAGTCAATCACCCAATCTGAACCCAATTGAGCTGCATTTCACTTGTTGAAGACTAAACTTCGGACAGAAAGGCCCACAAACAAACAGCAACTGAAAGCGGTTGCAGTAAAGGCCTGGCAAAGCATTACAAAGGCGGAAACCCAGAATCTGGTGATGACCATGAGTTCAAGACTTCAGGCTGTCATTACCAGCAAAGGGTTTTCAACCAAGTATTAGAAATGAACATTTTATTTTGTTTTTTAATTTGTCCAATAACTTTTGAGCCCCTGAAATGAAGTGATTGTGTTAAAAAAAAGCTTTAGTTCCTCACATTTTTATGCAATCTTTTTGTTCAACTCACTGAATTAAAGCTGAAAGTCTGAAGTTCAACTGCATCTGAGTTGTTTCATTTAAAATTCATTGTGGTCCTGTACAGAACCAAAATTAGAAAAAAAGTTGTCTGTCCAAATATTTATTGACCTAACGGTAGCTGCAACCTTATAAATTGTGGCGTCATACACAGAAGCTGCTGCCTTCTTTAGCCCCTCATGAGGTTCATACATCCATAGGTTCCGTTTTTACACTCTCTGCCATTTCCAGCTGCTGATATTTCTGCACCTCCATCATCACCCTCAGGGATTTGCAATGGTTGGTGCAGTTTGTACTCGTTAAAAAGGAGGTTCTCCAGTTTCTCATCCTTCTGGATGCTGCCTGAGCTTCATATCAGCAAGTTCACCAGTATGGATATTAGGTGCTTCTCCAACACTTTCTTGTGGCTGAAGTGCACAGGGTGGGGCGACACTGAAACGGGTTGCCAAACATCAAGTAGCTGTCCTTTATAGGAAGGGGAGGCTTGGAGGTCAAGCCCTTGTGCTTGTTTGTACTGAATGGGGGCACTGACTTTCTGTGCTTTCAACACTATCCTGTGGTTGAGAGTACCTGCACAGCCCTCCCTATACATCACAACCTGAGAGTCTGTGCTACACAAAAACTTTCCTTTTTCTTTCCTTTATATTTTGACATAACAAGTGTTACTATCAATATCATGTTTTCATTAGCATAATTGTGTGGCTAATATTTCTATGAGGACATAATAATATTTACAGAGTTCTCAAGCGTTCCACAGAGTTCTCCTGCTTGTCAGCACAAGATAGAGACCTTATGGGAAAAAAATGTCTGTAGCCCAGTATACAGTACTTTGAACTGTTTTGTTTTTGAGGTTTATTCATATTAAACATGCTTGCTATTCACTAGATGAGCTCAAGTAATCTCAAAATGTTTTTGTTAGGAACTGAATCTATTCTTAAAAGTTCTATAAGAGATGTATTGACATGTAAGGCGTCCCAAGATGTTGAATGAATGTTAGACAAATCCAATACAAAGTACTTGCCTTCCTCCTGAATATTTTGAAAAGAAAGTACTTTGGTACATATCCTTATGTTAATAATTTTCATAACTGCCCTCCTTGTACAGAAGATTTAATTTCCATCAGGTTGGAAAGCATTATACAGTATACTAGGGTCTAGGGATGCACCGAATTCAGGATTCTGCCAGGCCGAACCAAATCCTAATTTGCATATACATATTAAGGGCGGGGAGGGAAATCATATGACTTTTTGTCACAAAACAATGAAGTACATTTTTTTCCCCTTCCCATCCCTAATTTGTATATGCAAATTAGGATTCGGTTCGGCTGAATCTTTTGCGAAGGATATGGGGGTTCAACCGAATCTAAAAAAGTGGATTTGGTGCATCCCTATTATATACATGTACATACTATACTGTTTTTAAAAGGGGTAACAGTTAAATTAATCACTTCACTACTCCTGTCATTTATGCATCTATGTTAGAATTTGAGGTCTGTTAATTCCTTAGAAGCATTCCACCATATCATTGAGTTTTAAAGGAGTTGTTAACTCATAGTATGATGTAGAGAGTGACATTCTGAGACAATTTGTAGTTGTTTTTCATTTTTTATTATTTGTGGGTTTTGAGCTGTTTAGCGTTTTATTCAGCAGCTCTCCATTTTCAGCAATCTGGTTTCTAGGGTCCTAATTACCCTAGCAACCAGGCATAGATATGAATGAGAGACTGCAATATGAATAGAAGATAGCCTGGATAGAAAGATGGATAATAAAAAGTAGCAATAACAATAAATTTGTATCCTTTGCGTTTGTATCCCAGTTTGAAAGATGGAAAGAGTCACGAAGGACGAAGGCAAATAATTAAATAAAAACTATAAAAATTAATAATGAAGACCAATTAAAAAGTTGTGTAGAATTGGCCATTCTGTAACATACTAAAAGTTATCATAAAGGAGAACTACCCCTACCTTAAAAGGTATTCGGCTTCCTTGGAGTCACATGATTTGCTATAGTCATCACTGTTCTATCACAGGGGCTTGCTGACGGGGGTCATTTATCAACACTGGGCAAATTTGCCCATGGGCAGTGACCCATGGCAACCAATCAGATTGCTGCATTCATTGTTCTACTTGCAGCTGGCTTTAAAAAGCTAATCACTGATTGGTTGCTATAGGTAACTGCCCATGGGCAAATTTGCCAAGTGTTGATAAATGAGCCCCAATGTGTTTGCTTTGGAAGCAACTAGGCACACATCTTCCATGACATGGTTTAGTTGTAGTGGGCAGACAAATCACTATATATATATATATATATATATATATGTGTGTGTGTGTGTGTGTGTGTGTGTGTGTGTGTGTGTGTGTGTGTGTGTGTGTGTGTGTGTGTGTGTGTGTGTGTGTATAAGATTTGGGGGCATTCCTAAGTCTCTCTTTCATGTGGATATCATTGATATAGAGGGGTGCCACAAAATAAAGTAAGAAATGAGTGTTAACAAATAATTACCTTAGGCACAAAACAAACCTGTTGTCACTAGAGTCACTTTAGTTTCGGCTGACAGTAACTATACCACCCTCACTGCCCCTCACTGATAATTAATGTTTGGCTTAAAGGACCAGTAACGTCAAAAATTTTTACAAAAAAATTCATTAGAATACAACGAAAAAAAAACACCAACACAAATAAATAGCAAAGCCTTTAATAAGAAATAACTTACAGAAACTCCACTTCCTCTTCAGAAACGGCGAAAAGGCGACCATCCATCCTGCAGCGCTCCATTTCTCCTCCTGGATATTCACTGACAGCATGCAGCTGGGAGAGTGTGCTTCCCCTTGTTAAGCAGCGGGCTTCTTGCGGCTCTGTAGGATGGACACGGTGATCAGCGCAATTTACCAGTTGAGGGATTCACCAACGTGCTCCTGCCGACCCTACCTGACCCCTTGTTCGTGTCTTTGGTGGAGAAGCAGCGCCTGTGCTTCTCTGCAGCTCCTGCTGGTGACCGCACAGCTCAGCGCACAGCGAACGATGTCAAGCCTGTCCTATGGACCCCTGGAAGACGAGATCCTTGTTGCAAACAGCAGGATCCAAGTGCCCTTTGGCAGGACAGTCTTCCTGGATGATGGATCCCATCCACGACCTGCTGATCCCGGGAGACAACGAGCCCCTGTCTCAGAGGCCGGGCCGCCTGACCCCCAACAAGTTCCAGTGCGAGTTCCCAGGAAGTGAAGTACTCGCACCTGGGCGCCCGCAGCCCCTCCAGAGACCGAGTGAGGTTGCTGCTGCCCTATGACGGCCCCACACGCACCCTCATCGCCTCCTTCTGGCGTGTTCTCAGTCCCCGCGCCTGGGCGCTCACACCGGCGCTATATCTTTCTCCAGCTCTCGGCAATTGCGCTGCTCCTCAACCAAAGACATGCTCAGTCTCTGGAGGGGCTGCGGGCGTAAGTTATTTCTTATTAAAGGCTTTGCTATTTTAAATTTTAATTTGTGTTGGTGTTTTTTTTAGTTGTATTCTAACAAATTTTTTTGTAAAAATTTTTGACGTTACTGGTCCTTTTTAACAAAGAACAGTGACACCTAGTGGCAGCATTCAGCGATGACAAATCTACTGATACAGATCGCTCTCTGCATGGTCACCCATTGGTCAGGGAAGGCAGGTCCAGAACTGGCAATCTGTGGGGCTGCCATGATATGCCATAGAAAATCATTATTTAGTGGGCTGGTGGGGAGCTGATTTGGCCTCTCTGTACTTGAAATGCCAGGGCCTATTTTGATTCCCAGTCCAGACCTGATGATGGAAGGAATGAGGGGTATCCTGCATCAGTACCATGTACAATAGCAGCATTGTCCCTTGGAATGTGAGTCCCAGGCTGGAGCTACCAACCCACGAATGAGTCGGGCTCCCCCCTCCTCTGTCTTGGTTACTCCCCTGCTGTGGAGGGATTGGTTAGGATTGCCTCTGTGTATAATCAATCTCCACCCTCTCCTGATGCATTGGCTCATCTCTCGCAGGGTTCTTGCTTCAGTGTTTGTGGTTTTGCTCCCAATGAGCCATGCAGTGTAGTTCTGTCTGAACATTGGCAAGAGCCGCAGGGACCAGCTTCTGCTGCAGCAAAGTCATTCAACGGTAATGATTTCATTTATTCTCTACTTTCGCAAGAGCATTTGCTTACTTACATATGTACAGCTCTGGATGCACCGTGTGTTCCTCTGCTGCAATGATAGTGTAAATCAGGAACACCCGGCTGAACATTGTCTCCTTCTGTTGTTCTTTCATTCTTGTGCCTAATTAGCAAATGCATCCATAATTCTATATATGTATAATACAATGTCCAGGAGAGATCTGTTTAATTATGATGTTCATCTCACTGCTTACCCTTACCTTCTATCTTTATTATAGTGATAGTAACAGCACGCATCTCTGACTTACCTGTAGCCAGCAGCATATTTGTGACCAATAAAATAGAAACAAATAGTAACAAAACAGACAATTTGCAGTTGTATCTAGTGGGATCTACACAAAATAAACCTGTTGATCTTTAACTGATGTCCTGGTTTGTCCTGATCCCTGTGCACGTCTTAGCAAAGAATTCTAATGGATCATATGTTCATTTCAAACTGGCAGCGATTATTTGATCGAAAAATATTTTTGCCGTTCAGAATTTTTGCCGTTTTAATAATATATCCTACAAAGGGTGTTTGGAATCATTTTACAATGTAATAGAAGCTTTACAATCTCTCAGGGGATCATGGCAAAGCAGCCTGGGCTATAATGTAGCGTGTTCTGTGAATGCTTGCAGGACAAATTAGATAACATTCACAATCCATATCTCCAAACATGCTAATATGTCTGTATAGTATTGATGTTAAGTATTCACACAATACAAGTTTAATCTATGACACTATACATTTAAAGGGTTTGTTCATCTGAGTTAACTTTTTTTTTAAAGGTTTTTATTTTACATTTTTAAAACAAACAAACAATAAAACATTTATAGTTCCATAATTAGTATACAGGTCTCAGTGCAGCATGTACATTAAATGATGAATTCCCATATGTTAGTTTGCTCTTCAGTTACTTTTAGTATGACGTAGAACGTGATATTCGGAGACAATTTGCAATTGGTTTTCTTTTTTTATTATTTGTGGTTTTTGAGATACAATAGAACCCCCATTTCACAAATAATAGCATTCATAGAAGAATAAAAGCAGTTTTGGGTACATCAGGACAACATTTTTATGTAAAATGCGGGAACTTATGTTATGTTATGTAAAATCAGGGTACTTAAAATCGAGGTTTCATTGTATGTAGCTTTGTAATCAGCTGCTCTCCAGTGTGCAGTCTCCACAAGCTTGTTGCTAGGGTCGACATTACCCCAGCAACCATGCATTAATTCGAATGAGAGACTGGACTATGAATAGGAGAGGGCCCAAATAGAAAGATAAGTAATAAAAAGTAGCAATAAAAATCACTTTGTAGCCGTACGCATTTGTTTCTTAGATGGCCTCAATGACCCCCATTTGAAAGCTGAAAAGAGTCAGAAGGAAAGGGCAAATAATTAAACAACTGTAAAAAATAAATAATGAAGACCAATTGGAATGTTGCATAAAATTGGCCATTTAACTTAAAGATGAACCACCCCTTTAAAGGGATAACTCCATTATATGCAATTATAAAAAATGATCATTAAAATACTTTAGTTGTATTTGCTCATCTATAGTGAACTCTTAAGTCTTTTACTCTCAGCTTAATTCCTCTTAAGAACTCTCTGTGCTATTCAGTAGTGCCTAAACAAATAGAATTCCTTGGCCCATTATTAAGGCTATTGTTCAAATTCTTGCAGTGTTTCCAAGACAAATCTATTGTAACAGTCAGATCGGAGATTAGACACTAGTAAGGGCAGAGACACGTGAAGATTCGGGGAGATTTAGTCACCACACAATAAATCTCCTCTTCTTCGGGCGATTTATCTCCCTAAATTGGCTAGAATCTAAATTGCAGGCGGGATGGCACTCGGAGTGCTTCATTTTTCGAAGTTGCCTCACAAGGAAACTTCGGGCGACTTCAGAAAACGAAGCGCTTCAAGTGTTATCCCGCCGGCAATTTAGACGGCAATTTGGGGAGATTAATCCCCTGAAGAAGAGGCGATTTGTCGCTGAGCCGGATCTTCTTCCTGCTGTGAACGGCGTTTTGGCGCATGCGCAGTAGGATCATTTCGCCGATCTACTGCGCATGCACCAAAAGTCACGCGCATGCGCAGTAGATCGTACCCGGCGAAATGATCCTACTGCGCATGCGCTGTTCAAAGCAGGAAGAAGATCGCGTGGAAGAAGATGTCGCCTGTGAACTCCCTGGACTGGACCTGCGCAGAAGGGTAAGTAACAAGTTAGGGGCATTTGCCCAGCAGGACAGGTAGGCCAGGGGGGAGGAGGGAGGGTGGGCAACAAACGGGAGGGGGGGGGTGGGGGGTTTGCACCGACTAGGTTTCCTTCCCCTTTAAGGCTATTGTTCAAATTCGTGCAGTGTTTCCAAGACAAATCTATTGTTACAGTCAGTTCGGAGATTGTCATTAGACACTAGTAAAGGTGGCCATAGGCACACCGATAATATCGTATGAAACACATTTTTGTATGATATTAGGTGCGTGTATGACAGAAGATGAACAGACCGATATCAGCAGAAGACTTGGATATCTGTCGGCTTGTTTATCGGCCTAGGCTGAAAATTTTGATTGGGTGCTTTTAAATGCTCATGAACATCAGCTACTGTTAGTGCTGAATTGTCAGATACAGGTACAATTCTGTTGTTTCTACCTGTATATCTGACAATTCAGCTCTAACACATCTGTATTGAAACCAAACAAAACCAAAGGTTGCAGGAAAGATTGTAATTGTTACATCTATGGCCACCTTAAACGGTGTAAGCTGCTTTTTACCATCTTTTTTTCTACTGCAAAAAAAGCCAAGTAAACATGAAATCACATTAACATAAGGTAAGAATTACTGATATTTCTTCCGAAACTGATAATGGGATTGCGATCAAGCTCGAAGGAAGATGGAACTGGAGTGCTTATTTACAAACACAAGGGCAAGTAGAATAGTGGCAGTTCACTGCTTTTACCTGCTTTGATGACTTGTGCAAAGTTGCATGCAAGGAGCAGAGAAGGGGCATTGAATTAGGGGTGTACTGGTATTAGCACTCAATTTGAGGAGATGTTACTGTAAAGTTCCCTAATCACTTAGGCAGAAGGCATCATTATTAAAGCATTCAGAGCATTAAAAATCCAGCGTGAAGTGGACAGCACCATATCAGTGGGTGCAAAGCAACACTGTCTTTAGCACCTGCCTTCATAAGGTTTGCAGTAATTCAGGGTTATTTTGCTGCTTGTGTGCAAGTCAGGAGGTGGGAAAGGGATGCCTATATAACTGCCACACCTACTGCTAATGAATACAGTGCTGTTGAATGCATTGGGAAAACAGAACTGCAGCTTTGAGCACTCTCCATATGACAGGGTGCACCGAGTCCAAGGGCTAGTAAATGAACCTTTGGATGCCAACTATATTCCTTTTTGTGAATAGGATACTAATGCTGTTTCTGGTGCTGAATGCATTAGCATATGATGCAATTCGCACACACACATTGAACAAGAAATTATATATGTAGACAAATGTCTTTCTTTAGACTGAATCCCCTTGTTTTGTTTCATATTTACTAGGACGGTGCTATGTTCCCCATCTCACAAATTATTCTAGCCCAAACTGACGTGTTTAATCTAATTGTAAAGTTGTGCTTTTATTGAATTTAATTTTTTTTGGAATAAACTAGACCATATGTTTGTACTGGAAAAAGCTTACATATTAAGTTGTTGCTTTTTTCTATTGTTGCAGGAATGCCTTCGAAAGTGAAAATTCCTCTAATATTTTCGCTCCTGTTTCTAATAATCAGTGTGTCGGTTATTTTTGCAATTGCTTATGTACAAATACATCAAAAGCGATCCCTCTCTCCTGGACTGAAGGTATGTAACGTGAGGGCTCTTGTCACTATATCTCACCCCAGGCAAATCTAAGTATTTTGAAGACAGAGAAACATAGACTAGATACCAGTCAGGGCTGAGTTAGCTCTCTTGCAGACTGGGTTTTCAGCATCTGTTCTGTGGGAGAGCTTTGGTTGAATTGAACAAATAGCAGAAAAAATATCATCTCTAATGATGATATTGTGATTTCCTTGTGGCCTGCAGCAATTTTATTTTTTGAGGCAACTTCGGAAAACGAAGCGCCACGTGTGCTTTAGTGCAGGCGACTTTTCATTATAGCTGATGGGAAGGCAGTTCAGTGAGATTGTCACCCAGAAGAAGAGGCGATTAGTCCAGCCTGCAATTAATATTGCCAGTTCATTTGAAAGTCCCAACAGCACTTTCTGCCAAAATCATTGAAAAGTGCATAGCTGTCAAAGTTACGTGGGCCAAGGGCTTTTGTTAAGGGTATTACAAACTTCCCGGTACCTACATTGCCAGTAAATTTGTAATACCGGCCCCGGTCTTGGCAGGTGTTTTACTGGCTAGGCCTAGTCATATCACAACACAGTAAAGGGACATTGAACTTGGGAACTTTAGTTGTAACTGGCAGGTGGGCCCCAATGAGGCAAAGGTTGAACTCTTGGCTGTTAAAAAGGTTGTTAACCTTTAAATTCACTTTTAGTATGATGTAGAAAGTGATATTCTGAGACAATTTGCAACTGTCTTCCATGATTTGTGGTTATTTAGTTATTTAGCTTTTTATTCAGCAGCTCCCCAGTTTGCAATTTCAGCAGTCTGGTAGCTAGGGTCCAAATTATCAAAGCAACCATGCACTGATTTGAATAAGAGACTGTCATGTGAATAGGAGAGGACCTGAGTAGAAAGATGAGTAATAAAAGTAGCAATAACAACAAATGACCCCCTTCCCCCCATTTGAAACCTGGAAAGAGTCAAAAGAAGAAGGTAAACAATTCAAAAACTATAAAAAATAGACCAATTGAAACGTTGGTTAAAATGGGCAATTCTATAACATAGGTAAAGTTAACTTAAAGGTAAACAACCCCTTAAATATAAACAACCCTTAAATAAGTTAACGCGCAGAACAGTTGGGGCGCCCTGCGCTCCTTGTCATGCCCCAGTCAGTCCCCAACCTTCCAATTTCTAAGCATGCCCCTCCCATTCATAACACTGTGGGCTGGGAAACAATGAATTTTCTTTGGCAAATGATCATAAACTCACATGATCAGCAGCCACATAATAACACAGGTAACTTTCTGAAGGATACACCATTTATTTATTTAAAAATATATATTTTGATCAAAGTATATTAGCATATTAAAAAGCTTTCTAGTTTTCTATAGTTAGCTAGTGTTTTTGTATGCTTGCACTAAGAATCTGATAATATATGAGAGATGGGAGAACAATAACACTGAGTGCTTTGTTTGTTTAGTATGGGATAGTTCTGGATGCAGGATCATCTCGGACCACGGTATATGTGTATCAGTGGCCTGCTGAAAAGGAAAACAATACTGGAGTGGTAAGCCAGGCTCTGAAGTGCAATGTTAAAGGTGAGAACACATAATATTATGCTCTGTGAACACAATGTTGTGATTCATTTTTTTTTTTCAGTGTTGAAAAGAGAGAGCTGTTGTTCTTGTATGGTTGCAGTTAAAGGAATTTACCTTGCTTGTCTGTGCACGATTATGTAACTGCATTCTCTAGCCAATAGGTGTGACATACTGACTTACAGTATTAATTCACCCTGCTCGTTCTCTATCAAGCCTTTTGAATTAACCTATTAAACAAAAAACAGCAAACGCTTCCCAATTAAAATGTATCATGGCTGCTGTCAATACTTTATAGGAAGGCAATCTTCAAACATTGAGCCCTTTTTATACCATCGGGTAAAAGAAGTCCATATTTTTGTAAGTGAGTGTCACAGAGATCTGATCCTCTGGATATTGCCTACCTATCATTGGATTAAAGTAACAAGCCGCAAATGGCTTTTTATAATCTTTCTGCAGTTACACAAAGATACTGGGGGAGATTAGTCAACCAGCAACAAATCACCTCTTCTTCGGGTGACTAATCTCCCTGAAAAGCCTTCCCGCCGGTTCGAATCTAAATCGCCGGTGTGATGGCACTCGGAAGTTGCACGAAGTTTACTCGTGAGGCAACTTCGGACGACTTCGGAAAACGAAGCTCCCCGAGTGCCATCCCTCCAGAGATTTAGATTCTAGCCGGCAGGAAGGCTTTTCGGGGAGATTAGGCGCCCGAAGAAGAGGTGATTAAATTATTGATTGCTTAAAGCATAAGCACAACTAGCAGCAGTGGCCAAGCGTCTATCTGAGGTACCTTCTAGCCCTTTTTAGTTGATCCAGAAGTTTGAATATTTTTGAATTCTGCCAATATGGAAAAAAGAAATATGAGTAAGGAATATTGGGCCAGATTCGATTCAATGACAAAAATGTATCTTGTTGTTAATCACGTGAAAACTCATGGATGACATTCAATTCAAGGAGAAAGAACTTTACTCCAAATTTAGTTCCAGTTTTTTTCTCATAGACTTCAATAGCGTTTTTAATTAATAAATCAGGAGATAAGTTTTTCTGACTTTTCACGTTATGAACACTTTTCTCATTAAATCGAATCTGGAGGATTATATTTTATACAAGCGAATGAGGCAACCATACCAATAGGACAAGATGTCCAGCACCGGATTTAGTAGGCAGGCTGTCAGAGGCCGATCGGTACTGGCACCCGGCTGCATACCCCATCCCCACAAGTGTGCATGCGTGCCAGCAACGGATCACTGAGGAGATGCAGGAGAACCATGCTCTCCGGAAAGCAGCTGGGCGGCATGCTGCCCCTAATATTTTGCCACCCTAGGCCTGGGCCTTTGTCGCCTCGCCACAAATCTGGGCCTGAAGATATCTCCATCACTATGGTCCCATCACATTTCAGATGACTTTATTCATATCTAGACACATAGCTCATGATAACAGGACTCAGACTCTCCCTGGTTTCTTTCTCAAGCTGTCCTGGAGGGACTAATGAGGATTCAGTGGGGCTCATTCATAAACACTGGGCAAATTTGCCCATGGGCAGTAACCCATGGCAACCAATCAGATTGCTGCATTCATTGTTCTACTTACAGCTGGCTTTAAAAAGCTAATCACTGATTGGTTGCTTGTGACTAAAATCATGCAGGGCTCCTTAACTGCAGTATTCCAAAACAGAAAAAATGAGGTGGCACACTGCCTCATAAAGTAAAAAAATACTGTTTATTAAATAATTAAAAGTGAGGTAGCTGGAGTATATACAACACCTAATGTGTTTCGGGAACACCCTTTAATCACAGGCTGATATTTAGACACATGCTTATCATCCCACTGCAAGCTTACCCACGAAAAGATCTACTCAAACCCTAGGTATAGATTACAAATACTAAAGCACACTGCTTCACTACCCATCTTGGGCCTAAGCAACCTGTAGATGCATTCCTCTAGTTTAACTTGGTTTACTATGCCTAAAATTATGAGTTTTACAGATTTAAAATTTTGATACTTTAAAAACTTAGTTCTTAAAAACTTGGGTGTGCTTTCATCTGCTTTAAAACTGATGTCACTGATGTCTTATTTTTTCAGTCTTGGCCACTTTTTTGCAGACACATCTCTCATGATTATAGGAGAACAAAACCCATGGGTTAACCATAGGACCTCTGTATGGGAGCTCTTCAACTCTCCTGGCCCTGATTCCCCTATTCTGTATTGAAACAACAGAGTAGCACAGGGGATTGGTAGCCAACATGTACAGCCACTTGATTTCCTTTCCCTGGCTCTCTGGAGACAATTGCTAATCTGGATCATGTGCAGATTCTATGGGGCAGATTCACTAAAGGGCGAAGTTGCTAACGCTAGTGACTTTTTGCCAGCATTGGCACCCGCAGGTACATCGCCAATTCACTAGTGAATGGGACCATCGCTAGTGTTTATTTGCACTCTATCTGTGACTTTTTGCTCTGGTGAACGATCATTACTCCGCAAATTCACTAAAGTGCGGATTTTACTGAACATTACATTTTTCGCCAGAGTTGACTTCTCCACCTCAGACAAGGCGACGTGCTTAAAATAAGCTAAAACTTCTTCAATCTTCAGTGACTTACATCATATCCTGTGTGCCGAAAATGCATTTAAGTTAAAAAAACGATGGCATATTTTCCTTTTTTTTAAGCAGGATTGGCTGCAAAAGCCCTAACTTAAACTTTTTTTGGGTAACCGGTTTTCTCCAGACATTTCCTAACATATTGAACATTCATTTTGCAGTGGGCTCATGTGTAGGTCATTATATAAATACTCTTGTCTTTGCACCAACATTTATAATAAAGACCTCCAAACAACTTTAAATTACCCGCAGTATGCAAATTGACCTAAGTGCAAGATCACTAGCGAAAATTTGCGCTAGGCACAAATGAACGCTAGTGCAGTAATCTTGGCTTGCAGACTAAAGGGGAGAATTGGGATTGTAGCCATGGCTTGTACTTCTGATTATAGCAGCCACTATTGATTCTGACCTAGGGACAGGACAGGGCAGGGAAGGGTACATCGAATATACAGTTTTTATGCTGTGTTTTATACAGAGCAAGGAATACATCAACTTAATCAAAACTCTGAATAAGGAGCTATCTTAGAAATAACTTGACCATTTGAAAAAAAAATTCATAACAGAAAAAAGAAAGTGCATGAAAAACGGTGTTCACAACTAGTATTTCATCATAAAATATATCTAATTAGCTCATTATTTAATAAAAACAGTAATCATACATTGTAAGACATTAATGCAAAAATATTGACTATGCGCAGATATGATGGGACCAGTAGAAATGCTATTAGCTACCCCCACTTGATGACTCAATGAAGTACTAATCGTTTAGAAATATTACCCAGCTCCTGGACCTGCTCCGGGCGGCGATCGTGACAGTCGGTACGGTACCTTTTTTCTTTTACCTACCCAGCACATGCATGAGTAGCCGAGCTCAAATGCTTATTAAAAGAATAATCTATTTTTAAATTTCGTCTGTTCAGTGCCCGGACCAGATATTCAAAACCTCATATTTTCAGGGCAGCAGCCCCTGAACTTTAAGTTCTCTACAACAGTCCAAATGTCTGGTTGTTCTACCCTGGGAGCACGTGACAGCCGGAGTTCCTAAACGGACTGGGTTAGGCGTAGCCATATCACTGGAAGATAAGTCATTTGGGAAGAAAAATGAATATTATCTCCTGAGGATGGCAGAACAGTAATTTCACAGCGGTGTCAGAATCCACATTTTGTAATCTGACATGGGGCCCCTAGGCTTATACACGAGTCAATAAATTTTTCCAGTTTTCTTAGGTAAATTAGGTACCTCGGCTTATACACGGGTCGGCTTATACACGAGTATATACGGTAAGTACTATGTTCAACAGATCATGTGCCTGTCAAGTTATAAAACAACTCATCAAAATATGCAGAAGAAAATCTAACTTACATAAGTGTTATACTAACCAGCCTTTGTTTTTCCTCAAGAAGCAGGTAATTCAAAATGCTCTATAGGGTTTGGCAACTAGAGTGCAACTAGAGTACATTAAACTCTGTATGGGTTGGTAGAATAAAAACATATAATGGGTATTATAACACTTGGGGGCCCATTTATTATTCAAATTTATCTGGTAAACGTTTTTATGGTGAAAACTCGAATTTTTCGTGGGAAAAAAACATTTGAAATTTTAGAGATTTATTATACCCCAAAGCTGCTAAAAATCCGAAAATATTCCATCTCAAACTTGTCGAGGTCATGTAGAAGTCAATGGCATATGTCCCTGAAGTTGTTTGTTGACATCATGATCTGTGCTGGATAATCAGATAGTTCCGATAGTCACATGAGATTTGGCCGCGACAATTCGCTAAAACCGAGTTTTGGAAGAGTCAGTCTTACGATTTGAATTTACACTCGATTTTGTCACGTTTTGTTGCTCTGATTTTTTCGAGAAAAATGATAGATTTCAAATGAGTTCAATTCGTGAATATGTGTAATTACTGTTTGTTATGTTTTGGGTAGCCGAGGATGCTTAGAGTATAACAGTGCTGTATTAGCAGATTCTTGCAGCCATTACACAACAGTAACTTTCACTTTTAAGCTGACAGGAAGTATGCACAGTATAAGTCTGAGCATAGTGACATCTACAGGCCATTTGTATAAACACCACATATTCCCCCTATAGTAGGAAAGCATTTGGACAACTATAATAAACAGCAACAATTAAACAGTATGCATTTAAAAACAATATTATGCATTATTCACATCACCTAGTCCTTGGTCCATGCAGGTAGTTTTTTAATTCTCTCAGGATGCCTTATAGGATCACTTTCTTCAGGCCTATTGCAGTTGACATCAGGAGAAGGAAAATGTCCTTCATCAAATAGAGCTTCTCCAAAGTCATATCTGACAGGAGCAAGACGACTTGCATTCCATATGCGTCCATCAGACAGTTCATATGTGTATGGTCCTCGCTGGCGTCTCAGTTCAAGTGGTGTAGTAAATTTAGATTGTCCTTGTTTCAGTATTCCTGGTTTCTTAATTCTGACTAAAGATCCAGGCTGAAAGTGTACTTTTCTTGCACCAAGTTTTCTATCAGTAGAAGCCTTGCATTTGACTTGTTGACGTTTCACAATGTCAGCAGTAGATGATTTTGTAGGCACAGTATATTGTGGAAGTTTGATGTCTGCAACCTGTAACTTAGTGCGCATCTGTCTGCCATGTAATAATTCAGCTGGAGAGGATTGGGTTTTTGCCTGGCGCGTTGCTCTGTAGTTATGTAGGAACTCTGTTGTAAATACTTTCCAAGATTTCCCAGTAAGATTTGCTATCTGTAGTGCTTTCAGACTTCTGTTGAATCATTCGATATCTCTATTTTCTTGTGGGTAATACGCTGAAGATTGCCTATGCACAATATTTCTCTCTCTCAGAAAGGATTCAAACTCATATGAGACAAACTGTGGTCAATTGTCTGTTATTAACTCCTTTGGATTACCTTCTCTGCTGAAGACTGTAGACAGAAATGAGAAACAAATGAAATTTCAGGCCATTTACTGTAATAGTCTATCAAGGTTATAGCAAATCTACAGTCTATAGGAGCATCTGTAAAAGGACCAACAATATCAATAGCAAGTTTTTCCCATGCTGAATCAGGGAATGATTTTGGTTTTACATCTAAACTCTTGTGTACAAAGTTCTTTGCACAGCCCAGTGAAGTGTTGCTTTGTGGTGAAATTTTCAGACACTGGCTGTGTGGCAGGCACTGGTGCTGTAGTAATAAGACCATCAACTAATTGTTGGTTTAATGCAGCAAAAAGATCCCTTCCAAGTATAGCAGTACCCTTATTCACAATGTAAAAGTCACATTTTGCAGTATTTGATTCAAATTGTACAGTCACTGGCAAGCAACCAAGCACAGGGATTGGATCCTTTAAGTAACTGACAAGTCTCAGGGCAGGTGCAAGAAGCAGATCTTTTGCAATGTATTTCAAGAAAATATCCTTATTGGTAGTATAGAAACAGCTGAACCTGTATCAAGCATCAAGTTAATGGAGTGTCCCTTGTCAGCAGAAGCAGTACTGACACTGACAGTGCATATAAACTTGTCTGGAATAAATGTACCAGCTTTATCCACACTTAATACTGTAACATTTGTAGTAGTGACTTCATGAACATCTTTAGCAGAACTACGACAGATCTTAGCAAAATGTCCTACTTTTGTGCATTTGCGGCACCGTAAAGCTTTTGCAGGACATGATTTGCAGTGTGTTGTGTTGAACCACAGTGAAAGCAGTATTTTCTATTTGTATTTGCTGTATGGTTTTGCAGTGTAGGTGAATCCCTTTCCTTAGCACTGTATTTTGCCTGTGACTGTGCATTATTAGGCACAGTGTTGAATTCACAATCTGTATATTCCCAGCTGTTCCCTGACTGAGAGTTATAGCCTTTGCCACTGCTGTTTCAATTTGGCTAGAAACTGTAATAGCCTTTGCAAGGGTTCAATCCTGCTCTAGGAGCAGTCTCTCTCTAAGGTGAGTTTGTTTTTTTCCATTTGGTCTCTTAGCATTTCATCTGTTAGATTCCCAAACTCACAGGTAACAACCAGCTCTACAAGTTGATCTGTGGATTTGCCATTAAGTTTTCCACGTTGGCGGAATTTATATCTTTCAGCAACCTCATTTACTCTTGGCACGAAAAAGTTCTTTATAGCAGTAAGAGCAGTTTCATAAGTCTAATCAGCTAATGGTAATGTATAGAATATACGCTGTCCCTCTGCTCCCAGGTAGTGAATAAGTAAAGCACGCTTTCTAGCAGCAGAAATCTCCCCTTGGTCAGCAGCAATAATGTAATTTTCAAACATACGGATCCAAGCAGTAAAAGGTATGGTAGGCTCACCAGGATTTGGGAGAAAAGTTGCAGGCTGCTGCAGAGGTAGAAGAGCCATCCTTGTCGCCATTTGTTATGTTTTGGGTAGTCGAGGATGAGTAGAGTATAACAATGCTGTATTAGCAGATTCTTGCAGCCATTACACAACAGTAACTTTCACTTTTAAGCTGACAGGAAGTATGAACAGTATAAGTCTGAGCAAAGTGACATCTACAGGCCATTTGTATAAACACCACACTGTTTTTATTGAGTTATGAGCTATTCAAGTATGTTTTTATAACAGGAAACTAGCAGTGAGCACTTATGGTGGTCCAGGAATCCGTATTTTTATATTGATATCACTGATTTTCTGTTCATCATCTGCAGAGTAAACAAACATAATGAACTTGTTAAACAGGGTTAAAAAAAATCTGGGGACATTTTTCCCGTGTGTAGTATAGTTTACAAATTCAAGGCAGAGTTGCACACAGACTTGGATAGACACACTGAGCCTACAATCTAAATTTGGCGCCTGAAGTTTGGGGATTTATAGTAACTTGCTGAACCAACCCAAGGATTTGATACTGGAATTATCACTGGGAAATGACCATGGCCCACCTAAGTCAGTCTAGTGCAGTGGTTTACAAACTTTTTAGTGCAAGGCCCCTTTTTGTCCAACATTTGGTCCGTGTTTCCCATACTCAGTAACAAATGTTATAATACATTGGGCCAAATTCAATTTAGTGAGAAAAGTTATCTCATGGTTTATCTTGTGAAAACTTATAGACAAGATTTTTCTCCTAATTCAGTTCCCATTTTTTCACATAGAGTTTTCACTGTCACAAACAGCGAGATACGTTTTTCTGAGTTGAATTGCATTTCACATTATATCTCATCCATAAGTTTTCATGTGATAAACTTTTTTTTCACTGACAAGATAAGCACTGCGTATCTTGACAGCGCTATATAAATAAATGATGATGATGATGATGACTTGAATCTGGCCCATTGTATAAATGAACCTGCTCTATGTTCCCATGAATCTCTAGGTCTGTGGATACATTTTCACCTGAATTCTAGGCCTATCTCACCTTTAGGGAAGAGACACACGCTCAGATTCAGGGAGATTAGTCGCCCAGCGACAAATCTCCTCTTCTTCGGGACGACTAATCTCCCCGAACTGCCTCCTGCCGGCTAGAATGTAAATCGCCGGCGAAATGCAATCGTACGCTTCGTTTTCTGAAGTTGCCTCACGAGGAAACTTTGGACGACTTTGGAAAACAAAGCGATCCGAGTGCCAGCGGGAGGGAGTTCAGGGAGATTAGTCGCCCTGAAGAAGAGGCGATTTATCGCCAGGCGAATAAATCTCCCCGAATATGAGGGTGTGTCTCTGCCCTTAGGGTAGGGGCACACTGGGCAATTCGGGGAGATTTAGTCGCCTGGCGACTAATCGCCGCGTTTTTGCGGCGACCAATCTCCCCGAAATCCTTCCCTCTCTCTTGCGCTGGCTAAAAGCAGAAATCGACTGTGCTAAAGCACATGCGGCGATTCGTTTTCTGAAGCTGCTCGAAGTTTCCTCTTAGGCGACATCAGAAAATGAATCGCAGCGTGTGCTTTAGCGCAGGCGATTTTTCATTTTAGTCAGCGCAAGAGAGAGGGAAGCCGTTCGGGGAGATTGGTCGCTGCAAAGACGAGACGATTAGTCGCCAGGCGACTAAATCTCCCCAAATCACCCAGCGTGCCCCTTCTCAAAGCTGGGCTTTGCTAGAAAAGCAAATAAATATTTACTCCACATTTCTTTCATATTAGGCATCACGCTCATCTCTTCACAGTCCATTTCTTTAGGACATAGGCCAGTCTCAACAATCTGGGATTATCTGAATTTAGTGACTTGTCTACTTATACATTTTCTGTTGTCTTCAACTAAGTGGCACATAGTGTTATGAAAATGATGTTTTTACGATGACATCTGTGAAAACTGCACTCTTTTTTATTGGAGATACATGGGGGCATTATTTCCCTGTAATTCGCTGATCAATTGTGCCTTTTGTTCAAATTTAAAAGTAACAAATATTGCAAAAGTTAGATGTTCCTGTTTTATATAAATAATGAGTAAGATTCCACCACGCTTTGTGTAGGAAGGTTTAGAATGATGCACAGTTTGGCTTGTATTTTAGGTCGGGGAATATCCAGCTATGCTCATGAGCCAGAGAAATCTCCCAAGAACATTGATGACTGCATAAAGAAAGTAAAAGAAGTGATTCCAGCAAATCAACATAACAGCACCCCTGCTTATTTGGGAGCCACTGCGGGAATGAGACTGCTAAAGTGAGTCATTCTTGCTCGAATTTGCCTTTTACATATAAGCATTCCAATAAAGTATTATACCCTCTTTCCAGTTTTGTCAAGACATGTCTATTTACAGTCTTAAGACGTCATTCAGTTACAGTCTTTAAAGCTGAATGAGGCCTGAAGCAAAAATTCTTGTGGTGATGTGAGTGCAAATCCTTTTTTCCAGTGTCTTAGCATTTTATTTCCTGTAAACTGCTTAGGCTGAAAAATGAAAGTGCAGCAAGAGGAGTCCTTGCCAGTATCCATGACTACTTCCAAACCCAGCCCTTTGATTTCAGAGGCGCTAACATCATATCTGGGCAGGAAGAAGGGTTATACGGATGGATTACTGTCAACTATTTAATGGGAAATTTCTTGGAGGTGTGTGCAGATAATTGCATAATTTTTACATGTTCCTATCGAAATGTCATGCTTGGGCTTGTTAGGTTATAATCATATTTTATAATTAAGTACATTTTAGCCTTATAAACACCAATAAATACAAAAGGCTTCAGTAGGTCAATTATATATCTTCCCTTTACTTTATAGCAGGTAGGAAAGATTTGCCGGAAAAATAGCTCTTGCTTTGCAAATGTATTGGACTATAGCTGGCCATATATGCTCAATATATGGCCATATATAACCAAACTGTCCAACCATTTATACATGTATGACAGGTCTGGGAGTTATTTCAACAGATCATCTTCGATCCACAGATGACTGAATATGTGATTCAACTGGAATTTTTCATCTGCTGCATGTCGGCAACTGAAGGAAGCAGATGAGAATATGAAGAGGACCCAATCATTTGGGCCAGATCAGTTGGATACTGAATAGTATCTGAATAGTATCCTGCAGTGTATGGCCACCTTAAAGGAGACATATAGGATAAATGAAAAAACCCTAATTTTGTAGGCAATTATAAGTAATATATGGTGTTGTTTTTAAATGGTGCTAAAAATTTATAATATCTTTAAAAATAGCCCCATATAGATGTTCTCTTGTCCCTGTCTCTGTTTCAAATGAGGGGTGGGCGTGTCCTAACGGTCCCTGCGAGAAGCACAGTAGGAGGGTGACAACCAATCATAGCCCTGCAGTCACACAAGCACAGACAGGCTTCAGTTCCCTATCAGGTCCTGAGCAGCAGCCGGCTCCCCTGCACAGCCTGGGAATTCATGGAGCAGGAAGTGGAAGAGAAGGGAGGGATTAATAGGGTTTTTGGAAAAATATTCAATTAATCCATCTACTTTTTAAAGCACAATTCTTCTATATCTAAATGAGTATAACGCACTGGTACATTCTTATTTTTTTATACAAAATGTCTCCTTTATATCATTAAACTTAGGTTTGCTAACAACTAAAAGAATTAGGAGCTGATTCTGGCCCTATCTTCCGACACCAATACATGCTGTATTTTTTGTCCCTTTCAATAAAGTTGCTTATAAAAATATTCTTCCTTTTACACAGAAAAATATATGGAGAGCCTGGGTACGCCCTGATGGAGCCGAAACCACAGGAGCGTTGGATCTAGGAGGTGCATCTACACAGATATCATTTCTCCCAGAAAAGTCAGAACAGAATCCCAATAGCACAGTGGAAGTAACATTGTATGGGTATCTGTACAACGTGTACACGCACAGCTTCCAGTGCTATGGACGAGATGAAGCAGAGAAGAGGTTTCTTGCTTCATTAGCTCAGGTATAAAAGTAAATTATATGCATATAAAACACAAAAGCCATGAATATCTCGTAAATTATATCCTTATAAACGGTGAGTTCTGATGTCATCAGTGATAAACGGTGAGTTCTGATGTCATTTCTGTCACATGACTCACTAAAATGTGTGTATTATTATAAATAAAGTACTCCCAGTTGTAAAATATGAGGATATTAGAAGTTACCTCGGAGTTCCATGACCTGTATAAAAACACTCGGCCTTCTGTTTTTATATGGTCATGAAACTCCTCGATAATATCCTTATATTTTACAAGAGGGGGTACTTTATTCACTATATCATGTATTTAAAGTTCCCATGTGTTTGGTGCTAGTTGCATTTTGAGCTGAACTGCACCACTTTTGGAAGCATTCAAACCTGTAATTATTTGCATGATTGAACACAAAATAACAGATGCTCCACTGCCTAAATGTGGTTGTTCAGCTTTAAATTAACTTTTTGAATAATGTGGATCGTGCTATTCTGAGACAGTTTGCAGTTGGTCTTCATTTTTTATTTGTGGTTTTAGAAATATATATATATATAGATATTTGTGTACAGCAGCTCTCCGGTTTGGAATTTCAGCAGCATCTGGTTGCTAGGATCCAAATTATCAAAACCAGGCAGTGGTTTGAACGAGAGACTGGAATATGCATAATATATGGCCTGCATAGACAGATAAGAAAAAAAAGTTAATAATTCAAAAACTATTGTTAAAAATAATAAATGAAGACCAGTTGAAAGGCAGTTAAGACTTAGCATTATTGCTATCATGGGAAATAGAGAGATGTCTGTCTATTTTTTCTGTTAAAACCAACTGAAGATCATGAAGGAATGTATTACAGCTAGCTGTCTTACAAAATAACCAACACAACTAACCAATCAACTCAAAACTGCACGTAGAGAGACAGATTGTTGAGAGAGGGATAGTGAACAATAACTTGATTATTTCATTTTCGTGATAGTTCCCCTCCAAGTTGATTGCATTAGTGTTTATTAGCTTATAAGTGCACGTTAAAAACCATATATTTTTAAGGATCTATTCTCTGCAATCATCTTGAAGTGCTGCTGTACTTTCTAATGCATTAGATATTGTTAATCTCAGGCAAATGGGGTTAACTTTTGTCTACTCAGAGCACTTACCAGCGATTCATGTGTTGTTTACTTCCCGCTCTCAAGGCTTAGAAGGCTTAGAAGATAATACAGAGTAGACAAGTAACAGTCTGTGGTGAGCATAACAGCAGCAGCAAATAAACTATGTAAGGCAAGACGTGTACAAATTTCATAAATAAAGTAAAAATTCAATAGGGCATTTTCCGCTTACCACTTACAACGTCAATGGGAGCTTTAGAAGGAGATTTCAGGTTTGACAAACATGTTAAATTGGTGTTTAAACCAGTGCAGCTACCTACAGTAACTGATTTGCTTCTTTGCTTTCATTTTCTAACCTGTAGTAGACAAACTGCACTGGGCAACCTTCTCATGGGCTTTTCAGCCAGACAAGGAGATGAAAAACACGGTGTGCTATTGAGCCTAAGCATCAAGAGTCTCATAAGAGTTAGAAAGTCCTTGCCCAGGAGAAATGATTGCCAAACCCAAGCTGTTAGAGGGAAAAGACTTGTTAGTTAGAAGGACAAGTGATAGCGACAGTTATGGATACCATGATTTCCCAGCCTGCACAAACTCCACCCCTTTTTTTGCAGATACTTGGATATCTTTGGAACTCTAGTAGAGTAAATGTTATGGTCATTTCCATATGTTTATGACTTTGTTACACAATAAGGTGGCGAAAATCAACTATTGAACTGCAAAGGCATGTTTGAACCCTAAAAAAGCCAAGTCTGAAGACCTCTGGTTTAAACTATAGTACCTCAAAACCTTGTGTGTTAGCTGGGGTCAATATTATTTATGTTGGAATACTTTGACCATCCTCTACAGTCTGCTCAATTGAAGGTTGTTGGCCTTATTATACAGGTTTAATTGTACCCAATCCTCCTTACATTTGGGGTACTACATGATTGTATATTGGTGATTATTGTGGTTGCCATGAAATCTAGACAATCACCCAATAGCTGTAATTTTTTTCTGAATTTTCTTGCTGAGGGTAATTAAATATCTGTACCCATGGCAGAAAATTATACAGTGATGGTTCCACCGTCTGACCAATAGTGTTAAGCTGGCCATAGATGCAAAGATCCGATCGGACTTCCCCATCTCCAGACATGCCTCTAACCTTTCAGATCAAATAAAGTAGAAAAAGCAGATCAGCCGATATTCTGCCCCTACAGCAATCGTACCAAAGTTATGTCTGACAAAAGCTAGTGTCTCCCACTGAAGATCGTCATATTGGCAATACATGCAGAGATATTATTGGCAGCCGACAGAAATTTTCTAACCTGTCTGATCGTCTGAACGACCGATCGGCATAGCAAGACAGATGTCGGGACACTCCACACACAATCCGAAAATTGGATCTTTGCATCTATGGCCAGCTTTAGGATCACTTCTCATCTGTCTGCAACCCCCCACCCCACCACCAGTGTCACACTGCCACTCTGACATAGTAGACATGGTTATTTATTCCTTTTACAAATATTTTGGTAATTCCTTTCCTGAAATTAAAAAGCACTTTGACCCTTAGCCTGAATAGATAAATATGTTTTGTGGGAGCAAACGTTTTTTTTAAGGGTAGAAACTTCACAAAGAACATAATTCTTTACATGTCAAATATGTTCATTTTATAGTTTGGGTAAGAATACACTGGCACACGAGGTACAATGCAATGCAGGGTAACCCCTTGCTTATTTATTTGTGCGGACGTGCAACGTTTCGGGGCAAGCCCCTTTCTGAAGCATAACAACGTGACCAAGTGCACACCATATAACACGGAAACAATTAAAATAATCATGTGATTGGGCAAAGATCCTCTTGTTAGGTATAAGCGAATGCTCTCTATCCCTTCCTGGTGGGGAATCGATGTGTATAAGTCTTTTACATCTAGGGAACATAACCAAAATTCCCCTGCTGGTAACTTAATGCTTTCCAATCTATTCAAAAAATCCATGGTGTCCCGTAAACAGGGTTGTAAAGTGTTAAGAACCCCTTGCAAAAATGTATCAACATATATGGCAATAGGTTGCCAAATTGACCCCACATTTGAAACTATGGGTCGACCTGGTGGTTTAGTAGGGTGTTTGTGGATCTTGGGAAGAAAATAAATATTCGGCACCTTGGGGTTTACAGTGACCAATAGGTTATAAATCTCATCAGTTATTACACCTTCCATTACCATGGAATGCAAAAAGATGTTCACTTCATTCACAAATTTAACCGTGGGGTCCGAATTTAACAACCTATAATGATTGATATTCCCCAACTGACGTTTGGCTTCCGCTATATAGTCACTGGTGTTAAGCAGAACAGTGCCCCCACCTTTATCAGCTTTCATAATGGTAATGCTTTTATTTTGTTGCAGTACACCCAATGCAGCCTTTTCATTCACAGACATATTGTTTAGATGTTTTTTAGGGGGGTTGTGTTGCCTACGACACATTTCCGTAGCAACAGATCACGTTGCTTTTAACACTTTTTACCGTTGGACTTTGGCTTGACATTTTTTAAGATAGCCATATGAAGGTGGATTCTGATCACTCAGATGATGGGAGGGCTTAAGGGTGGTGCTCTCTATTGTGTATGTTAATTATTTTAATTGTTTCCGTGTTATATGGTGTGCACTTGGTCACGTTGTTATGCTTGAGAAAGGGGCTTGCCCCGAAACGTTGCACGTCCGCACAAATAAATAAGCAAGGGGTTACCCTGCATTGCATTGTACCTCGTGTGCCAGTGTATTCTTACCTGAAGTATTCGTCTGGGGATTGCCGCACCCTCTACGCTGTGCACCGGGGCTTCTTTGACAGAATTGAAGAGTGTGCTCTGCTTCATCCTTGTTCCAGTCCATTTTATAGTTTGAGCAATGTTAAAGCGATACTGGCACGTTACTACAAAAATCATAGGAATGTGTAAGTATCAAGTAAATGATGCACCCGTAATCGTTCCCCTCAAAGCAACCGCAAAGCCGCCCCGCAAACCTGCATTCACCACAATCTTTCCATGGGCAGATTACGAATGAAAACAGGACTTCGGCCTATGAGAGGATCTATCTGCCCCCAGTCCAGCGTCACTGAAGCAACCCGGAAGATCTGTTAGTAGTGTCAGCAGGTCGGCAGCACACAGGTTTGCGGGGGGGGCTTTTCGGGGGAACAATTACAGGTTCAGTGTTTACTTTATATTGACACGTTCCTATGATTTTTTTAGGAACGTCTCAGTATCGCTTTAACCCAACCGAATATAATGAAACTACTTGACTGTGCTAAAGCTCGTGTGTACTGTAGTATCAATAATGCAGAATTTCCATTTTTATCATTTATGACTTATGCCATGACAACATTCCTTTTATTCTCTTCTCCTATGTTGTTTATATAAATATTTATATAAAAACTTCCCCTGTAAGGGGCAGTAAAACCCATTGTCCAACATGAGTTAAATGGAGGAGACAGCATACTTTTTGCCTATTGCAATCAAAAAACATTTGTATCTCTTGTTATTGTATATCTTGAGCTAATCATGGCAAACAGGGAAATGGAAATTACTCCATGTTTGGTCCATGCGACATAGATAATTACCAGTATACAACCCCCTTTACCCTCTGTTGCCACTGTTTTGTTAGCAGGAGTCCATTATGCAGGTATTACATGTGCTCTTTGATCTAATTATCTACCTTGCAAGGACCAAACATGAAGTAGATTTACTTTTCCTTGTTTAGTTTAAGAAATAACTAAAAACACTAGATTTTTGCATGATTAAAACAATAAGTGAAAAGTATGTTCAGCACAAGCCATATTCATTGAACTCATGTGGAAAAGGAAATATATTGCCCTTTTTAAAAGTGTTAATTTGTATGCCCTGCCTTTTCTTGATTAGGATCCCAAGCTCAAATTCTATGAAAATCCATGCTACCCTCGCAACTACACAGTAAATTTATCAATGGAACATACATTTGGAAGTATGTGTACTGCTCACTTTCGGCCAGCTAATTATGATCCAAATCGACTCATCACATTTAAGGGAACAGCAGATCCAGTTCTGTGCTCTGAGAAGGTGTCTTCTCTCTTTGATTTTACCTCATGCCAAGGCAAAGAAAACTGTTCATTTGATGGCATTTACCAACCCAAGGTGAAAGGAAATTTCTCGGTAAGCAACTATTTTATCATTATTAAATATAAGTCTCTCATGCCACTGAGCTATGATTATATGATGTGAGTTGCACTGTAAACACCAGACGCTATTTACCTTATGGAGGGGAAGCAGTGAGAGATGGCGAAACGAAACGTGTCAAATTCGCCCATCCCTACTGGTAGTAATATATGTTGCTGACATGGACTAGACAAGAACATGTGTATTTTGTTTTTTTATATAGAGTGTTCCACTAGTCATTCAACTGGCTTTCTCAATTCCCAATGACTGAACTGAGAAAGCTACATAGATGACTAGCGAAACATATTCAAGAGGAAAAACAAAATACAGCAAGTCCAGTTGATCAGAATAATTATTATAGAGATAACTGGGAGGATAATTGCTCAGCTAAAAAAACCAAAGGACAAATCAGTTGTTCTTTAAAATGAACAGCCTTTAGAAAAAGCATTATACATAATGTAAAAGCATTAAGGACCAACCTATGAGCCATAACTCAGATGTAAGGAAGTATAGGAAGGAAGTATAACATTATAAAGCTATGTCAGATGAAACACACACATTTAGGACTAGCAAACCAGCAAAACTAGGAAATGAGAATCTGTTTGCTTAATTTGCATAATATTGCTCTGTATGCACACTAAAAAGATGGTGGTGAGAGCCTAGATCCAAAATGGACATCAGTGATTAAAAATGTAAATTTTGTTTACAGGAGAGCCAGGACTGAGACTAGCTGTACTGGAGGCTTAGTGCAAAAAAAGTGATTTAGTCATTTTTCCCGCAATGTAGTGTCCCATAATGTAGTGTCCCCCGGTCTCCCCTTATTTTTGCAGACTTTCCGCGATTTCTGACGATTTGCTGATGTCTGGTATCTATGGCTAAAACCTACCAACCAGACAGCTGTGAAAATATCAGAGAGAATTATAAAAAGTAGAGAACCCTAATACAAAGATAAATTAGATCAGATAAATAATTAGATAAATTAGAAGTAAATTAGAAGGTGAAAAATCTCACAATGGCTTTTTTGGATGCTGTGGGCAGTGATCCCAATATCCAGGTAGCTTTTTGAGTTGCAGGCTAAAAAGAGGCAGAATACAAACATTAACAAGGCAAAGACCTTACAAATAAATATAAAGAAAGGTTGAAAAGATACAGGTTGAAATATTTCTGCTTTTATTTGATTCCTGATCATCTTGAATGTTATCAGTCAATTAAAGGGAAGCTGAAGTACGTGTTAATTATGATGTACTAGTAGGAAGTTGGAGTAGATCTACTTAAATCTATTAGTCTTGCTATATATACACAGATGGTACAGGAAGTAGTTATCTGTAGTAATTAAACTAGCAGTGAACTAGCAGTTAGAGTGTTATCATCTGTCCATTTTTAATCTCTTTATTTATGATGGGGGAGAGCATTGAGAGACATATTTCTGTGTTTGGCAATGAAACAAAATTATGCAGAACAGCTTAATCCATCCAGGATTTGTCATTGTTTCAGAGGATTTTGGCAAATGGCAATCTGGGCAATTGAGTGGTGGATGCCAGAATTGATAAACAGAAGGTTATGGATTTAGGATTTTTAATTATATAGGTCATTGATTCCAAATTCAGCAGCATGTCCTCTCACTGGTACAGACATCCATGGCAGCTGAAGAAGCTCAGTAAATGCGTATAGTATCGGATGAAAAAGTACTAAGAAAAGAATGAAGGTGCACAAAAATAATAGTGAATACTGGGATGGCTCTGATATCATACAACTATCTCAGATCACAATAATCTGAAACCAAGGAGCAAGGTCATGCTATATCAATGTAATGGCAAGGCATTCCAAATCCATTTGAAATTATGCACAGTGGGCTATGGGTGATGGGCAGATTTGAGGCAATACAAAATAAATTAAATAAAAAATAAACTGAAGACCTCGTCTGGCCCATTGCACTCCAATTGGTCATCCCTGAATTAGTATATTAATGTATACTGATCTGTTTTGCAGGCTTTCGCAGGATTGTATTACACTACGAGTGCTTTAAACCTGACTGGGTATTTCCAGTTAAATCAGTTCAACTCAAGCATGACTTCATTTTGTGCCAAAGAATGGAGCCAGGTTTGTACAACTTCCATGGGTTGATTTTGGTACTTTTGCCTTAATGTTATCTTGATTTATGTGACTAGAAAAATAAAGGTGACAAATGTGGCTCATCCTAGAGCCAGATTCAAGGTGGTAGCCACAGGCCTTTGCCCTCGAAAATTGGGTACAGAGACCTGTTGCAATTCTATATTCAAGGAAGACACTTTGTTGCACACTACATTTCTTTTAAAGAAGTGAACCTTAACTTGCTGGTGGCCACATTAGCCAAAGATCTGCTTGTTTGGTGTCTAGTTGCCAGTGGTGTAACTATAGATGAAGCAGACTCCACAGTCTCGGGGTTAACCGGGGAATAGGTGGCCCTGGACCGCAGTTACATGGAACACCCCCTCCCCAGCTGCTTTCTTACCTTTTTCCGGGGAAGGAGGATGAAGGTGACCGGACGAGGGGAGGAGAGGAGTGGTCAGGGTGTGGGTGGGTGGGGAGCAGAGGGGAGTGGGAGGGCAGTTGGGACTTGCAGTGCACCGGGACTTTAGTTACACCACTGCTAGGTGCATTGGAAAAGTCTTTTAGTTAAAGGACCAGTAACATAAAAAAAATGTAAAAAAAAACCCACCAAGACACGTATTAACTTTAAATTCACAAAGTCTTAAGTATTAAGAAATAACTTATCGATTCTCCGCTTGCGCTCCTCTTCAGAAAGGCGGCTGGGCGACGATCCATTGTGCGGCGCTCAATTTCTCCTCCCTGGCTATCTCCTATAGAAGGCAAGGAGGAGAAATCGTGAGCCGCACGATGGATCGTCGCCCTGTCGATGTTATTGTTCTATGTTATTTATAATATTACTATTATATATTATTTTTTCCACAGCTTCCACACATTTTACATAGGTTTGAAGAGACATATGCCCGATCTTACTGCTTCTCTGCTAATTTTATCTATTATCTCTTGGTCCGTGGATACAAGTTTGATAATGAAACATGGTTGCATATTAATTTTCAAAAGGAGGTAAGTGCCAAATCATTCATAGGGCACATTGCAGTTTACTCTCTTACAAAAAATGGGTACTTATTTAATCACTGCTCCATTGGTTGTCTTTTATTTGCAATATTAATGTGGCCATATAGAGACAGACCCCTGTGCTACTATGACTAATCAGACTGTAGGCCAAAAAGACTGATATATTACAAGTGGCCATGCATGGTATGACCGCTATTTTATTGTTTCCTTCGTTCAGGCATCTGAACACTGGAAAAGCAGAAAGTGAAGAGGGGGTGAAGCTTACTTACTTTCAAACAACTTAGTATACATGTGGTCAGGCAATATGGTTAATTCAGCTAACGTTTTCTTCTATGCTATGCTAGCTAAAGAGTTTATATATTCTTCTTGTGCTGGTGTGGGTTTGCTTTGATTTCCTTTCACATTCCAAAAATATACAGGCTGGTTAGTTTGCTTTTGATAAAATTGACAATTGTGTGAGTTAATTTGCTCCTGATAAAACTGAACATTGTGTCGGGCCGAGTGCAGGCAGTAATGTTGGACTTTGCCATGGAAATGCATTTTCGTGCCAAAATCTGCAGCGTGTGACTGCGCCTGGGCACACAGCAATTCCAGGTGCAGGTAAAGAAGAAAGTCTGGATAGGAGTTGCAACTAGGGCAGGGGCCCAGGGAGAGTTGTGGCTGGGGCGAGGGCCCAGGGGTGTGTGGGGGCCCCTGAAGCGGCAGCCTCAGTGGTGCCCCAGGCTCAACAGTCCAACTATGTGCACAAAGTCATTTGCAGTTGCATCCAAATTCAGCAGAATTCAACTCTCATAGTGCTGGGCCCAAATGAATGCTTGTACAGGTATGGGACCTGTTATCCAGAATGCTTGGGACCTGGGGTTTTCCGGTTAACGGATCTTTCTTTATTTTGGATCTTCGTACCTTAAGTCTACTAGAAAATCATGTAAGTAAAGCCAAATAAGCTGATTTTGCTTCCAATAAGGATGAATTATAACTTAGTTTGGATTAAGTACAAGGTACTGTTTTATTATTACAGAGAAAAAGGAAATCATTATAAAAAAATTATATTATTTGATTATAATTGAGTCTATGGGAGACAGACTTTCTTTAATTCGGAGCTTTATGGATAATGGGTTTCCGGATAACGGATCCCATACCTGTACTGTGAATTATCAATTATATTATATCATTCTACATAGACAAAATAGTGGTGTATTACAAAATTGGTTTGATTTATACATTTTTAAAGGCATTCATGAGCCAGGATCATTCCGATCAATAGTTTCTTTATTTTGTTTTTCTTTTCTTTTTGCAGGTTGGCAACAGCAGCATTGCTTGGTCTCTTGGCTATATGTTAACCCTCACAAACATGATACCTGCTGAAAGGCGTCTCATCATTCTTCCCATGAGCTTGTCTGTGTTTACTGGACTTCTCACCTTGTTCACTGTAATATGTGCATTATGTCTGATAGTACTTCTTATATTATTTGTCAGGGCACGTAATAAATGAAAATAGACTATTTAAAAAACATTTGCTTGAACAATCGCCTTGCAACAAGTGCATATTGTCCTATGTTTTATACAGTTTGTCAAGCCAATGGACGGTCATGCCTCTCCTCAGAATTTGGGGACTATTGCATCTCAGGGAGCATGAGCTGGAAAATAGTTACTAAGTGATTCATTTATTTGGGGCCAGTGTTGTGTGCTGAAATCAGAAGCAGAGAGGAACACGCTGAGGTTAACCTTTGTATTCCTTGGGGGGGTATCAAATTGGTATCCCCACAGTGATGACTCCCACCCTTGTCCTCAATAAAAATACGTTAATTATAAATGAAAACTTTGTTGATTTTAAAAGGCAATTAAAGCCCTTTCATACGTCTTTTATTTTGTTTGTAGTAATGCAGAGTGCTGCTGCACTGCTTTCTGCAGAAAGTGGCCCTGTTAATCTTTAATGTTGGTTAACCTTTGACTTACTGCATGTTTACATTCAGCCAGCCTGACACTCTTTGCCTGGGATAGTACATGTGCTTGTTGGCATGTATAGTATGGTAGTCCCATAACTTTCGCCCAATGATAAATACAATTCTAAAAATCCCATAAGAATGAATAGAATGTGGGTGAGTTTTTTTTTAAGCTCTAAACTCACAGTTTGGTAAATCTGCCCCTAAGGCTCAAAATAGGCCCTGTCATTTCAAGTACTCTAAGATCCCAACAGTCCCCCACAGGCCCAATAAATAGTCTATGGCACCATATAGTGGCGCTGATTAAATTTGGTAGAACCTACAGTTCTGAATTAGGTATTTTGCCTAAGAAGTGGGTTTTGAAGAGTATATTGGCTGCAGAAATATGCAGTATAATAAACAATATTGGCCACTTTAGATTTACCTTATAAGTTAACACTGTGGCTTTTATGATCCGATTCGTGACAGTACTGTTACCTATTAGTAGTACAGAGAATTAATATGGCCTTTCTGTAATGTGAAATAAAATGCATGCCGTTAAACCCTTTTTTAATTATGAAATAAATTTGTGATGTCTCTGTGAAAGTACCTGGTGGTCTAGCGGGTCCTTCCTCTTTAGCCGCGCTTTGCGAATGATGCACAATATCGTTATCGAACGCGGCCTGTGACCTCGACTACGCTCCCGCCTCCTGATATTGTACTGCGCTGCCTGCTTGGTATTGACTTGGCCTGTCCTTCAGCCACGCTCCTAGGGGCAAATTTACTTACCTCCGAATTTGCACCAGCGTTGCCTTTGCCGCACTTCGCCAGGCATAGATTCGCCAGGGCTGCGCAAAATCACGAAGATCCGAAGTTGCGCACAAGTTACTGACTGTTTGCGAAGTTGCGCTAGCGATGTTACAATCAGTGGTTTGAAGTTACGCTAGCGATCGGAAATTTGCATACGGCGTGCAGTTAAAGTACAATGCCGAATATGCAGCAGAAAACACATTACACTACACAAGGCCAGGGAACCTTAATAAATGTTTTCTAATGCCCTACACATGTGCCCACAGTATAGTTTAGGTGCCATATATTATCAAATGTAGGGGGGAAGGAGGGTACCCTAAAAATTAATTTTGCTCTTTTTCAACCTTTCACCCTTAAAAAGCATTTTTTGGGACTTAAAAAAGATTTAAACTTTTTTTGGAGCAATCCCTATCTACTCTATTGCATTTCGCCTGGTCTGAGGTGGCGAAGTAAAGTCTGGCGCAAAAGGTAACGTTCACAAAAATCCGCAACTTAGTGAATTAGCGTAGTTAGGTCCCTTCACCATAGCGCAACTTCGCCTGGCGTAAGGGTGCGAAGTAGCACTAGAGTAGGTCCACTTTGCTAGCGAATTTACGCCAGCACCCGTTAGTAAATCGGCGAACTAACAAAATGACGTCACGCTGGCGAAATTTAACTAGCATTAGCTACTTCGCCCTTTAGTAAATTTGCCCCCTATTTTCCATTGGTCTTGCACATACCATTCCCTTTCTTGGTCCTCTCACATTAAGACCTGGCGACATCTGATTAGCGGAGGGCTCCTTCCAAAGGAAAAGGTGGCTGTTATAGGCAGAACAGGGAGCCGGGACCTTGGGGTTTTTTCTGGGTTTTGGATACCTAAAGTTACAGTCTCTTTTCATAAAGGTAACATTGCATGAGTGTGAAAGCCCAAAAATGTGTCAAAATGCTTGAGACCAGCAGTACATTTGGAAATCACCTGTATATGCTTGCCAAGGACATTGCAGGCAGTAGTTGCCTAGAATTGCTGCATCCCACACAAACCATTGGAGCAGTTTGGGTGCTTTGGCATTGTTTTAAGATAGTAAAAATGGTATGATCTGAATATTGATATGGTCCAGGTTACCCATGTTTCTGGACCATAGACACAACATAATGAAGATGTTTACCTAAATCCTTTACTTTTATCACAATGCTCCAAGACCCTTTCAGACTTCTACTGTCAAATATGGGGACCACATATGGCCAAATCCAGAAGGCCATGTGCAAGGTGACTTTAGTCAGATACTGTAACAATGCAGGCTAGATTCCTTCAAAAATTATCAACATTGGGTGTTAACAGATAAAAAAGGGCAGCTTTAAACCCACTAAGTTAGGGCAATAATATTCATATATAGTTTATGAGTTAATGTACTGCCGGGGCTAGGAAGGATGACTGTAAGTCATCAGTAAAAGTAAGGGCCTAGGCTACTTTCTCTCTCTATAAATACTGTATATATACTGCATACACATACACTACTGTCTGGAAGGAGCACACGTCACTAAAAATCAAATGCCTGATGAATAATCAATGAAGAAGAAAACAGAGCAAAGCACTCATCAGGTCTTTAAAAAGTGAAAATTTTTTTTATTTCAAGCTTCATGGATGGAACTGCTTTGAGACAGGTGTTGTCCCTTCCCATTGTAATATACTACTACATCGGTCGTGTTTGCAGTGTCTACCACCCCTCCTAGTGGTAGACATGAGAATAGCACCCAAGCGGGGAAAAAGCAGCAAAAATTGTGAATATAGCAGTGAATGCTTTTTGAAATCACTAATTGTGATGTGTGTCATTGTCCCGCTGAAAGGTGAACTTTCTTCCAAACACGTATTTTCACCGGTATTTTGCAGCATTCATTTCTGAAGCAGGAAAGGCAACACATTCCAATAACATTTATTAGATACATTTTAATCTCAGTTCTTCAAAGGGGTTGTTCACCTTCCAAAAACTTTGTTCAGTTCAGTTGTTTTGTTTTCAATGGTTTTGTTTTCTGTCTCGCAGCTCAGTGATCTAAGTACAGATGCTGAACTGTTATAATTTGCTACATTAGTTGAGCAGCATCTGAGGAATATTAGCAACTATTGTATCCATTCTAACAACTGCCTTTAAAGGGGTTGTTCACATTTGAATTAATTTTTAGTATCATGTAGAGAGTTATATATAATTTGCAATTGGTTTTCATTTTTTATTATTTGCTTTTGTTAGCAGTTATTTAGCTTTTTATTCAGCAGCTCTCCAGTTTGCAATTTCAGCAATCTGATTCCTAGGGTTCAAATTAACGTAGCAACCATGCATTGATATGAATAGGGATGTAGCGAACTGCCGATTTGGTGTTCGCGAACGCCGTTCGCGAACACCGGCAAAAAATGCGAACGTTCGCGAACAGTTTGCGAACTTCGAACAACCGCTAAAATCGTTCGATTCGAACGATCGAAGGATTTTAATCGTTCGATCGAACGATTTTCATTCGAATCGAACGATCGAAGCATTCGATCGAATGCTTTTCATTTGATCGAATGCTTACAATCGTTCGAACGAATGGAAATCGGTCGATTTTTAGCGGTCGAAGGAATTCGAATGGTCGAATGGTCGAACGATTTGTATTCGAATCGAACGCGAACTCAAAATGCGAACGCCGCGCGACGTTCGCGAACATTCGGCGGACGCGAACGGTCGAAGTTCGCGCGAACAAGTTCGCCGGCGAACAGTTCGCTACATCCCTAGATATGAATAAGAGACTGGAATATGAATAGGAGAGGCCTGAATAGAAAGACAACTAATAAAAAGTAACCATAACAATATATTTATAGCCTTACAGAGCATTTGTTTTTAGATGGGGCCAGTGACGGCCATTTGAAAGCCTGAAAAAGTCAAAAGAAAAAAAGGCAAATAATGAAATAACTAAATAAAATAAATAATGAAAACCAACTGAAAAGTTGCTTTGAATTGGCCATTCTATAATATACTAAAAGTTGGCTGAAAATGAACCACACCTTTAATGAACTCAGGGATTCTACTCAGCAGAGCCAAAGATAAAAAAATAATAAAGTTATCAATTTAGAAAAGTTTACAAAGTCTGACCTCCTCCCAGAGCTGTTTGGGAAAGACATAAGAAGGGGGAAATGAAAGTTTAAGCTTCAATATTAGAAAAACAGTTGCAAATAGAAGGTAAGTACAGGTATGGGATCTGTTATCCAGAAACCCATTATCCAGAAAGTTCCGAATTACAGAAAGGCCGTCTCCAATAGACTTCATTAAAATCAAATAATTCAGATTTTTAGAAATGATTTCCTTGTAATAATAAAACAGTTGCCTGTACGTGATCCAAACTAAGATATAATTAATCCTTATTAGAAGCAAAACCAGGCTATTGGGTTTATTTAATATTTACATAATTTTCTAGTAGACATAATGTATGAAGATCCAAATTACAGAAAGATCCGGAAAACCTCAGGTCCCGAGCATTCCAGGTCCCATACCAAAAAGTAATTATTTCTAGTGAGCAATCTGAAAAAAAGTGTTGGACATTAAACAACCCCTTTAAAACTATAAATACCCCCAAGAGCTGCCACTCAGCTCAATGTGTTGATACAGTAATGTAGTAATCACCACAAAATGGACTATGCTTGATCAATTCATCTATACACTAATGTTTAACCATAGTTACTGTATATACTTAAATTAAATGGCCGTTTCCATACTATAATATGCACTTTTTGTTATTATTGGTGTTACATACTATATCCTGTTGTAAAAAAAATGTAATACAAAAAACATTTAAGCTTTTTACTGTCTACAGTGCTGTCACTCCTGCAAATAAAACAGACATTAACATAACAACCCTTCGTCCAAATGTAACCAAGTCAAATAGCAGTCAAAAAGTTAAACTGCCATTACATGCAAATTATAGAAACACGTTTTCGCATTGCAGATTAAGCAGGAGTAGGGAGGAGAATTTCCCACATATCTTATTTATAGCTATAATGTGTCACAAACAAACTTGCATGTGCAGCCAAGGGAATAGGTGATAATTGGCTCCTGTCTGACTAATGAAACAGTCTTTATTGGGGTCACTGTCACTAGAATTATAGGTGTGTGTGTATATATATATATATATATATATATATATATACACCATATACCATAAGAAGGTCACACCATATCATTATAAAAATGGTGCTGAAATTTTAATGCACTAATAGCCACGTAACGCAGCAATTACACACACAAAATCCTCATTGTGTAGAATTATATTTAAGTGAACTGTTATCCCCAGAAAGCAGAAAACGTCAGGCTGATAGTAATAGCTATAGGAAATCTGCCACAAATTTCCAGTAACAAACCCTTAATGACCAATTTTTAATGCTGTGTGTGTTATGTTTTGGGTAGCTGAGAGTATAACAGTGCTTTATTAACAGAGTCAGACAGCCATTAAACAACAGTAACTTTCACTTTTACGCTACCAGTATGTACAGTATAAGCATGAGCACAGTGACATCTACAGGTCATTTGTATAAACACCACATATTCCCCCTATAGTAGCAAAGCATTTGGACAACTATAATTACAGCAGCAATTAATCAGTATTCATTTTAAAACAATATACATTCTTCACATCACAAAGTCCTTGGTCCATGCAGGTAGTTTTCTGATTCTCTCAGTACGCCTTATAGGATCACTTTCTTCAGGCCTATTGCAGTTGACATCAGGAGTAGGAAAATGTCCTTCATCAAATGGAGCTTCTCCAAAGTCATTCCTAACAGGAGCAAGATGACTTGCATTCCATATGCGACCATCAGACAGTTCATATGTGTATGGTCCTCGCTGGCGTCTCACTTCAAGTGGTGTGGTAAATTTAGACTGTCCTTGTTTCAGTATTCCTGGTTTCTTAATTCTGATTAAAGATCCAGGCTGAAAGTGTACTTCTCTTGCACTACGTTTTCTGTCAGTATAAGCCTTGCATTTGGCTTGTTGACCTTTCACAATGTCAGCAGTAGATGATTTTGTAGGCACGGTATTTTGTGGATGTTTGATGTCTGCAACATGTAACTTAGTGCGCATCTGTCTGCCATGTAATAATACAGCTGGAGATGATTGGGTTGTTGCCTGGCGCGTTGCTCTATAGTTATGCAGGAACTCTGTTGTAAATACTTTCCAAGATTTCCCAGTAAGATTTGCTGTCTGTAGTGCTTCTTTCAGACTTCTGTTGAATCGCTCGATTTCTCCATTTGCTTGTAGGTAATACACTGAAGATTTCCTATGCACAATATTCCTCTCTCTCAGAAAGGATTCAAACTCATATGAGACAGGTCAGGTCCGTTGTCTGATATGAACTCCTTTGGGTTACCTTCTCTGCTGAAGACTGTAGACAGATATGTTATTACTGTAGCTGATGTTATATGAGAAACAAATGCAATTTCAGGCCATTTACTGTAATAGTCTATCAAGGTTATAGCAAATCTACAGTCTATAGGAGCATCTGTAAAAGGACCGACAATATCAATAGCAAGTTTTCCCATGCTGAATCAGGGAATGATTTTGGTTTTACATCTGATCTCTTGTGTACAAGGGTCTTTGCACAGCCCAGTGAAGTGTTGCTTTGTGGTGAAATTTTATACACTGGCTGTGTGGCAGGCACTGGTGCTGTAGTAATGAGACCATGAATTAATTGTAGGTTAAATGCAGCAAAGAGATCCCTTCCAAATATAGCAGTACCCTTATTCACAATGTAAAAGTCACATTTTGCAGTATTTGATTCAAATTGTACAGTCACTGGTAAGCAACCAAGCACAGGGATTGGATCCTTTAAGTAACTGACCAGTTTCAGGGCAGGTGCAACAAGCGGATCTTTTGCAAAGTATTTCAAGAAAATATCCTTTGGTAGTATAGAAACAGCTGAACCTGTATCAAGCATCAGGTTAATTGAGTGTCCCTTGTCAGCAGAAGCAGTACTGACACTGACAGTGAATATAAACTTGTCTGAAATAAATGTACCAGCTTTATCCACACTTAATACTGTAACATTTGTAGTAGTGACTTCATGAACATCTTTAGCAGAACTTTGGCAGATCTTAGCAAAATGTCCTACTTTTGTGCATTTGCGGCACCGTTTAGCTTTTGCAGTATTTTGATTTGCAGTGTGTTGTGTTGAACCACAGCGAAACCAGTATTTTCTATTTGTATTTACTGCACGGTTTTGCAGTGTAGGTGAATCCCTTTCCTTAGCACTGTATTTTGCCTGTGACTGTGCATTATTAGGCCACAGTGCTGAATTCACAATCTGTAGATTCCCAGCAGTTCCCTGACTGAAAGTTTTAGCTGTTTCAATTTGGTAAGCAACTGTAATAGCCTTTGCAAGGGTTAAATCCTGCTCTAGGAGCAGTCTCTCTCTCTTAGCATTTCATCTGTTAGATTCCCAAAGTCACAGGTAAGAACAGCTCTCTCATGCCCTTATTATGTGAGCAATGGCATTGACCAAGGTGATCTTTGTTAAGAGAGGGTGATTCTGGTAGATGATAATGCAGGTAGCTTGATGCTCAGTTCTCAGAATGCTTAGAATAAGAAATAGGCTAAAATCAGGCCAAGCGCAAATAATAGGGATACACCAAATTCAGGATTCGTTATTTGGCCAGATTTCAGTTTGTTATTTGGCCAGGATTCGGCCTTTTTCAGCAGAATTCGGATTGGGCCGAATCCTCGTGCCTTCCCAAACCAAATCTGAATCCTTAAAATCATGCGCTGCTCTCTTTTTCACCTTCCGTTCCTAATTTGCATATGCAAATTATGATTCGTGTTCTGCTGAATCTTCCACAAAAGGATTTGGTGCATCCCTAGCAATTAATGCCTAATGTTGTTTTTTTTATAAAGCACGTCTGCTATCTTTTACAGAAGGGGCCTGTAGCCTGTGGAGTGGAATATAACATTAATATATATAATATAATTATAATAATATAAATATATAAAAAAAAAGTTCAAGTTAGAGACGGACTGGAGGTTTTCCAAGCCACTGAACACTACTAGGATACATATGTGCAATGTAAAAAAATGGCAATTTAACATCAGGTATAGTAACCCACAGGGTTAGGCCTGGTGTAAATGTTTAATATGAAACAGTTGACCATGACCAAAAAATACTACCACTGATTGGTTGCTGTGGGTTCTAGACCTGTTATAAATGTACTTTTGCAAGCTTACCACAGATTTTGTATATGGAAATGTACTTATTTGCATAAATTGTTTAATAAATTAGAATAAAGTGCTTTTAGTTTGCTTTTATTTGAAAAATTATATTTATAAATATGAGCATACAGGGCAGAGACTGAGCACAGATTACTGCACATTATTATGCTGAACCACTACATTTTGGGTCAAGGGTGCTTTATTACACATGCATATGCTGCTTATTGCACTGGTTTCTGTCATGTTATGTTAGATGTCGTCATGTAAATAGAGTGAAAACCAAGTCATAAGGCAGTATTACTGCTGGGTATGCATTCTGATTGGCCAGGAGACCTGCATAGATAATGATGGAAGGAAGACTTATGGAAGTCAGAGGACCTAGAACTTTTGCACAGGGCATATGTTGCTGCCATTGTCTACAAAGACTAAAATAGTAGAAATTTTGTGCTTCAACCAATTTATATAACCTTGTGAGTTTGGTGCAAAGAAGTTCTGAAAACCCTTGCCAGGGGTTAAGTAGACATACTAGAAAAAATACAGCTGCAGTACGTCTTTGCTGCAAAAAGTGAAAAGTTGAATTTATTCGGTCAGACAACCAGGCAACATTTCAGGCTTAGTCTTATGAAAGGGTGAGACTATACCCGAAACGTTGGCCGGTTGTCAACTTTTCACTTTTTGCAGCAAAGAGGTGCTGCAGCAGTATTTTTTTCTAAATTGTTTACAAATACTGCCCAGGAGAGCAGAGAGGAAGGTGCCACTGCTGAGGAAACCTGGAGCTCAAACTGCCTGCTAAGCTATAACTACCACTTTTGAGACTGCCAGCACTGCCCCAATATTCTAGCCACCATTTGTAGGGCACTGTCAGAATTACAGGCAAGTTACCACTATGTGAAGACCCATTTAGGATAGGCTGTGCTTGTGTCTCCTCGATGGAAGAATGTCTGCTATAAATAGGGTTGCCACCTCACCTCTTTAAAACCTAACACTTATGGAATCCACAGCAATCCATTTAGATACATGATGCATGGCTGCACATAAATAAGTTCAGTCTGCAGCATGCGTCTAAATCAATTGCTAATTAGCCATGCAGGCCGTGGATTACATAAGTGTTAGGTTTTTCAGGGGTGAGGTGGCAACCCTAGCTATAAACTACTATTATACACAGTTCTACAAAATTTAAAGGGGTGGTTCACCTTTAAGTTAATGTTCAGTATGTTATAGAATGGCCAAATCTTCACCTCTTCATTTTTTATTTTGTATAGGTTTTGAATTGTCTTCTTCTTTTGACTCTTTCCAGCTTTCAAATGGAGACCACTGACCCCTGCAGCCAATAAACTATTGCTTTGTGAGGCTACAATTGTATTATTGTTCATTTTATCTATTTATTCAGTAAATATATTCCAGTCTCTTATTCAAACCACTGCATGGCTGCTAGGATATGACCAGTTGCAAATAAGGTTGCCACCATTTATGGGGAAAAATACTGGCCTTCCTATATATTTATCTTTTTTTCCTATTAATAACATTGGGATCAGCCATCATTTTTACAGGCCAGGCCGGTAAAAAATCTGGCCAGGTGGCAACCCTAGTTGCAAATTGTGTCTGAACATTACATAAATAATTCAAAACCACAGAAGATAAAAAAAAATGAATACCAATTGCAAAATGTGCAAGCACAGCACTATCTGCAGCAAGCTAAAAGTCAAAGGAGAACTATTCTCTTAGGGTAAGGTCACACTGGGAGATTCGGGGAGATTTAGTCGCCCAGCAGCGACTTGCCTCTTCTTTGGGGTGACAAATCTTCCTGAACTGCTTCCCCATCTTCCGCCTGCTAGAATGAAAAATCACCTGCGGCATGGCACTCGCATCGCTTCGTTTTCTGAAGTCGCACAAGCGGAAGACAGGGGGAAGCAGTTCTGGGAGATTAGTCGCCCAAAAGAAGAGGCGATTAGTTGCCAGGCGACTAAATCTCCCAGTGTGACCTCACCATTAATCACTAGCTGGGGACTGTGGATATTTTGTGGCCAAAAGAATTCCTAGACATGTGATGATCATGATACTGCTTTATCACCTAAACCTTGGACTGTTATTGTGTTGCTTTAGCACAAACACAGGCCCTGACTGGCAATCTGTGGGTTCAGACAAATACCAGAGGGGCTGCCACAGAAAGTCACTATTTAGCGGGCTGCTGGGGAGCTTATTTGGCCTCTCTGTACTGTAATTCCTGTCCCTGTTTTGACTCCTAGTCCAGACCTGCACACAGAGATTGCCACTCTGTTGTATAAGCTCAGTTGCCCTACTTTATTATATAGCTATTTTATACCTGCCCATTCCTATAAAGGGTGCAAGCATAAATCGTAGTTAGCTTCACTGCTCCTTTAACACACGACTGCACCGTACAGACTTTAAATTCGTGCATACAACAGACGGCATCCCACCCTTTTCTAAAATGGCAGCTGGGTGCGATTTTTATGACGCTATTTCCTCGTCGGGTGTGTTTTCAGCGCTGCCAATCACAGCGTCGTTTTAGCGGCTCTTGACGTTTCTGCCCCTTCGTTCCCAGGTCTGATGACGCGTCTTGAAGGCGCGCGTTGATTGGTTAGAAAAACAGGGCTATCCGGAAAGCACCGCCGCTTCTCCTTCCTTTCTACGAGCCGGCGCCATCATGGTGAGTTCGTAGCGAGTGAGCTCTGTGTAATAGTGGCTTTTATTAGAAGCCGTTCTGCATTCGGAGACCCTTATTTAGTTTAGCGCGTCTAATATCCGGCACCTGTGTGGAGTATGGGCGGATGGAGTCAGTCTGTGGCTTGTTTATGACGATGAACCGCAGCCACATGGAGCCGGGTCTCCCCACACGGGCCCAGTCGTTCAGCTTTAGTGTGACACGTTGTAGTAGATGTACAATACGGTGGCGCTGCTGCAAACGTGCAACTTAGAGAGTCCCAGAGCTGTGTCAGTGTTCTTCCAGCTGACAGTCTGACACGACCTACTGTGACACTATAAGTGCTAGTTACTAGGAGCGCAAGTGATGTCGAGGCTTGGCACGCATTCCTATTGCACCAAGACTGCATGTTAAGCGGCGTGTTCATCTGTTTATCTTAGTGACAACGTTTAGTGTGAGAATTAATCTAGCCGAATGCATTGGAGGCAAATTTGTCAGTTTCATCGCAACAGTGTATTGCTACTGTGCAAACCCAGCGCTAACTCCTACTCCACAATGCGCCACATACTAGTTCATTCAGGAACTGTACTTGCTAATGCCAACAAAAACTATTGTGGTTTTCTCGAGAATGTTATTTTATACTTTTTTTATTGGATGCCTTTTTTTCTTTGGATTCTTGGCTCTGTAAAGCTATAAATGTAGTGGTGTTGCTACTTTTTTTTATTGCTCATCTTTCTATTCGTGCCTCTCCTATTCATATTCAAATCAGTGCATGGTTGCTAGGGTAATTTGGACCCTAGCAACCAGATTGCAGAAACTGCAAACTGGAGAGCTGCTGAATAAAAATCTAAACTCAAAAACCACAAATAATAAAAAATGAAAACCAACTGCAAATTCTCAGAATATCACTCATACTAAGTTAGTTTGAAGGGGAAGAATCCCTTTAAAGCAGCCAGCTGTCTTCTGTCTGTTAGAAATTGAAAGCTGTGATGCTGTTGGCTGCCATGGGCAACTGCTCTGGGGCAATGTAGCACCTGCCTTTCATTTTTTTATATTTAAATAGGTTGTTCACCTTCAACACTTAGTATAAAGGATGATAGAGATATTCTGAGACAATTTGCTATTGGGTTTAATTGAAATTTGTGTTTTTTTTGTTTTTTACTTAGCTCTTTGTCTGGCAGATTTCCAATTTCAGAAATCTGGCTGCTAGGGTGTAAACTACCCTAGCAACCATGCACCGACTTGAATTAGAAACTGGAATATGAATAAGAGAGGGCCTGAATAGAAAGATGAGAAATAAAAAGTACCCATAACAATAAATGCCTTACAGAGCATCAGCATCATCAGCAAATCATTCTGAAACGATAACAAAATAAAATGAAGGCCAATTGAAAAGTTGCTTAGAATTGGCCATTCTATAACATACTACACGTTTACTTAAAGGTGAACCACCCCTTTAAAGGCCACTGCAAATTTATGCTGACCTCAAGTCTTTTGGTGCCAAACTAAAGTGATTCTGAATTGATCCTATAACTAATTGTTCATATTGGTAATCCTACACAAGTGCACTGTTCTTTTACTAAACCTGTATATGGCCAGTGGACCATACCCAGTTCATACATAGAGCCAATGATTCATATGCTTGAGTTCCTTCCAACATAAAAAAAAAAAAAAGTACTGTGGCCTATAGAGTGATTTAGCTGCTGCCAATGCTGTTGGGAGGGGTAAGCACTGCTGGGCTATGGTGGCTTTAGTTTGATACAGACAGTACACTGGTGAATGATTAGCAATAATGACATGGCCCTTATAGGAATGTGTCGGGTCACTTTATTATATTTGATATGTTCAATATAATGTATATAACCTTTGTGTCAGTGATGTTGCAAAGTATTTAGAAGACTCTTTTTTTTTTTTTTTTTTTAATTAATTAATTTATTTTTAATGTATTACAGGTATTCAAGCGATACGTCCAGATTGGCCGTGTAGCCTACCTCTCCTTTGGCCCACATGCTGGCAAACTAGTGGCGATTGTTGATGTCATTGACCAAAACAGGGTAAACATGATCATTTAGACCTTGTTCTGTTAATTGTAATGCATTTCAAGTTTGCGAACAAAAGAATGTTGAAGAATATAAGTAGAAATTGACCAAAATACTGCAACAATATTGACTAACGTTTACCTGTACTAAAATCTTTAGCTTTTTGACATTGCATGAGATGACAGTTGTGTTTTAGATGCGTTTGAGTATAGTAGTTCTGAACTCAGAAACAGAGCATTTCAGTTTCAACAAGGTATCTGGAGTTGTTTGCAGGAAAAAGACCTTTATGTTTTGCTTTTACAGGCCCTTGTAGATGGTCCTTGCACTGGAGTAAGACGTCAGGCTATGCCTTTCAAGTGTATGCAGCTGACAGATTTTGTAATAAAGGTTCCACACAGGTATGTATTGCCTGGTGTCGGCACACTAAAAGGATACCACTAGCCTCCTTAAATTGTTACTCAGCATAGATGTCATCCATCCCCGTATTAGATGTCTTAAGAGCTCATTAAGTTGGCCAAGACTACTGCTCTCCAAGTACCTACCCCTGTAAGCTAGTAGGCTAAACTAAAATGTGGCTTTGCTCTGTGCTTCATTCACTAGTAAGAATGTGGGTTTTGCAGAGAGCAAAAAGTTTTGAAAGCTACAAGCGACTCTTGGGATTATATTTATCAATGCTGTTGTTTTGGTATCAACCGCTGTAGCCTACTTAAATGCAGTAAACTCCTTTTCAATCCATACGTCAGTGAAGTGAAAAAAACAATTGTATCCTTTGAAAGTCTAAACAAATATACATTTATGAAGTTCGCAAGAAAGGAGTACTAGTGTACTTTCCTCTTCATCCTTGCTTTCGGTTCATAATGCTTTTTTATTGCGACTGTACTCTAGCCAGTCGTCTGGGATCAGGTCCGGACTGAGAATTACAGTAGGCTCTGGCATTTCAGGTACACAGAGGCCCAAACAGACCCACCAGCCACTAAATACTGACTTTCTATGGCACCTTATAGCAGCCCCTCTGGCATTTGCCACAACCCACAGATTGCCAGTCCAGGACTGTCTGGGATGGTTGGCCGCCCATCCATCTGACATATACCATGCATTCCATTGTTCCGTTTATTTGGACTGACAAATTATTGCAAATTATTTGCAGTGGCACCTCTTTATTTCGTGTTTATTGGTGCACCATGTACTTGCCAACATAGTGCACTGGCAAATATTTTCAGCTGTAACAGATGAGATCTGGTAGAATCAGGATTGTATTTTCAAGCTGACTTTTCATACTTGCCAAGACACTCTGGAAGTTTAGCCATCCGCAAACTGACAGTGTTGATTTGCAGTGCTGCAAAGAACAGCGTAGGGTTAAGCTGGCCATAGACACACTAATATAGTTGTTCAAAATGTACACTTATCACTGTTTGGATTCAATCGGAAGTCGTTCAGACAGGCTAGAAAATGTGTCTATCTTTGCATGCATTTCATATCTGACAATATACATGGGTGACTGTAACTACTATTTCTCGGACATAACTTTTGTACAATTGCTTTCTTTCAGTTAATGGCCAAAACATCATCTAATTTGTTATTAAATCCTACAATTTAAATCTGAATTAGTTTTATATTGTTGCATTAAAACAAATGATCAGTACAATTAACATCTGAACGTCGCAAGCTTTACCTGCACACCTTCTAATAGTGGTCACTGCTCAAGGTGAAACTGATTTAGAAACTTTATTGGAGCGTTATGTATGGGGGTTAAAAACTGTAGATGGTAATGCAGGGGGTACTATTCGTATATTCATTTAGTGTGAACCAAGGCTGTATTTCTTATGTTTAGTTGAGCCAGCAGGAGGTGCTGTAGGACAGATTCCTATAACTGGCAGGGGCAGGCACTTGGTCTGCTCAAGTCAAGAAGTCCTTTTCAAACGTAAACAAATTGTTCAAAACAGAGAAATCCATTATGTTTGTAAACCGAATTTAAAAAATATAAGCCTATTCTCAATGGGGCTGAGGCATCTGTCTGCCATTAGTAATAGGGCCTGTGTTAAAAATAGTTGGATTACTAGTTAGGTAAAACATACACCTGTTTTCCGATATAATTTAGAGGTGCAGGAAACATCTGTTCAACATGTATTTGTAAAGAGTAGGTCTGTGATAATCCACTGGACAGACACGAACACAATGTTTACCAAAATTCAACCACTTTTGTTATGTGTTAATGTGAATGTGATCCTCTAAATCTTGTTACTTTCAGCTCCCTTACCTTCTCCTCTCTATATGGGTTTGAGTAAACTATAGCAGAAATATAAGTAAGAGTAAAACAAGTATATACTGCATTATGTTTAAAAGTGTATAAAACACCCTTGTGTGTGTGACATGTCCATAATGTTTAAAGACACAGGGAACAAATACTATTACACCACAGAAAATAGATCTCAATAAAAAAAGACTTCTCTATTTGCTTTTATTGAGATAATTGAATCTGGTCACTGTCCCAAATATTAAGCACACCCTGACACACAAGGGTTATACACTTTTCAGCATACGGCATTATATACTACACTTGTACTTTTCCTTATACTCCATCTTTCTTGTAGACTGGCACTACACTGTTGCTTTTTCACCCCTACGACTCTGCAGGCATGTTGTCTTAAATTAAGTTGTTTTTTTTTTTTGTTTTTTTAATTGGTTGTGTAAATGAAGGCTTTCTGCATTAACACCACAGAGTGATGACCACACTAATGACCCGATATCTGTTGATTCCATTATAGTGCTCGTCAAAAGTATGTTCGACGTGCCTGGGAGAAAGCCAATGTTAATGAGAAATGGGCCGAATCCAGCTGGGCAAAGAAAATTGATGCAAGACAAAGGGTAATATAGTCTAATCCTTTTCCTCCCTTTATCAAAGTAAAAGCCTCAAGGTCTAACTGGGATCACCTAAGAGGGCATCTTCCTACTCAACAGAATGGTCATCTTTGTGATTGGTGCAGTGTCCGCGTTAATTCCTGGAATTGTCGTCATTGGAATGGGGCACTGTGTTGCTGCACCCAAATTTAACTACAGTCCAATCATGTTGGGATCTGTTGTGCAGCAACATCAAAGCTGGATTGCCCAGCTGCCCAAAAATGTGGCCTGAGTGGGGAGAATTCTGCCTATGTACGTCAGTTGCCTATGCTTTGTTTATCTTAAGAGCTTTGCTGCCTGTAGTCACTAACTTTTTTTTTAGCAGTGAGAATCTGCACTCTCTGCTTTTGTGTTTTATTCATGCAATATCCGCTCGAAAAAAAGGCATATCCCTGATAAAAGCAAGGTGATTGAAATGGCACTGACTGACTCACTTGCATCTGTAATTTAATTTGAATGTTGGTTCTGGGGACTCGGTAAAACTTTCAGGCAATGTCATGTGTACGTGATGTGTTTCTGTGCCGTCTGTTACTGACATGATTGGAAGCTCCTATTGCAATGTTCCCTAAGCTGTGTGCTTGTGCATGCACATAGAGATCTTGAGGCCAGCGCACACAACAAATTGTGTTGTGAAAACAGTTTTGTATTCATTCTGACCTGAGCAGTTTTGCAAACCTGCACACACAATTTTTTTGTGCACTTAGCCGAGAAGCAATTGGAACATTGAACCTTTGACCGGTGGTTTATGGTACAGATATTCTACAAATGTGCATTTTTGGCCTGAAAGAACCCTGATACTACTGGAGAAAGTTTTACTTTGAGTTACAGTTGGCACATAAGGTACTTGAAGGTCTGGTGTTTCTTCAGTGTCTTGAGAACATTATGTACCGTTTTTGGGGAAAATTTTTGTGCCATTGCTTCTGATACAAAGATGTGGCTTTTTGAAGTCCTGCTTTTTATAGTATAGAAAAGGTTCAATGTCGATGCTAAAAACCATAAATCTGTAACTGTAAAATATTGAAAATCTTTCTAGTCTAATTCAGCAGGGGGATTAAAATTTGAAGTTTACTGCTCTAATCTTACTGCTCTCTGTAGCTGCACTAATTTCCTTGAACCTTGCAGTCCTTTTTATTCTTCAAGAAAGCTACTGTTCAAAGATAAATGTTTTAATACAAATTTATTATTGTTCATTTTAGAAAGCAAAGATGTCAGACTTTGACCGTTTCAAAGTTATGAAGGCAAAGAAAATGGTAAGGCAAACGTCTTGTTTTTTGAATTTGGTGCTTAAAGGGGAAGCTTATATTTATGTAAAAATTTGTGTAGCAGGAAGTGTAAAGCCAGTTATGGCATGGGAAATAAAAACAAAAATACTTTGTTAAATCTGGATAATAAGCTGCACAGAATTTTTGTTTGACTGGTTGAATGTTTAACATGGCCTGAATGGTACAGCCCATGTCCAAGTGGCAGAATGGTTGGATTATAAAAGAGGTTTAAAAGAAGTGTTCCACTTTAATGTTGGCACAGGACCCCCTGCGGATGATGAATTTTGCTAAATTTATAGATCAATCAGAGCTCTGGGCTCCTCTATCCCTTTGCATCTAAGGTTGAATTCCCAGGGAAGGGTCACGCTGATTTGGTTTAAAACTAGGCCACAAATACCACTCTGTTTGGGCCCATGTTGCAAGAAAAGCCTGTTTTTGAGTAATTACAATACAGCTATGGGATCAGTTATCCAGAAAGCTCCGAATTACAGAATGCCCATAGACTCCATTTTATCCAAAAAATTCAAATCTTCAAAAATAATTTACATTTTTCTCTGTAATAATAAAACAGTAGCTTGTACTTGATCCCAACTAAGATATAATGAATTCTTATTGGAAGCAAAACCAGCCTATTGGGTTTATTTAATGTTAAGATGATTTTCTAGTAGACTTAAGGTATGAAGATCCAAATTACAGAAAGATTTGGGAAACCCCAGGTCCCAAGCATTCTGGATAACCGGTCCCATACCCGTATTCTCCTTTTTCTACCTTTACTTTCTATTAATCTAGCAGGTAGCCAAACATTGTGACATTTCCCTGTTGTTAGTAAATTTATGCTGTATGTTGATTTTCATTTTAAGTTTAACAAGGGCCCATTTTGTCTATGAGCTGCTTCACTGTAGTGAGAATTTACAGGCGATTCATATTCGCACTACATTTTCACGGCAAATATTTTACTTTCTACCAACAACATGGTCTACTTTAAAATACTTTCCAATACATTTCTATTGCACTAGTTTGTATGACTGCTTCTTGGTTAAATCACCCCAAATATTGTTCATTGTATTCGCTGTATACAGAGACCATGAGGCAACAATCGCCCACATTGAAGTCTTGGCTCTATACAATGTGCTGCAATGTAGCGCCACAGAGCTGGGTACCTGTACTGTGAAATGCTGGTAGTAAAGCTATTTGTTTGCTATTTTTTATTAGAAAAGCTTCCATTAATTTAACAAAAATCGTATTGTAATATATTTTTACTTATTCCTATTTAGTTGTGAAAAGGATAATATGCTAATGTGTCTTTCTGCTAATGTTGGAGCTCATTCTGGAGAATACTTAACGAAAATGTCACTTTCTCTTTTCCACAGAGGAACAAGATCATCCGACATGAAATGAAAAAGCTCCAAAAGGAGGCTACCAAGAAAGCATAATCAGTTCTCTGAATTTGCAAAGTAAATCAAATAAACTGTTTATAGACATAGTTTGTGCTCTCTTTATTTTGCTGCCTTTGCACTGCGTGGGCATTAATTCCAAGTTTTCAAAAAAAAAAACGTTGTCACGGACAGGATTTACTTGGAAATCTGAAATCCCAGGTCCAAAGCTTACTTATCCTTTAATACAAAGATAGGCTGGGTTTCTTGGGAACAGTACACTGTAAGGTGCAGGGATTAATGGGGTAGTTCACCTTTAAGGTAACTTTTAGTATGTTATAGAATGGCTATATCTAAGAAACTTTTCATTTAGCTTTGATTTTTTTTCTTTAGTTTTTTAATTATTTGCCTTTCCAGCTTTTAAATTGTGGCCACTTGACACCTTCTAAAAACAAATGCTCTTGTAAGGCTACAAATGTATTTTTGTATTTCATATTACAGTCTCTCATTTATATCAATTAATGGTTGCTAAGGTAATTTGGACCCTAGCAACCAGATTGTAAACTGGAGAACTGCTGAATTAAAAACGTAAAAAACGCAAATAATAAAAAAACTCAAATCCAATTGCTAATTGTCTCAGAATATCACACTCTACATAACGTTAACAGTTAATTGGAAGGTGAACAACCCCTTTAAAGCTGTCCATTTGCTATTCGAAGTGCTATTCGAAAACACCCATTATTTAAATATTACGAATATTAAGACGTTATATACAACTACCCTTCCCCACCCCTGACCACATGTGACAAATCTCCTCTTCTTCGGGGTGACTAATCTCCCCGAACTGCCTTCCCGCCGGCTAGAATGTAAATCGCCGGCTGGATGGCACTCGTAGCGCTTTTGCGAAGCTCCCTCATGAGGAAACTTCAGGCGACTTCGGAACACGAAGCGCTCAAAATGCCATCCTGCCGCCTATTTACATTCTAGCCAACGGGAAGGCAGTTTCCCCCCCCTCCCCGAAGAAGAGATTTGTTGCCAGGCAACTAATCTCCCTGAATCTGACCGTGTGTCTCTGCCCTTATCAAGGATAATATTCTGATGTATTCTGGAATCTTTTTGGTGAAGCTTATTCTGAAAAATAATAAAAATGTAATTTATTTCCACAGAGGAACAAGATCTTGAAATAAAAGAAGCTCCAAAAGGATAAACAATTGGTTTTCTGATTTAGAACGTAAATCAAATAAACAGTTTAAAGACATCGTTTGTGTTGTGATTATTTTGCTGAATTTGCCTCTCATTGGCATTAGTCTCTTTTTCCCCCCAAGTTTTAGTTTTCCAAAAACAAAGAGTTAATTATAGACGAGATTTACTTTTTGCACAATGTTGCCTTAATGTATTAATTCTTTTGGGTATCTGTACATCTACTTTTTAGAAAGTAAGCTCTTTTGATTAGGGCCCAAAATAATAATAACAGAAGTCAGTGGCTACAATTCTGTTTCTAATGCTCAAGTAGTGTGTGTGCTCCTAGCTGCAAAGATATATCCAAATGTAAAATCCATTGTTAACCAAATATTCCATATAAAATCCAACACATCTAATGTTCACTTGCTGCAGAATATTAACACCAAACTGTATTTTTTTTCTGATTACAGCAAACAATGAAAAATGCGATTAGTCGCCAGGCGACTAAAACTCCCCCAATCTGCCCGTGTGCTTGAGACCTTAGGAAGGTTTTGCTTGGACAAAAGGTTGAAGTTTTTGGATGTATTTTGTTTTTAGTCACAACTACTATGATACAAACCCACCAATGATTGTACTGAAAAGCAGGGGTGTAAGTTTAAAGGAAGCAGACCCTAGAACTGTTGGGGGCCCAGAAACTATAGGTGCCCCAGTGGGACTGAAAATACATGTTCATGGAAATTGTCTTATTACCAAAGTTTAAGGATTTTGCTATGGAGCCCAATATTAGTCAAAGTAGTATTTTATTTAAATGGTAAAAATATGTAAAAAAAAGGGGCAGTTACTAACCCCTGATGTAGTGAGACACATCTTGCCATAGCTCTGGTGCAATTGATCCAATATAGCCGATCCTGTGGACCCCACGGGCACCAATTTATCGCAGAGGGTGCTGGTAGTACCCGCAGATACAAGATGGGAGGCATTAAAAAAACAGCCGACACAGCGGCCAATAAGCTAGACAAATATGTGCGACATTGGAACCAAGATGGCGCCCGCTTGAGCAGAGTTGACCCTCCTCCAGATCTGTCTGAGACGACACCACTATATGCCTCTCAGGATTTGAACAAGGCGATAAGTCTGGCAAGATGTAAGCCTATTTATCTAGAGTTACTACCACACAGACGATCATACACAGGGTGCTATCTGCTACAGGGGATCCGGTTACAGATCCGCGTGAAATAGCAGATGTATTTGCTGACTACTATACCAATCTATATCACTCACAGGAGACTTACACCGATGCCCAGCTAACAGAATTTTTACTAAACATTCCATTGCCCAGATTGCACCCCTCGCATGCAGCAATGCTTGATAGTGCCATTACTACAGGGGAAATCCGTGAAGCGATTGCTTCAATGGCCCCAGCTAAGGCCCCCGGACCAGATGGGCTACCCATTGAGTGGTACCAAACGTTGGAGGAAAAAACACCAGGCACAAAATGTAAAATTTTAAATTGGGCCAATCAGGAAAGTAGACTTCCACCCTCCTTTGCTAATGCACTCATTGTCCTGATCCATAAAGAGGGGAAAGACCCAGCACAATGCGGTTCATACCGTCCCATCTCCCTGATAAATGTGGACACCAAAATTTTGGCAAAGGTACTTGCGGTCAGGTTGCAACTGGTTATCACACAGCTAATCCAGCCCGATCAAACAGGGTTTATGCCCAAAAGGTCCACAGATGTTAATCTAAGAAGGCTCTGTTACAATATGCATTACCCACATGACAATTTGGGATCCAGGGTGGTGGTCTCCTTGGATTCCGAAATAGCGTTCGATTCAGTTGAATGGCCATACTTATGGGCAGTAACGGAATCCTTTGGCTTTGGCAGGCAATTTATTAAGTGGATTAGGCTGCTATATAGTAATCCCACAGCTCAAGTATTAGTGGATGACTTCATTAACCCATCCTTTCCTCTGGGTAGGGGGACGCGCCAGGGCTGCCCCCTGTCGCCTCTCTTGTTTGCCCTAACAATAGAGCCATTGGCTACTCAATTTCGTCTATCCCCCAACCTGACTGGTCTGAAATATGGCCGGATAGAGGAGAGGATTTCGCTTTATGCGGACGATGTCCTAAATTACTTGGCGGACCCTGGCCCCTCCTTGGCTGAAGTGTTAAACATTTTTGCCCAATTTACAATATACGCTGGTCTCCACATTAATTGGACTCAATCCGTGATATTCCCTCTGGACCCAGATTTAGACCCCCAGCTTGCAGCTGACTCGCGTCTCAAGTGGGTTACCACCTTTAAATATTTGGGAATCAATATCCATCTAGATCCCAATCAGTTTGTTCCCCTGAATATAGTTCCCGTTAACCAAAAATTGACCACTGTGCTGCAGGCTTGGGGCAACCTTCTTTTAACACTCTGGAGCAGAATAAAAATTGTAAAGATGGTCTACTTACTTAAATATCTGTACCTATTTCATAATTCCCCGACAGTAATATCTAAACAAACCTGTAAAGCCATACAGGCTTTGTTAACTCACTTTTTATGGCATAATAAAGCTCCAAGAATTTTGACAGTCAAGTTAATGGCTACATATGCTAATGGGGGTTTGAGTTAGTTACATCAATCGGTGGTTGACACAGGATTTGAGTAATACTAATGTACCTCTACAAGCCCGCCTAGTGGGATCCCTGGAAGCCCTGGGTAACTACATTCTCAGGAAACCAAGGGACTCGCCCTCATTACCCCAGTGCATGATAGCCCCTCATGCAGCCTGGATAGTTGCTCTGAGAACGTCCAAAAAGTCAGCCCTTATTATTTCCCCACGATTACCTCTGAGAAGGGACTCACACCTCCAACACTTTTTTCCATCCGAGGCTATGTGGTTCTGGGCCCAGAAGAATATTAAGTACCTAGGGGATATAATAAACAATGGGAGGTTTATAGATACGGTCACACTGAGAGACAAGATGGGAATTCCGGACCTTCCTATGTACCGCTATTTACAGCTGAGACACATGTTTATGGCACAATTTGGGTCGGGTGAGTTGGAGATGGGGGAACCAATCCTTCTGGTCCAACTGAGAAAAGAGGACCCTATCAAAATGATCTCCCTGCTCTATACATGCCTACAATCCACCAAATCCTCCCCCCCCCCCGTTCCAGTTGCTTTATAGACAATAGCAGGTGGATATCCCCAGTCTGAAGGAGGAACAATGGGGGGAAGTAACAGACAGGCTCTACCAGTTTCTCATAATTACGAGGGATAGACTTATTCAATACAAATTTTTGATGAGGATTTACCTGACCCCTAATAGACTCCATAAAATGGGGAAAATACCCTTTCCAGTGTGTAAGAGATGTGTAGATAATGATGGCTCACTTTGGCATATGATATGGTCGTGCCATATAATTTATAGATACTGGGACAGGGTGGTAGGCTATATTGTCGATACACTGGTGCTACCCCCTCTGAAAACACCAGAAATTTGCCTTTTGGATCTAATAGATGATGTGATACCGGCCAACAACACCAGGGTACTAGTGAGGACGCTGTTGTTCTATGCAAAAAAAATTATGATAATGCAATGGAAGGCCCCTACTCCCCCCAAAACAGGAATCTGGTTTGCCTATGTTAATAAGATGCTGCCGCTAATAAAGTTGACATATGAGGCCAGAGGGCAACCCGAAAAATTTGAAAGGATATGGGGTGTTTGGATGGAGTTGCATATGTTAACCTTGCCATAAATATGTGATACAAATATTTCTGGTCTTTCGATATGTACAGAATGTGATGCCATAATTGCTGCTGTGACTTTGTTTTTCTTTTTGTCTGCTTCCCCTTCTTTTCTGTATCCCCCCCCCGTTTGAAAATTCAATAAAAAGAACACCTGTTAAAAAAAAAATATGTAAAAAAAAGTTTAATGAGGCGCAGTGGAATTTTTTAAAATTAATTGTGGTCGGTGGAGTTTGCCTTAAGCTTGAACCATAACCACCTACCAACCCCATCACTGGCTCTGATACCCCATCACGTTGCTTGATACAAAACTTATATAAGTTTCATAAGTAAAGTATGGTTTTGCATGTGTATTGTTATTGCATACAACTAGGGGGACCATTGATCTTGCTGTGGGGCCCAATAACTAGTTGTTCCACTGCTGGAAAGTTCATGTAGGAGACACTCATATAATTCAATAAATGGATTCCAATATAAACATCTGATGTTACTCTATAACAGTGCTGTCCAACTGGTGGCCAGCGACCCCCCCCTTTTGTTGCCCCCACTAGAAATTGGCGAATAAATTTACCAGGCATGGATTTGTGGCGAATCTTCCACGTTTCGCCGCCGTGAATAAATTTTCGAAACTGCAGTGAAAATTCACCAGTGAAAGATCCACCATGAAAAAAAAAATTGGCGTGCTTCAAAATTGTTGTGCACATCAAAATTATTCAGACGCCCATTGACTATAATGCTATTGGAAGAAATTGTCGCGTGTATAAAAATTGTTGCTCGCATCAAAATTGTTGCACGTCAACATTATTTTGATGGCCATTGATTTCACAGTTTTTCATGATTTTTTTGGTAATGGGACAGATTCGCCCATCACTAGCCCCCACATGCTGGGGCTTCTTAACTTGTGTAAGATTTAAAATGTATCATTACTGAGATTAAGTGGCCCAGCATTTACACCTCAAATTCAGACAGTAAACTCCTGCATTGTTCACACCTGTAATCCCAGCTGAACTGTTTCCACCTGTAACATTTATATTGTTCACACCCCTTAAATCCTGGACTGTTCACAACTCAGACCCAGACTGGAAGTGCCGACATTATTCACCTATTCACACTTTATATACACTGCTGGAGGGGCACCAGCATTATGTCACTGTATGTAGCACATTATGAACTGTTCATCTTAGAGTGGCCCTGATAGGTTTCCTTGTCTCCTCCTATACTCTGCTTTCCATATGTTCCCTGTGTGTGCTATACTCTGCCTGCCCTATGTTCCCTGTGTGTGTATTGTCGAACTGGGATGCCAGGGGCCCACCAGAAAACCTTAGGCTGAGGGCCCACTTTCCAAACTTTTATACTTCCTCTCCTCACTCAACCTCTTTATTCTCCTAGTCTCTTTTCTCTACATACTATACTCTATTTTTCAATTAAGCCTCTTTGCTCTCATAAAGTAATAGGGAATGACCATGAAAAAAGCCAAATGGTTAGAAGCAAGAGGCCCACTTACCCCTGGGCCCACTGGGAGTTTTCCTGGTATCCTGGTGGGCCAGTCTGACATTTTGTGTGTCCCTGTTATTAGTTAATTAATGTGCTAATAAGTCAGTCATTTCATTGAGTTTAGTGGAATTTACCTTAAATTTTATAATTCATTGTTGGTCAGTGCAGCCGAAATTATGTAAATTGTGGAAGTTTTCAAGTAACTTTAAATGGAACTCATGCAATTTGTGTACCTTTCATGGCGCAGCCTTTTCAGATGTAAATTTCAACTGGTGCGGCACATCAGTCTCTCTTCCTCCCTGATGGCGGCGCTGTTGGAGAGCAGGACTAATTCTTATACCTGCATTTTTAACCCTATGGAATTACTTGACCTTCTGGGCATTTCTACAATGGCAAAAAATATCTGTCAAGTCAAGTAGAAATTTATTGCGAATCTGTACTACAGTACATAAGAATTCTTGGCAGTGGATTTTTTTCCACTTATTGGGGATCAATAGACTTAAACCCTACCCGGCTACCTGCCCCGTCATGTGGCTCTGCATTTTATACTGTTTTTGTGGATAAGAAAATGTCACTGTGACCATGATGATACAGTTAACCAGTTAACTGGCTCAAATGAACATTAATGAATTATGAAACACTTCCAATACTATGCTGTAATCTAACACTGTCACTTCATTGACATTCTCCAGTATTTTACAGAATTCTCTGTTACTGTTAAACTGGTTGTAATGAATGACATGACTGATGCAGCAGACACAACTAATGAGATGTTTGGGGTAACTGGGGAAGAAAAGCTGCTAGAACACAGAACAAGGCCCATTTATGTATTTTGAGAAACAATTTAAATTGTTGTGGAGCTGTGGAGATTTTAAAAAATGCATTGAAAGTGGGGTTCTGCTGTTTCTGGGGTTTCAAAAATGATTGTTGTTATTAAAAATATGCAAAATAATTTGCTGCACTACCACAATTCTGCCTTTGGGAAAGGAAAACGCACAAACACTTTTTATCCTGCATATTTTCATCTTAATAAAGAAAATAAATTAAACTTGCCATCCTCTACAGACACTTCCAATACTTGATACTAATATTCTGAAAGGAGGTTGCAGGTTTGTAATCAAATGTGCTTAAGCTCTGTATAATGCACAGGTTGCTAGGATCCCATTTATCTTAGCAACCAGACAGATTCGAATGCAAGATGAATAGAAAACGTTCTCAAAAGCAGTGGCATTACTAACGGTAGTTATGCCACTGCCACAGCACACCTGTCGACTGCGGGTGGCCCTGGAGATTGTGGGGTTTGCTGTGTGGTTCCAGCTTCAGTCTGCCCACCCAGCACTGCCGTGAGCCATCGGATTTGTGCGTAAAAGCATGCACAATGATGGTTAAGGTTGCCACCTATTTAGAATAATTTTACGGACAGGTAATTATTCTATTGGATCGCTTGAAGATTTATAAAGAAAGAGCTAGGGAGGAGATAAATGGGCAAATTAAAGGCAGCCTGGGGACAGATTGAGTACTTATTCCAAATTTACTGGCTAGTACAGGGCCGGAACTAGGGGTAGGCACAAGAGGCACGTGCCTAGGGCGCAAAGCTTGAGGGCGCCAGGCACTTACCTTATATGCAGCCTACCCCTAGTCTGGCAACTGTTACCCCAAGTGGACTCTGTGAAATCAAAATGCCTTGCGCACAACAACGCGCGCACGCCTTCGGCTGCCGCCATTGCGCATGCGCGTCCTCGGTTACGCACAGTTGCGCACAATTACGCACGCGCGTCCTCGGTGACGCACAATTACGCACGCGCGCTCTTCGCTACGCACGATTACGCACACGCGTTCTCTATTGCGCGCGGTTACGCACGGGAGTCCTGGGTTGCGCGTCGTTGCGCACAGCTGCGGTGGGGATCTAAGTTGCCAATGGCCAGTTGGGTTGCTGACAGACCTGGCCCGGCACTGGTTACCCCCTTGCTCTTGCCTCCATGCTGGCACAGGACTGTGCTGTTGTGGGCGCTTCCAGAATCAGGTGTATGGGCTGCAGGAGCAGGGTTTGGGTGGTGTGATTGGTAGGGGCCTCTATGGTTATGTGCCTTCTTTATCTTTACCATCTCTCTGTTTCCTTCAACCCCCTTTTATTTCCTCTGCTCTGTCTCTGTTCTCCTTTAGTTCTATACCCTCCCCTGCAGGTAGGGTTGCCACCTGACCGGTATTTTACAGGCCTGGCCTGTAAAAATGGTGGTTGATCCCAATATTATTAATAGGGAAAAAAGATGAATAAATAGGTAGGCCGGTATTTTTTTCCAGAAAAGGTGGCAACCCTACCTGCAGGGGTGATCCGACACCTAGCACTGCCATGAGGTGAATTAGCAAATACCAGCCCAACTAAGCTTACTCTTTTAGCATTGGAACGGTCAATACTCCCTGCACTGTAGTAGCTGAAAATCCAATTTTAAAATAAGAATTGTACACAGTTGCGCACAATTACGCACGCGCGTCCATGGTTATGCACATGTGTCCTTGGTTACGCAAGATTGCGCACGCGCCTTCTCTATTGTGCGCGGTTACGCACGGGAGTCCTCTGTTGCGCACAGCTGCAGTGGGGACTAAAGTTGCCAATGGCCAGCTTTTAAAGTTACCAGTGGTAACCTGCAGGGTGCTGCTGTCTGGGGCAAGATTCTCACTGTCCCTCATAGCTACCCTGCCTCCGGTTCCCTTCAATTACATTCCCTCCACTGTCCCCAGTCACCTCCATACCTCCCAACTGGAGGAGGTCACGATTTTGATGGCTCAGCTTGGAGTTTTTTCTTTGATCTGCTGCAATGACACCAGAAAAAGATACAACGTTTCTGAAACGTAATTAAAATAAAATGCTTGTTGGCAATGGACCCAGAACATTGAGCAGCTACACTTAGATACAACGCGGCTGGCTGGGTTTTCTGGGGTCGCTGGCCTTGATCTGGTCACTTCTGGACTGATAAATCTTATACAAGTTGTGACACCATTTTTCAAGTTTATGTGAGTGCGGAGTTGCCCCTTGACCGTTTTATTTCACGGCCCCCACAAAGCAACAACCACAACTGTGAGCACTTAAAATGGCTTATTAAAGACTGTTGTCATTTTCCTAATGAAAGTGTGGCACCACAGGGAGGAACAAACAACCTGGAAGTGACTTCACACAATAGGGAGTGGGTGGAGTGTTGCTGCATGTGAGACTGAGACAGGGCCGGAACTAGGGGTAGGCAGAGTAGGCACGTGCCTAGGGCGCAAAGGTGGAGGGGAGCCAGGCACGTACTTACTCCTACCCCTAGTTCGGTCCCTTCTCTGCCGACCGCCCACTTGTTTTCATCTGAGCGAGTGCGCATGCGTACGAGTGTCTTATTTGCATATGCGCTGAAGCTTCTTTTCACGCGTGAGCAGAATCGTCTTTTCACGCATGCACAGACGCGTCTTTTCGCGTATGCGCACAATTGCGTATTTGCCCACACGCAAACATCTGGTTTGCACGCATGCGTGCAACCAGACGGCGCAGCAACCGGGCAGGCTGCCTAGGGCGCCTGCCTGACTTGGCCAGGCTCTGGGCTAGTATATTTATAAAGATAAATTTGTACTACCGGCACTGGATGTGGCTGGTATTTTACTGGCTTGGCTGGTAAATTACAAACCAGGGGGCAACCCTGGTTGATGAGGGGGCAGTGGGTGGCAGGGCCTGCAGATCTAATTTTACTGGGACATTGTAGCCTCAGATCAATTAATTTGTGGCTGCTGGCATCTACTAGCATGTAGTAAGCTCAGAAAACATTATATAAGACAGACCCAACATAACCATATAATAGAAATAAAGAGAACATATTTTTAATATACACAACTCAAAAAGTGAAACAGTTGTTTTAAAATCGTCTGGATTCCCAGTTCAGTCTATAATAAACCTACCCCTATGTTTTGCTAGGCGAGTGAAAGAGCAGAAAACACCATTGAAACCCAACATGCAAGTATGGGGGAAATCATCTGGCACAGAAAGGGTTAAACACACAACATTCCACATTTTGGGGGTTTTGGAAAACTACTTGACTGAGCAAAAATGTGCATTTGAATTACTTGTTACTGGTGTGGAGATTTTATTTAGAAAACAAAGGAATCCAATGTTGTCAGTAAGCTTTCCATGGTGTTAACCTCATGCCTCCCCCACTTGTGTCACAACACAATCCTTAGGAGAGACAGTTCCAGTTTAGACATAAGGGCATCAGGGTTCAACTTTTTAGATAAGATCATATTGTAAAAATGGTTTGGGGAAAGTGAAATACACTTCAAACTGTAAACAGAATCCCCACCATTGCAGGTCTGTGTCAGGCTGACCACTACAATATCAGCATACCTATAGCGTAGTACAGGTATAGGGCCTGTTATCTAGAATGAGCAGGACCTGGGATTTTCCGGATAAGGGATCTTTCTGTAATTTTGGAAGCCATACCTTAAGTCCACAAAAAAAATAATTAAAACATTAATTCAACCCAACAGGATTGTCTGCTTCCAATAAGGATTAATTATATCGAAATAGTTGGGATCAAGTACAAGGTATTGTTTTATTATTACAGAGAAAAGTAAAATTATTTTTAAAAATGCAGATAATTTGATTAAAATGTAGTCTATGGGAGATGGCCATCCCATTATTCAAAGCTTTCTGTATAATGGGTTTCCGGATAACGGATCAGATATCTGCAGTACGACTTTAGATCATTTATTTAAGAAGTGAAAAAAGTGGAACAGATGGATGGGACTAGTAGGGATTTTAGAGACTTGTTTCAAGAAATCAGTCAAAAACAGAACTTTTGAAAGCACGTTCCTTCCATATTTAGAGGAGTATAATGCAGGGCCTCATGTAGCTGTTGATAGGCAACACGTGGCCACTTTACTCAGCTACATGAGATCACAGTGTGTAGGCTGCTGTATAGTTAAAGGGATCCTGTCATCGGAAAACATGTTTTTTTCCAAACGCATGAGTTAATAGTGCTACTCCAGCAGAATTCTGCACTGAAATCCATTTCTCAAAAGAGCAAAAGATTTTTTATATTCAATTTTGAAATCTGACATGGGGCTAGACATTTTGTCAATTTCCCAGCTGCCCCTGGTCATGTGACTTGTGCCTGCACTTTAGGAGAGAAATGCTTTCTGGCATGCTGCTGTTTTTCCTTCTCAATGTAACTGAATGTGTCTCAGTGGGACATGGGTTTTTACTATTGAGTGTTGTTCTTAGATCTACCAGGCAGCTGTTATCTGGTTACCTTCCCATTGTTCTTTTGTTTGGCTGCTGGGGGGAAAGGGAGGGGGGGTGATATCACTCCAACTTGCAGTACAGCAGTAAAGAGTGATTGAAGTTTATCAGAGCACAAGTCACATGACTTGGGGCAGCTGGGAAAATGACAATATGTCTAGCCCCATGTCAGATTTCAAAATTGAATATAAAAAAATCTGTTTGCTCTTTTGAGAAATGGATTTCAGTGCAGAATTCTGCTGGAGCAGCACTATTAACTGATTCATTTTGAAAAAAAAGTTTTTTCCCATGACAGTATCCCTTTAAAACAAGAATCACAAGTAAAAAGGATAACAATTAAGAACAGCTGTTTATTTCAAATATTTGTCAATTCAACCAGTCCAGTTTATAAATCCAAAAGCTTTCTATGCTCAGAAGTTCGTTGATCATCCTTTTAATCTGGGCTTCACTGTTATTTAGATAAAATTTACCTCCATCTACCTGCCATTGACACTCAAGGGAAATGCTTGAAAATGTCTGCAGGGGTTCATTCCTTGCAGTTCTCATTTAGGGTCTGCATTGGCCGGTGTGTTGTGTGTATTATGTCTGGGAGAAAGTGCCATATTCAAAATGATGCTGACCCAATGTTTGCCCTACAGCTACAGTTAGAACTGTGATTGAGCAAAAGCTTAAATTGCCCCAGAGTGTCTCCCTGGCAGCTTGCTGGCAATTGACAATATGCTGTTTCTGTTTATTTGCCAGGCTCTTGCTAGCAATCCATAGGAAAAAGCTGAACTGACAGCTGCACCCATGTAACTACATTGCATCATACTGCTCAGCTCAAGTGTTAGCTGTTAGGAACTAAGAAGAGACAGCTTCTCCTCCTTTTATCATTCTGTTATTTTCTCATATTGAATCAAAAATAGTAAAATGCTTCACAGGGCCCTTGGCGGTAGAAATTCGATTATTTCAAGTATTTTATGTTCTATGTAAATTTGCCACAACAACATAGGCTACAGACACTGGCCTGTAACGTAAAAGAAAAATAGTTGTGGTTACACTGACAAAATAAATGCAGTCTCCATCTACAGGTATGGGACCTGTTATCCAGAATGCTTGGGACCTGGGGTTTTCCGGGTTAATGGATCTTTCTGTGATTTGGATCTTCGTACGTTAAGTCTACTAGAAAATCATGTAAACATTAAATAAACCCAATAGGCTGGTTTTGCTTCCAATAAGTATTAATTATATCTTAGTTTGGACCAAGTACAAAGCACTCTTTTATTATTACAGAGAAAATGGAAATCATTTTTAGAAATTTGGATTAATTTATTATAATGGAGTCTATCGGAGACGGCCTTTCCGTAAATTCTGAACTTTCTGAATAATGGGTTTCCGGATAACGGATCCCATACCTGTACTAGGTGCATTCTGCAAAGTAAAAGAGCCTCCATACATTACTGTATTGTATAGTACAGGTATGGGACCTGTTATTCAGAATGCTTGGGACCTGGAGCTTTCCGGATAACGGATCTTTCCGTAATTTGGATCTTCGTATGTTAAGTCTAAATAGATTCAATACCTTGTTTTTGCTTCAGATTAATCTATTTTATTTGGGATTGAATACAAGGTACTGTTTTATTATTACACAGAAAAAGGAAATCATTTTTAAAAAATGTAATTGTTTGATTAAAATGGAGTCTATGGGAGGTGGCCTTCCTGCAATTTAGAGCTTTCTGGATAACAGGTTTCAGCATTATGGATCATATATTTCTGTATATAGTAGTGTCCTAAAGAAGTGGGTATTAGCACAGTGTTATCACTTGGCTATGAATTTTATTTGGCAACGTAAAATATTTATCCACAATCTATTTATCCACAATCGCTAGATCAGAGTTAAAGCTTTTGCATTGATCTAAGAACACTTGCTCTTTTTATGTTCCATATCCATTGAAGCTTGAGAAAAAAAACATTTTTCTGACGTAAGTTTTATGTTAAAGGGGTTGTTCACCTTTGCATTAACTTTTAGCATGATATTCTAAGACAATTTGCAGCTGGTTTTCATTTTATATTTGTGGATTTTTAGTTATTTAACTATTTAATCAGCAGCTCTCCAGTTTGCACTTCAGCAATCTGATTGCTAGGATCCAAATGACCCTAGAAACCATGCAGAGACTGGAATATGAATAGTAGAGGGCCGGAATAGAAAGATGAGTAATAAAAAGTAGCAACGACATTACATTTGTAGATGGGGTCAGTGACCCCCCCATTTAGAAGTTAGAAAGATCCAGAAGAAAAATGCAAATCAGTAAAAAAATAATAAAATATGCCTAATGAAAACCAATTGAAAAATTGCTTACTATTGGCCATCCTATAACATGCTAAAAGTTAATTTAAACATGTTTAATCTTCATGGATCACTTCTATAAGATGTTTGCTATTGTGTTTTGAAGTACAAGCTATGGTTTGGTGCTGATCAGATTCCAGCTAGGGATTCATTTCATTTACGTTGGTGCGCATCAGCATAACATGCCTTTCTTATCAGCAAATCCAGAGAAGTGGTTTTGGAGAGGAAAGGGGCAACAACTGGAAAGTTAAAGGCTTACATCTCCTTCCATGCAAGCCATGCCCTATGTTAGAATGCATTAATAAGACTGAGGTAGCACTTGTATGTACATAGGTAGGTAGGATTCTCACTGCTTAATAATTTACATCTATAATTATGATTTGGCTGCTTATGTGTAGAACATGTGATGGGGAACTTCTGTGAAATGTTTACGAGGGCAACCATATTAAGTTAACAAAATTATGACAGGGCTGGCTTAAGGGCAAAGCAACTGAGGCTGTCATCTTCAAAAAGCAGACACCACAAAATGGAAGCAGGAATTAGTAACCAATCAGAAGTTGCCTACCGGCTTCAAGAGTTTTCTCTTAAGGTGGCCATACACGGGCTGATAAAAGCTGCCGACAGACTAAGTCGGCAGCTTATTGGCCCGTGTATGGGGCCCTCCGATGGGCTTCCCTGATCGATATCTGGCCGAAAGCCAGGCAGATGTCGATTGTATGGGACTTAAAATCCCGTCGGATCGCGGCCACATCTGTTCGTTGATGCGGTCCCGCGATCCTACCGCCCTTTACCCATTGTTGGGATCCGATCGTTGGGCATATCGGGGAGAGATCCTCTTGTTTGGCGACATTGCCAACGAGCGGATCTATCCGTGTATGGCCACCTTTAGTCTTGTTTCTGCTGTCTCCAGGCACTAGTTGTACCACTCCTATTGTTTAGCCAACCTGAGCATCTGACAATCCAGTAGATGGGTTGTTCTTCTTTCACCATATTACTACCCACATAATCCATTAAAAGGAGTCATTTTCATTACTTGTGTGGTTTTTGCAACAGTTAAACGAGACAACCCTATATGCCGTTATGATCAATCACACGCTGCTTGTATGTAGACTGGCAATCTGTGGATTCTGGCAAATGCCAGAAGTGCTGCTGTAAGATGCCATAGAAAGTCAATATTTATTGGACTGGGGGGGCCTGTTTGGGTCTCTGTGTACTTGGAACACCATGGCCTATTCTGAAACTGCTTTTATGAATGACACATGGGTCCAGGAGCCTTTCTATTTTAAAGTGAATAAATCCCCACCCCCCTTTCTGACATGTACTCATTCAGTTGGGCTAACATTTATAAAGTTCATAAATTCAATCTGAACTTTCAAATATAAATGTATATATATCTTTTTTAAACAGATACAGAGCCTAAAGCCTTCCCCTGATTATCATGGTTTCCTATCAGTCTGAGAAATGATGTATGATGTATTTTATATATATATATATATATATATATATATATATATATATATATATATATATATATATATATATATATATATATATATATATAGCAAAAATATGGAAGATACCCGCACTCCTTCACATGCATTCTTTCTCCGGGTGCTAGGTCAAATATAGATATATAAAATTGTAGAAAGGACCAGCACTCCGTGTTCCAAAAAAATCAGTGCTTTATTCAAAACTCACAGTGTCTCCAACGTTTCGACCCTCTTTGGGGTCTTTATCAAGGATCCTTGATATCATCCTTGATAAAGACCCCAAAGAGGGTCGAAACGTTGGAGACACTGTGAGTTTTGAATAAAGCACTGATTTTTTTGGAACACAGAGTGCTGGTCCTTTCTACAATTTTATATATATATATATATATATATATATATATATATATATATATATATATATATATATATATATATATATATATATATATATTTAATATATCTTACCTGTTCCCTGAAAACAAAAATTACCATTTAGTTTTTTAGCTAGCATTTTAATCGGTGAGAACAAAAAAGCTAATGAAAAAATGTAACTGTGTACAAAGATCTGCCCCCAGGGCCACATATGACCCATGGGCAGGCATTTGGCCAGCATTTCTAAATAACAGGCCTGCTGCTTACTTGGTGTTTGTTCGCTTTTGTATAAACACATGTTGTTTGCATCCTTATCAAGGAAACAAGCACACAATAAATACACAACAATCAACACATTTCGTATGTATGAGTTACCTTCCCTTATGATTCATTTCATTGTATTGGTTTGAGTTGGCTGATGTTGCTTATTCAAATGTAATTAGCAATTCAGCAACAGTGTTATTTGCTATTTGCACACTATGCACACAAGATATCATCAACTGTTTATATAATACACTAAAAAGCACAAAATACTGAAAATGTTTTTTTTTTTTTTTTAAACAGAAGGGATGATTTTGGTGTCCTTTAACATAACAGCCTGCAAAGCTTATAGGTGATTATTGTTAAGGTTGCTCATTTATGTAACTTCATCAGGCAGAACACTTTTTCTAAACTGGCTCTTAAGATTAATAAAATCCTGGGGTAATGGCACATGGGAAAATTGCAGTATTTTGCCACCCCATTGATTTGTGATTCCAAGGGGCACATTTACTAAACAGCGAATTGTGTTTTTTGACAAATTTTCACAAAAAAAAAAGTTGCATCAACATTTACTAAAAGACAAGCAACACACTTCGTTATCAAATTGCCTTGTCGCTGGAGAACTTTCACTGTGTTTTGCCAGGCAAATTTTTGCTCAGTGAACGATTATAAATCCACTAATTTATCAATGTGTGAAAATTTGATTTAATTACCCTTGCATAAAAATCTATTTCACCAGGTTCTGATTGTCAAATTAATGCAATGAAGCTACATCCTTAACATCCTGTATTCCAAAAAACTCATAGGCAAAAGTCATATTTAAAGTGGTATTATGTTTACAAGTTGTAACTGTTAAAAATATCTTATTTACACTTTTTTAACATTTGAAGCTCATGCCACATTTATTTTAGGGTGGGCTCCTGTCTAGGATAATAGAAGGTCTCTATTGTCTTCATTTTGCTTCCTTGGACATTTTTAATAATAAGTGTTCACTTCCAGCCAACATCACTAATAAATACATTAGGGATGCACTATTTTGGATTCAGCCGAATCCCTGAATCCTTGGTAAAAGATTCGGCCGAATACCGAACCGAATCAACCAAGCCAAAAGTATTATATCCTCAGACAGCAGTGATTTATGTATTAAAGGGTTGAGATGGAATCCCTTGCTTTTACTGTTTGCACAAATACAAGAAACCTTTCTGAACACTGTTTCATTTATAATAAAGTTACCGGAGTGTTCCTCGCACTTTAATTAATTGCAAGTCAATGAATGCATACATAAAAACATATTCACACGCCATACATTTTTTTACCCTTGCCGCTTAGCCTTTGCCGACCCTTTTACCTTCCCAATCCTTCACCTTCCATAAATAAACATTACAAAGTTGGCCCGGGGAGAGAACTATACATTTTTAGCCTTACAGAGCATTTGGTTTTTTTTAGGATGGGGGGTCAGTAACCACCAATTGAAAGCTGGTAAATAATTAAAAAAATTTTAAAAAAAAGAAAGCCAATTAAAAAGTTGCTTAGAATTACCCATTCTATAATGAAAAGTTAAATTATAGGTGAACCACTCCTTTAAACCTTTGCAATGTTTAGTAAAGTAAAAGGTGTTTTTCAGTAACTATACACCTAATTGTTGCTAGTGTGATTCGTATCTAACTATGTTATGGTTGGAAACTTTCTGGTGCAGGTGCTACCTTGAAATTCAAGTTTTTATTGCCCTCGTGTCTTAAAGCCTGTTGTCTTTTAGGAGTTTCCTACGCTATGTTTGTGGCTTTGCAGGTGTGACTATATTGGGGTGGCTGGTTGTAGCAGATGTTTTGATCTATGTGTTTTCTTTATGATGGAAGGAGACACTGGCAATAACAACTTCCTCTCCAGGCAGGGGGTAGGGTTACTGGGGATGTCCTTTATTTAGGGAGTGGATGGGGATGTACAATATTACCTACAGTTTCAGTACCATGCAGCCTTTGTGCACCTCTGTAGTGGTGACATTTAATAAAAGTCTTTAGGGTTCTGGCAAATAAAACATAAACAACACTTTTTCTAGCAACCAAATGCTTATATTTTCTCACAGTATGATAAAGAGAGGTAGACAACAGATTGAGAAGACATGCAAGCTTTACAGTGTTGAATACTTTGGGTCACAGTGCCACCACTGTAGTGCATTATGAGGGAAGTAAATCATTGCCACTAGATATTCCCTATAATAAGAATTTGGGCTAAGGTTTATGGGTAAACCACTAAATCACTTGGTATCAACCTCTGCAACCCTCTCAAAAAGATTTTTTACAAAACAGTGTACAAAAAAGTCTCGTTAATGTCTTGGTAATGCAAGTACCCTTCCAGTTTGGCATTTCAGCAGCTTTTTGGTTGCTAGGGTCTTGTTTACCATAGCAGCCAGGCAATGGATTGAATGAGAGGCTGGAAAATGAGGAGAGGGACTAAACAGAAAGATAAGGAATAAAAGTAACAATAACAATAAAATTGTAGCCTCACAGAGCAATAGTGTTTTGGCTGCCAGGGTCCGTGTCCCCCATTTGAAAGCTGGAAAGAAAGAAAGGCAAAAAAAAAACTATAAATAATAAAGACCAATTGCAAAGTTGCTAGGAATAGGACACACATATTAAAAGTTAGCTTAAAGGTTAACCGCTTCTTTAAAGGGACCCAAAAGTTCATTACAACCCAGAAAGAAAACCTCAGAATCAGATGGTCAGTGGTCTGTATATTGCTTAATGGTATACTCTTACTTTTATCATGGTGCCAAAATAATTTGACGTTCTGAGTTCAGTTTGAAAGTAACTCCCTTAGCAGTAAAAGTGGGCGTGGATATAGTATCCATCTAAGACATCTAAGACATTATGGAGCAATTGGTACTTGAGCACCAGAAACATTACTCCCCCTCAAACATGCAGACAGGATTGTATTCCCAGGTTCATTTACAAAGAATATTAAAAAATGTAACAACGAAGTTAAACAATGGAGTGATGGCTGGGATGACTTGTGTAACATAGCCCTAAGCCATGGCAACATTCAGTCAGTCCTGCAAATGCCTTTGAGGTTATAGCAGTTTAGCTCATGGAGTTTAACCTGAAGATCAATAAATCGTCTATTGTTTTAATAAAGATCTTACCTTAGTTCCTTTTCCAAATCACTCTAAATGTATCTTCATTTGCTAGTTAAGGACCAGAGAGAACATGACAAGTACACTCTTATTTTTCCTTCCATCATTGGGAACATAGAGATTGTAATAAAGGGGTCCTCCTGCAGCATACACCCATTTATTATACAGCACATTATAAACACTTGTTAATATAACAATACTAAATAAAAACGAGTGCATGTAGGATCTCACAGTATCCCATTCCCCCAAATAGTGCCATGTTTATTCTATTATTTACAGTCCCCCCATTCTGTTTAGTCTTGCTTAACTAATACATAGTACAGTCCAGGGCCCAACACTTCTACAATGTTAAATATATTTAATGAAGATAGGAGTTCTAAAACCAGCTTTTTGGTAGAAGAGATGTGGTCATCTCCTAGTCAGGACAGTGAGGTTGTGGAATGCACTGCCGGGTGATGGCTGATTCAGTTAATGCCTTTAAGAATGGCTTGGATGATTTTTTGGACAGACATAATATCAAAGGCTATTGTGATACTAAACTCTATAGTTAGTATAGGTATGGGTATATAGAATTTAATTAAAAGTAGGGAGGGGTGTGTGTATGGATGCTGGGTTTTCATTTAGAGGGGTTGAACTTCATGGACTTTGTCTTTTTTCAACCCAATTTAACTATGTAACTATGTAACTATAAGGGGCAGATTTATCAAGGGTCGAAGTGAATTCGAGGGAATTTTCGAAGTAAAAAAATTCAAAATTCAAAGTTATTTTTTGGATACTTCGACCATCGAATAGGATGTAGTATCCTATTCGATGGTCGAAGTATCCAAAATATAACTTTGAATTTCGAATTTTTTTACTTCGAAAATTTCCTCGAATTCACTTCGACCCTTGATAAATCTGCCCCTTATATGTACTGGGTATGATACATTGCATACACATATAGTATATATAAATGTGTGCAGTGTATAACACCCAGTATATATCATGACAGTTGGGAAAACTCAGCAAAAGGAATAATACAAAACCCAACACAATCCTTAGGGCATGGGCATATGGAGTATAGACTTCACTGCTCTCAGCCAGTGTATTTTTTGCCCCAGCTTTATCCATCTGAACTGTTTCTGCTTGCATGCAGTTACACACAGCAGAAGTCAGCTGCAACGCCACCTTCACACTGCTGCACTGTGTGTGACGGCACTCTAGCAGATTTTATTAAAATCAATCTAGATGGGGCACAGAGCAGATCTGCTTCACTCAGTCTGCAAAAAATGCAGAAGCTGAGAGTAGCGTCAGACTGAAGGGTCGCCATAGCTTCCAATATAGGGCCCCCCTCAGTCACAACCACTAGGGGAGGCAGAGTGGGCTGTAAATTGGTGCGGGTTTGGGTCAATGGGCCCACTGGGTGTTTGTCCGGGGTCCCACCAGCCCAGTCCGACTCTGGCTGAGAGCAGTTGAAGCCAACACTCCTTTATGCCATTACCCTTAAGGTATATGTGGTGTGTGAGATGAGAATGGGGTAATCTGTAACTGTATTTGTTTTGGCTTTATTGGAATGCTGTAAGTCAGGGTGCAAACAAAGGAAAAACTTGGCTTGGCTTAACCCTTTTCCTGCCAATGTTTTAGAATGTATATCATTGGCAAATAAGTAAAAGAAGTGCTAGTGGCTTTGATTTTACTTACTTGGTTATATTAAAGTCATCAATGCACTGTCCTGAAGTTTTACAAATAAATGACAATAAATAAATAAATGGTTAATGATAGGTTGGTATATTTATTAGGCTAGGGCCACACAGGGGCAGAAATCTGCCAAATGACTTCTGCCCTACCACGGGCAGTAGCCTCCTTTCTCTTACTCACTTTCCTCACTGATTAGGCTCAGCACAAACAGACTCAAGGGGTTTCACTAAGTCTTTGCATTTTGAGCCGAAATCCACTGAAGTTTGTTTGCACCGAGCCGATTCAATAAGGAAGAGAGAGGAGGCTATTGCTCGCAGTAGGGCAGAACGTTTTTGTGATGTACTAATGGAAATCCAAATATCAATAGCATTTCTATGATCTCCATACAATTAAGAATAGGGAGTCAAATTACTTCTGGTTTCAAGTTCCATTGAATAGGATTTAGAATAAATCAATTCTGTGAAAGTTGAAGTTATAAATAAGCAAATCAAACGTCAGCCAATTTTTACGACTTTGCTGTATTAATAGGGCCCTAAAATATGTCAGTAGACTATACTGATATTCAAAATGATAGGCAGAAAATGTATGCTGCATGTGTGCTTCAGCGACTGCAATTTGGCTAGCAGTTAACTATATATTAAAAAAAGGATATTTATATTTTATTGTTTTGGTGTTTCTTTAGCATGATGGCTGGATACATTTAAATTTAAGCTCCCATGGACATTTTAAAAAATATCTGTGATTTGTATCTGTCACCTTGATTAAAAGAGTCGCAAAACACCCCTCGGCTCATCTGAATAAATCACAACAAGGGATGCTGAGCAGCAATTACACTGTTGCTCAAACTGGACAACGTTTTTACATAAACAATTTCCCCATCCAGCAAACACTATAAATTGTGCAAGGAAAACACTGGGACAGAAAGTTCCTTTGCAATGTAGTACAGGTAAGGCTATAGGGGGATTCTCCCCCATGCAATGCTTGTATATTGTAACTCAAATGTTGGTTCTCAGCTCTTTTCTTTCCTTCAGATCTCTTTGGACATCATGGAATCCTCAACTGACAGCAAGTATTTTGTGGCAAGATCTGTTTATTCAGACCAGTCCTTCAAGGAAGAACATGAGAAGAGAGAAATTGTTCACAGACCACTTAAACAAAAGTTAAAAAAAACATTCAGGTAATTCTATGTTTTTCTGACAGTTGCCACTGAAATCTTTTTTTTTCCAAACCACTCCCCAATTTCATTTTCATGACTATGCTTTATCTTAGAATAAATATTAAATTTCTCAGCCTAGTTAAAGTCCACAACCTCTGCTGAGAATCTGTGGCACATGGAGGCAGTCAGATTGTTTATTGTGTCATGAACAGTCATGATCAGTTTTTAAGAGGATTATTTTAAAATTCCATAGAAAGGAGATCTAGCACAGCTGACAGTGCCTCAGGCTTATAAACGTGTACAGTAAATATGGAGTATATATGGTGGGAGTAGGAGAGCTATCAAGGGGTTGCTCAAGGTTGTAGTTTACCAGTGTTTAGCATTTTAGCAAGGTTGTAGTATAGTAACAGCTGGGGGCAATATGGACATCCTTTGTGTGAATAATAAAAATATATTTGCCTCCTATATATTATTAGCAAGGGGTACCCCAAGTAGATTTAAAAACTCTGGCATAGTATGAGGGGGGGGGGGGGAAGATTATTAAGAATTGCTAAACCTTGGAATAAATATGATTAGGCCTTGTCTATACACTACTTGTTCTGCAATTAGTGTACAATTTAATATCCCATTTATTCTTATGCTTTCACATAGTGGTTGTGGCCAAGCAAGGCGTTAACAGTGCCACAATACCCTTACATTTATCCTCAGAACTGTGCTTACTACAAGGCAATACCAGTGTTTACATAGAATCTAATAGTATGTGTACAGAGTTTTGAACTGTGCCAATTGTGAGCTAATATAACTGGCTATGCACCAACCAGAATCATACAGAGCCTCCAATAAGACTGCTAGACATTGCCCCTTCTGGTTTCTTCCTTTGGTGATCTTCAGCACCCAAAATATTTTACATACAGTAAGAGAACAGATGTTAAGAATAAATTGGACTTTATAGCCCAGTAGCCCTGTTCATTTTTTATACATAAAAATATTATATATTACACGGTTTAACATTTGTGTTAATGACAAACATACAAACAATTTGTTAGTAATTACCTGTAGTGCATAACATCAGATTTTATAATGAACAGAATGGTATTTCACTAATTTCCATCATATATATTATTTGTAAATATATATTTTTATCAGCAAAAAGCGTTAGGGCATCATATTGATGAACACCACATTTTCTTGTTTTTTTTCCTGACAGCTGTACCCCTAAAAAGGCATACAGGGTAGCCAAAACTTTTATACCTGTCTTGGACTGGCTTCCCAAATACAGATGGAAAGAATGGATTGTGTCAGATATTATAGCTGGAGTCAGTGTAGGTCTAATTTCAGCTTTACAAGGTAAGCGTGTGTTTATAAAGTGACTAACAACATTCTATTTAAGCAGCACACAGCTGCACAATATAAAGATGCAACAGCAAACATCCTGAATGTTGTGCTGTAAATTCCGCTATGTAACATAATTGTCTAGGGCCAGAGCTAGTTGTAGGCAAAAGAGGTACGTGCCTAGGATGCAAAGCTGAAGGGGGCTCCGGGCACGTACAGTTGCTCTTCCATCCACATACCCCTAATCTGGGCCCTCTTTCAGACACTAAAAATTGTGGGCTCTCTGGTGCCCCCTCATGACAAGGTGGCTGGCTAGGTTGCCTAGAGTGCTTGGCTGGCTTGGCCATTGTCGAAACTTTCCCAAAACAATAGTGCCATAATATATCCCTTGAAACAATTATTTATGCCCTTGTCCTTTTTCTGCTTCACTATTGAACTGGCTTCTAATGGATTTTCCTAACTCCCACTTTTCTCCACTTCAGTCTGGCTAAAGCTGTTCTGCTAGAACCCTTCACCTCTTTCCTTGAAGATAACAGGTGAAATCTTGCTCACGGCTATTGTTAAGCAAAGAATAACTTCTCATACTTTTAAAGCCCTTAATCAAACTGCTCCTCACTACACCTCTTCTCTAGTTTTTCGCAGTGACAAAAGAGTTGCCATAATAAAAAACACACATTTGGACAAAAAAGTCGAGGAGACAAAAAAAGTTGGCACAGGAAAAAACTCCCATTGAAAAATTTTTTTGCCGCCTATTAACTTCAATGCATTTTTGGCGATTTGCTCATCACTACTCTTCTCTTATGTCTCAATTTCTGGCCAACTCTTTTGTTCCTCTCAAAGCCACTTTATTTTTTTTTTCATCGAACAAAAAAATGCCTGGACCTGCAAGAACATAGAATTTTGGAAAAGCAATGAAGTATAAATAGATACATTCTCTCAAAAGAAAAACAACTGTATATATAAAGTCTCTTTATTGTTGACTTCCATCACTTTGGTATCAAAAGGTTTATTAAAATGTATACATATTGGCACAGTTTATTCACCTTAAATAAGGGACATGGGTGGGACAATGGCCTCCATTGTAAGAGCAAGTTTTGGAGAAGAATAGAACATTGTTCTTTGGAGCATGATCTGATTTTATGTGTATTTAAACTGTTAAATGTAGAATACAGAACATGGCTCCCATGTTCCTTTAAATGTTGCCTGTTTATCTAGCATGATACGGGTCAATTAACCAGTATTGAGTTAAGTTTTTTTTTACTTGTGGTATAGGAAGTAAAGGAGACATCCATTGCTTTGCTATGGTTATATTAGCTGCTGTGCATTTATGGCTAATGAGGACTCTAGTAAAGTGGTCAATATATTCATTATTCTCTTATGCAACAATGCTTCCTCAATGTCTCTCACTGCCTGAACCAGGGCATAGAACCCTTGATTAGAACCTAATTACTCAAGGGCAGTGTCACCATATATGTAACACTGTGCCCTCCTCTGGACAGACCCGAAAGTACACTGGATTTAATTTACTCTAAGTTTTATAAAGCTGGACAGGAACCATGTACCACCTAAGGAGTACCTTATATGATAATTCCAACAAAGAAGTATTTATCGATACATGTACCGCAGTGCCAATTTATTTTTAATAGAGAATTTGTAATTTTCTTCTGTATTTTATAGGTCTGGCTTTCGGATTGTTGGCTGGAGTTCCTATTCAGTTTGGGCTATATTCCTCTTTCTTTCCTGTTTTAACATACTGCTTCTTGGGGACCTCTAAGCACATTTCAGTTGGTAAGTTACCCATAGGGGCTGATGTAAAAACATAGGTGATAAATCGTACAAATGCAGTTGCCAGCGGCAAACAATGGAGTCTTTGCTTTCATTTCAACTTGCAGAAGACTGTTCGAAATTGTTTGCCAATTGGAGGCTGCTGGAATCCGTACTTGTTTAATTTAGCAGCTATGTTGTCAATCTGCCCCTTTGTCTCTAGTCTCATGCACAGAACCAAAAATTATTATGTCCATTGCCAAAGCTGCCATAAATTCTGATACAAGGCAAGAATCTCCATTTTTTAGGCTAGGCCTCTAGTTATGCAAACAAGTGGTTTTGAGAAAAGTAATTTTTTGGGAACTGTCTTGGATTGTATCCATCATGCTAATTATACATATACTCTTAAAATAACATTAGATCTTTGACATATTTAAATAAACCTAATAAAGAGATGCTTTTTTTCATCAGGGCCATTCCCAGTGGTATGTCTGATGGTTGGGATTGTTACTATATCTATGGCTCCAGATGATCAATTTTCCGTTATAACCAATGGCACTACAGTCATAAACACAACGGCCAGGGATGCAGCTAGAATTAACATCTGTGGGACACTCTCCTTCCTGATTGGAATCCTACAGGTGATGCATTCATTTCAGTATAGTTTCCTATTTTACAATGAAATTACTGTAAGTCGGCATCTGCAGTGGATCTTTACTTTCTCTGTTTCTATCTTCGCTTACTCTAAGTGGCACAATCGCGATGCTGGGATTTATATTTTACCATTAAACGTAAGATTCTCACTTGAATTTAACTGCATGGGGCAGATTCATTAAGGGTCGAATTTCGAAGTTAAAAATACTTCGAAATTCGACCCTCGAATTGAAATCCTTCGACTTCGAATATCGAAGTCGAAGGATTTAGCGCTAAACGTTCGTTCGATCGATCGAAGGATTTTTCGTTCGATCGAATGATTCGAAGGATTTTAATCCAACGATCGAAGGAAAATCCTTCGATCAAAAAAAGGTTAGCAAACCTATGGGGACCTTCCCCATAGGCTAACATTGACTTCGGTAGGTTTTATCTGCCGAAGTAGGGGGTCGAAGTTTTTTTTAAAGGGAAAGTACTTCGACGGTCGAATGGTCGAATGGTCGAATAGTCGAAGGTCGTAGTCGAAGGTCGAAGTAGCCCATTCGATGGTCGAAGTATCCAAAAAATACTTCGAAATTCGAAGTATTTTTCATTCGAATCCTTCACTCGAGCTTAGTGAATGGGCCCCCAAGTGTTCAAGAATATATATTTTACTTTCCTTGGCAACCAAAAACAGATTGACTGTCTGCATTGAATTTTATTGTTTTCTGGCACTTTGCTATTTATTTTTATTTGGATTTAAGAATTGATCCCTGGTTGCTAGGGTATTAATCTTTAGAGGTAATGCCTGTGCCATGTTTTGTTACAAGCAAAGGTAGTGGCATAAAGTATTATTGGCATCATTCATCAGTGTAATTCAGACTGGTGCAGTCTGGCTTTTGCAAGCATTTTTCAACAACCATAGACTGGAGAACTTTAAATTGGATAGCCCTGACCTTATTATTAATATACATTTTTTTCAATACAGTATTAGTTTTGCAATAAATTGTTGTTTGAGACATGTCCCTGTCTGTCTGCAGCTTTTTCTGGGAATATTTCGGATTGGATTCATTGTTAGGTACCTGGCAGATCCACTGATCGGAGGCTTCACCACAGCTGCCGCTTTCCAAGTGACTGTTTCACAAATAAAAACCATCCTCAATGTTCCTGCCAAAAACTACAATGGTGTGCTTTCCATAATATATGTAAGTATGTATGTGGTCCAGTGAGGGTTTTGTCAATTTATGGGTGGATATTACCAATGCACTGTCCATCTATTTGTTGGTAAAGTCTTGAGCTCACCACTGAATGTGAGTGTGTACACTTTGGTGGAAGCATCTATGATTTTCCCTTTTCTGGAATACCTGCATTCTGTGTCTGAAATACTGGGCCTTGCATAGGGAATTTCATATTCTAAATGTGGCACTGTTAATGCAAACCTAGGGGTAGCCACAAGAGGCACATGCCTAGGGCACAATGGTAGGGGGGCACTGGGCACATCCCTCTTCTGCTGGTCTACACCTCGTTCCAGCCCTTCATTGACTCCAGACTACACAAGCAGTGAGTATTTGTTGTGTATGTTGCTGAAGGTGGCAGGGAAGGAAGAGATAAAGAGTGGGGATGCAATGGTGTTGGATGACAGTTGGGGGACAATCGGAGGCAGATGACAGGATGCCAAATTACATAGTTACATAGTTACATAGTTAAATTGGGTTGAAAAAAGACAAAGTCCATCAAGTTCAACCCCTCCAAATGAAAACCCAGCATCCATACACACACCCCTCCCTACTTTTAATTAAAATTCTATATACCCATACCTATATTAACTATAGAGTTTAGTATCACAATAGCCTTTAATATTATGTCTGTCCAAAAAATCATCCAAGCCATTCTTAAAGGCATTAACTGAATCAGCCATCACAACATCACCCGGCAGTGCATTCCACAACCTCACTGTCCTGACTGTGAAGAACCCTCTACGTTGCTTCAAATGAAAGTTCTTTTCTTCTAGTCTAAAGGGGTGGCCTCTGGTACGGTGATCCACTTTATGGGTAAAAAGGTCCCCTGCCATTTGTCTATAATGTCCTCTAATGTACTTGTAAAGTGTAATCATGTCCCCTCGCAAGCGCCTTTTTTCCAGAGAAAACAACCCCAACCTTGACAGTCTACCCTCATAATTTAAGTCTTCCGTCCCTCTAACCAATTTAGTTGCACGTCTCTGCACTCTCTCCAGCTCATTTATATCCCTCTTAAGGACTGGAGTCCAAAACTGAACTGCATACTCCAGATGAGGCCTTACCAGGGACCTATAAAGAGGCATAATTATGTTTTCATCCCTTGAGTTAATGCCCTTTTTTATGCAAGACAGAACTTTATTTGCTTTAGTAGCCACAGAATGACACTGCCCAGAATTAGACAACGTGTTATCTACAAAGACCCCTAGATCCTTTTCATTTAAGGAAACTCCCAACACATTGCCATTTAGTGTATAACTTGCATTTATATTATTTTTGCCAAAGTGCATAACCTTGCATTTATCAACATTGAACCTCATTTTCCAGTTTGCTGCCCAGTTTTCCAGTTTAGACAGATCACTTTGCAAAGTGGCAGCATCCTGCATGGAACCTATAGTTCTGCACAATTTAGTATCATCTGCAAAAATAGAAACAGTACTTTCAATGCCCACCTCCAGGTCATTAATAAACAAGTTGAAAAGCAAGGGACCTAGTACAGAGCCCTGCGGTACTCCACTAACAACACTGGTCCAATTAGAAAATGTTCCATTTACCACCACTCTTTGTAGTCTATCTTTTAGCCAGTTCGCTATCCAGGTACAAATACTATGTTCCAGGCCAACATTCCTTAATTTAACCAGTAAACTTTTGTGTGGCACTGTATCAAATGCTTTAGCAAAGTCTAAGTAAATCACATCCACTGCCATCCCAGAATCGAGGTCTCTACTTACATTCTCGTAAAAAGAAATTAAGTTAGTCTGGCAAGATCTATTACGCATAAAACCATGCTGGCACAAACTCATAGTATTATGATTTGCTATGAAGTCCAGTATCTTATCCTTTATTAACCCTTCGAAAAGCTTTCCTAATACTGACGTCAGACTAACTGGCCTATAGTTTTGAGGCTGAGAACGGGATCCTTTTTTGAATAGAGGCACCACATTAGCAATTCGCCAGTCTCTTGGCACAATACCAGATCTCAATGAATCCTGAAAAATTAAGTAAAGAGGTTTGGCAATCACAGAGCTAAGCTCGCTAATTACCCTGGGATGAATACCATCTGGCCCTGGACCTTTGTTAATCTTAACCTGTTCAAGTCTCTTTTGAATTTCTTCTTGTGTGAACCATGCATCATTAGTTGTATTACTAGAATTGGGAGTGTTAAGAAGGAAACCTTCACTTACTGGTTCTTCATTTGTGTAAACAGATGAAAAATACGAGTTCAGAATCTGCGCTTTTATTTTGTTTTCATCAACCAGCTGATCCCCCTCTGATAGTAAGGGTCCCACCCCTTCCTGCTTCATTTTTTTACTATTGACATATTTAAAAAATAATTTGGGATTTTTTTGACTGCTTGCTGCAATATCCTTTTCTATAGCAATTTTAGCTTGCCTTATAGCTTCTTTGCATGATTTATTGGCCTCCTTGTACCTTATAAATGTTTCGGCTGTACCAGCTAACTTGAAAGCCTTAAAAGCACGTCTTTTCTTACCCACCTCAACACCAACGCTTCTATTGAACCAAAAAGGTTTTGCTTTGCAACGACGTTCCTCGCATACAAGTGGAATATACTGATGAGTATATTTATTAAGCAGCATTTTAAAGACTTCCCATTTTTGTTCTGTGTTTAACCCTGTGAAAAGCATTTCCCACTTAATATGTTGCAGAGATGCCCTTATACTGTCAAAGTTTGCACGTCTGAAATTTAGTGTTTTAGTTACTCCCTTATAGAATTGCTTCTGCAACAGAATCTCAAAGGAGACCATGTTATGATCACTATTCCCTAAATGCTCACCCACACAAATGTTAGAGATGAGTTCAGTATTGTTAGTTATTACAAGGTCCAAAAGAGAGTTATTCCTAGTAGGTTCTTGAACGAGCTGGAATAAAAAGTTGTCATTCAGCATATTTACAAACCTACTAGCTTTTTCTGTCTTAGCAACCCCATTACCCCAGTCAATGTCTGGATAATTGAAGTCACCCATAGCAACAACTTGACCCAGCTGTGAAGCCACTTGTATCTGCAAGAGTAGCTGGGCTTCATACTCGACACTTATACGAGGTGGTTTATAGCATACACCAATGATAATTCTTTTTGATACCTTTTGCCCAGTCGAAATCTCTACCCAGAGTGATTCTACACCCTCACCAGTGCCAGCTATTTTTATTTCTTTAGCGCATGGCTTTAATTCAGGCTTTACATACAAACCCACTCCTCCACCCTTTTTAATCCCTCTGTCCCTCCTAAAAAGGGTTACGTTTCTTTAATCAGACTAACCTAATTTTTCATTTTTCTTCACTTTTCCCATTCAGACAATTATAGATATATTTTCCAACATTGCTCAAACTAATTTTGCCGACCTCATTGCTGGGCTGCTGACTTTAGTAATTGTTCTAGCGGTAAAGGAGGTAAATGATCGCTTTAAAGAGAAGATTCGTGTGCCTATTCCTATAGAGATTATTGTGGTAAGTGCCACGATTTTACTTGAATTTGACACTTTTGGGTTGTATTCCTCTCTCCAGTTTTTCACTTTCATGGTAATTGCTTGTCTTCAAGCAAATGCAGTGTAATTAATGTTAGAAATTTCATTAATTAGAAATTTCATCAAATGCCACCAAGTGGTTTCTGACCCTATTCTTACTTTTTTTTCATCTTTCTGCACAGGGCACGAGGCAAGGCTGTTAGGGCAGAGACACACGGTCAGATTCGGGGAGATTAGTCACCCGGTGACAAATCTCCTCTTCCTCACGACTAAACTTTGGGGGAACTTCGGAAAACGAAGTGCTCGTAGTGCCATCTCGCCGGCGGGAAGGCAGGGGAAGGCAGTTCGGGGAGATTAGTTGCCCTGAAGAAGAGGAGATTTGTCACCAGGCGACTAATCTCCCCGAACCTGACAATGTGTCTCTGCCCTTAACGAATGTGTGAAGATTAGATAATTAGATTATGGTTGATTGTTATTTTCTGTATAGCAGAGCTTTAGGCACAATTAATTAGTCAGGTAGCTAAGATTAGAAAGATTACAAAAAAAAGATTACTACAGGTAAAGGCATCTGACTTTCCTACCTCCTACTTTTTTTTTTTGCAAATGGTATGTAACAGTAACAGATTTAACAGGAACAGTAACACCAAAAAATGAAAGTGTTTAAAATGAATGACAATATAATGTACTGTTGCTCTGCACTGGTAAATCTGGAGTGTTTCCTTCAGAAAGATTACTATAGTTGATATAAACAAGTTGCTGTGAAGCCATGGGGGCAGCCATTCAAGCACAGGAGACAGTAGATAACAGATAAGTTCTGAAGAATCCCATTGTATACTAAAGAGCTTATCTGCTATCTGCTGTTTATCCTGTGCATTTTCTCCTTTTTCAGCTTTGAATGGCTGCCCCCCCCCCCATGGCTACACAGCAGCTTATATAAATGTCAACCTCACTCTGGATCTGAATTTTGTATAAAAACCATTCATTTAATCAATGTCTTATAAAACACTGTTTTTCTTTAAACACAAGACAATTGTAGCTACAGGAATTTCCTATGGAGCGAACCTAGCAGGGAAATACAATGCAGGAATAATAAAGACCATTCCGAGCGGGTGAGAATATTTTCATAAACTTACATTTTCTGCATTTTTTTCTGTAACAGGACCATTCACTGATCTGTTTGCCAAGTGAACTTTTCCATATTTTACTATAAGAAATCTTTTATCACCCTACTTGTTACTGTGTATCAGATGTAATTAAGTTAAGTTGATAAAATATTAGGTATTTAGATAAATTGACTTGACTTGTAAGAGTTTGCAATTTCTCTTACTTTTTGAATTTTGTTTTTAGTTATTTGCTTTTCACCTCTTGTTTCATAAAAACATTATACATGTGGATGCTGCTCTTATTATGTTCCAAATAAACTGTCATTTTGATACGGTTACTTAAATCCTAAAGCTTATTCCCATTTTTCATGTAATGTTGTTCATTTAAGCGTAAGGTGCCTTCCAATTTCCTGTTGTTTCAATTACAAAAATCTATGGTTTTTGTTATTTCCCTTTGCCTGTTTGAGCTAAACAGGCAAACTGGGAAACTTAAGATACTCCATGTTTGGTCCTTGCAAGTTAAATAAATAGGTAAGCAGTGCACAGATATAAGGAGTCCATTATGCACGGGGGTTTCTGTGCACTGGTAATCTAATATATTTGCTTCTTGAAGAAAATTGTACACTTGTAAGAGCTGGACTACATCAGTTAAAGAGCAGTAAAAAATTAAATTTTCCCTCGCAAGGACCAAAAATTGAGTAGCTTCAATTTCCCTGTTTAGCTCAAAATATTAACAAAAGCATAGATTTTTGTAATTGAAACAATAGGAAATGGGAAGGCGCCTTATACCTGCTATTTACAAACTAATGAATACTCACCAAGATGAACCCTTTGCTAAACATTATATGACAAAATGAGAATAAGCTTTAGGATATAAAGTAACCATACAAAAATGGCAGTTTATTTGGAACAATATAAAAGCAGCATACTAGGGATGCACCGAATCCAGGATTCAGTTGGGGATTCGGCCAGGATTCGGTCCTTTTCAGCAGGATTCGGATTTGGCCGAATCCTTCTGCCAGGCCGAACCGAATCCGAGGGCAGGGAGGGAAATTGTGTGAGTTTTTGTAAATAAACAAGGAAGTAAAATATTTTTCCCATTCACGTCCCTAATTTGCATATGCAAATTAGGATTCGGTTCGGTATTCGGCCGAATCTTTCGTGAAGGATTCGGGGGTTCGGTCAAATCCAAAATAGTGGATTCGATGCATCCCTACAGCATACACATGTATAACCCATTCAGAGGCCAACTGTAAAGTACTTACCTATTGACACCAGGACATGCAATGTAATTAAATTACATGTAAACTATGTATGAATCAGTACTTATTGTTTTTGATGCTTTCTTTTTTTTTTCTTGATGCATTGTTATCTTTGATCTTTTTTAAACTGTATGAAACACTAAAACAAAGAATAAAGTTAAAGACTGTCAAGCCCCATTCATTGAACTCAGGGTGAGCAAGGGGACATGCTGCACCTTTAAAGTACGGGTTTATGGGTTCAGTATGGGTTAACATTAGTTTTGTTCTCCTTTAAAGTACTTTTTAAGGTGAAATTTTCTATTTTCAAGGATGTATGTCTTTAATTCTACAGATTCATTCCACCTATGTCACCAGATGTCAGCTTGTTTTCCTCGCTCATTAGTTCTGCGTTTTCCACTGGAATAGTTGCATATGCTATTGTAATATCAGTTGGAAAGGTCTATGGGACAAAGAATAACTACAGGGTTGATGGAAATCAGGTAAATTGACCTAAAGTAATTTTAAGCAGTACTGGGATCAAGATGTTGTTTGGGATTGTTGTAACTGGCGGTAACAGAGATGTCATGGGAATCAGTAATAAGTTTGTGTAATGCAGAAGTAAAGTTGTGCATGGATATCAGTGAAAATATCAGAACCATTGAGGAGAAGCAGGGCATAGGGCCCAGACCTCCAATGCAATATGCAGCCAGTGATAACTGCATCCAAAACAATACACCTTCTTTAGCTTAAAGGGTCTTATAGACTCACTTGGCATCATAAATGCAGAAGTTATATACAGGTATTAGATACAATATCCAGAAACCTTTATCCAAAAAGCTCTGAATTTACGGAAAGGCTGTCTCCCATAGACTCCATTTTATCCAAATAATCCTCGTTTTTTAAAATTATTTCCTTTTTTTCTCGGTAATAATAAAACTGTACCTTGTACTTGATTTAAACTAAGATATAATTAGTCCTTATTGGAAGCAAAACCAGCCTATTGGGTTCATGTAATGTTTATAGTAGACATAAGTATGAAGATCCAAATTAAGGAAAGATCCGTTATCAGGGAAAACCTTTGGTCCCAACCATTCTGGATAACAGGTCCCATACCTGTTATAAAAATAGCCTGCAAGCAAGAGAAAGCAATATTCTGAAAATGAATTTACAAATATGAGAGACATTAATTCATGTATTAGCTCAAGATAAGCCCTATAGTAAACCAGGATACTCACTGTGCATTGACATTTTCCATAAACAAATTACAATACACTAATAATTAAATTGACTGGGGGAAGAAGTGCAATGGAGGCAGCGCTATATTAATCAGGGCGGCTGCAGGTCTCTGCACTCTAAAATGGACCTGCGGCAACTCAGTACGATCTGCAAGGCAGTGAAGTGTTTTGCACATTGTACATAAATAAACAATCCATTAAATGTACATCTAAAGCCACATACCATGACTGTAGGAAGTAAATTACATGAAAATTGCAATGTTCATTAAGATTTTTTTTTTTTTTTTAAGGAATTCATTGCCTATGGGATCAGCAATATGTTTGGAGGCATTTTCTCTTGTTTTTGTGCTAGCACTGCTCTGTCTCGTACTGCAATTCAAGAAGGAACTGGAGGAAAAAGCCAGGTATGTGTCAGGATGATCGTTCTCAATTAACCAACAGGACAATAGAAAGATTTACACATGGTACATGCAAGAGCAATGACATCTCAGAATATAGAGGCTTCATGTGTAATTACCTGCAGCTTGAAAGTTCTATTTGACTTCTGAAACATGACATTGATGTGTATTAGCTAATGTACCTACAGTTCATGTTCATCTATCAATGCACCTGTTTGAGAGTTACTGTGATTGCAGATAAAGTGGCTTTTGAGCATTATTTGTAATTTATCACCTTTAAGAACACAATATGTATTTGAGCATTGATATTATATTAATAATATAACTTATGAGATGGTTTTGGACATGATGTAATAAAGTTGCAAAGTTTTCACCTGGTCCAGGGACCCACAGCAGCCAATTAAATGCTTGTTTTCAGGAGATCGGTAAATGCTATTGGGTGTTTGGTTGATAAGAGTCCTAGAACCACATTTTTATTATATTAACCTATGTATCGATTTCCTCCAGCGTACAGAAAAACTGAATGTGCTGATCATTATGTCTGCACTGTGCCATCTTATAGTAAAGGAGCTGGCCCTGAAATCAACATGAACAGGCATACATACACAATCAAACCTTTTATTTCCAGTTTAATTCTTAAGTAATATACAGCAACTGCTACGCTACTAGATTCAACTGCTATGCCCAATAATTGCTGCGATATACATTCTATCAATCTAAAGAAAGGTGCAATCATTCATTTTATTATAAATTACCTGTATTAAGTTACAGCAAAGTGATACAAAAGAGTCCCACGGGATTTGGGAGCAGGGCCCAAGACACTCTAAATGGTGCTATTTGCATATGGAAGCATTCCCCCAGTATGCTGATATGGAACAAATACAGAAGACATAATATAGGGCCAAAGGACTGTGAAATGAGCTTGCTTTATATTGTTGCTGTATATTCACAGAAACAATACACCATACTCATTGTGACATACTTGTTTACACTCACAAAATGTAAATGAATGATTAAAACCAATATTCTATAGAAAGAACAGCCACTACAGTGACGTGGCTTGACTATTCCCCCCTTTCCAGCAACTGCCCTCCCCTTTCATCATGCTAATTATTTCAAAATCAGTTATTTTCTTATTTGAGAATATTGCTAGTGTTTGTTACTGCATTCTTACGGTGTATTTGCCTTGCTTTTAGATTGCAAGCATGATTTCAGCACTCATGGTTCTCATTGCTATTGTGGCCATTGGCAGGCTACTTGAACCTCTGCAAAAGGTACTGCATCCTCTATTGTACATACATGTGTATTAATGTCTGAAAAGTAATATAACTGTACAGAGATAATGTTTATGAGTGCCAGGGAATATTTAGTATGCATCGCCATCTTACTAAAAGGAGAGAAAGACACGTTTTGGAGAATTAACTTTGCATTGTTGATAATTCTTCAGGGCACTTAAAAAGTATATGCTGTACACAAACTGTATTTGCTTTAAATTGTATATGGTACACACAGTGACCAGCAATATAGATGCATATTTTGTACTGCAACACTTATTTAACCATAAAACGATTCTTCTTTTCCCAGTCGGTGTTGGCAGCTATTGTTGTAGCCAATTTAAAGGGAATGTTCATGCAGGTCCGTGATATTCCTGTTCTTTGGAGACAGAATAGATGGGATGCAGTAAGTGTTACATTTTGTATCTTTCTCTTGCATGAACCATCACAGTGTTCTCTGCATGTGGCTAAAGACTGAAATGTATAACTATAAGTGACTTTGGGTAATATGGGTAAATGCTCTGTGGGCAGTGATTGGTGGGCAACACTCAGAGACGCTTGCTTCTATTTCTGGGTCAGATTTGCCTGTGTCTGCCATAGACAAAGCATTCGGATTCTACACATCGTTTTCAAAGGGTCTAAGAAATTTGCTTACATTTTGCCAAGCACAAGTTTTTCGAGTATTTGGTGCTTAATATATATCTACAATACAAGTTTTTGAAAGTCTAATTTGAACCATGAATCGTGGTAAAAATGAAAACATTGATAAATCAGCCCTTATATAGTTCTTCCGAAAAATATCATGTATAAAGGCATTTTAGTTTGAATCACAAATAATGACTTAAAATATATAAGGACTTATTAAACATGACCCCTGTTTTGTAAGTTTGGAGTTACACTGTCATTTTTACCAGTATTTACGCAGGTATTCACAGTTTTCTTTCCTTGTGGAATAAAATTCATGATTATTTTTGCAGGTTATATGGGTTTTCACATGCGTCTCAGCAATCATCCTTGGTTTAGATTTGGGATTGTTGGCTGGTTTAGTGTTTGGACTATTGACTGTTGTTCTGCGTGTCCAGTTGTAAGTATGATCATTAAAGCACCAAACTGAAATGTTAAGGCACACTTGGGGTTAGTATCCAAGGACTGGATGGCAGCCTTTTTATACGCATTCTAAGGCATTGGATGAACAATCTTAAGGCTAGTTAGTGTGAGATTTGGAAGGAAGACTTGATTTCTTGGATAGTCTTTGACCTAATGCAGAATGACACAACATTGCATTATTATATCTATAATCTTAAAGGGGAACTCCGGGTTCCAAACCAAAATTTGATAGAGGCCCACATAACACAGAAACCCCTAATATACCCATCACAGTTACCTGTTTCTTCAAAAAGTATGAATAAATGCATAAATAATAAAATTGAATAAATTTTCTATGCTGAAATCCAGCTGTTTAACAATTCTTCTCTTTCTGCATCATTTGAAATCCTGGCAAGGAAAGAGGGACTAAACACTGATGTTACACATTGTAACAACTTCTCCAGACAGCATGCAGGAACTACATAACCGCCAATGCATTGCACTGTGATGTTGCATTACTTATTGAAATCACATGTGTAGGGACATCTGGCTGTTGATACAAAGTATCAGTAGTCAGCCAGCTCAGAAAAGTAGTCAGAGAGACCAGCAGGAGAGCAGGGGGCTAGACTTAGGGAATTGTTCCAAACCATTAAAAATCATGAAAAGTCTGCATATTTTTTAATTGATGTATATTGCAAAGTTGCTTGAAATTATGTTTACTTTTCAAAAAGCTAAAGTTATTTTTTTGTGGAGTTCCCCTTTAATGTGATGTGACACGAAATTGGGGTAACAACAAACATATTTTAAACTAGTGATTAACAAAGATAATTGTAAAAGTAGAGAAAATGAATGCATATAATTATTAATTAAAATTATATTTGATGAAAAAACGTATATCCTAATTCAATTTCACATTTTCCTATAAACTTCAGTCACGTTTTTACATTCAATCTGGCCCATTATCTCTCCAGCTTGTATAGAAATAACCAATGATTTAGATAAATACCAATCATCAAACTTTTTTTCTGTTAAAAAAGGATTAGAGTCCTGGAAAGGAATATACAAAAGTGTATTAAACAATACTAAGGGGCAGATTTACTAAGCGAATAGTTCGAATGCAAAAATATTCGAATTTCAAAGTATTTTTTTGGGTACTTCCACCATCGAATTGGTCAAATTCGATTGAATTTGATCGAATCGAATGATTCAAACGATTCGAAGTAAAAATCGTTTGACTATTCGACCATTCGATAATCGAAGTACTGTCTCTTTAAAAAAAACTTGGACTTCATACTTCGCCACATTAAAGCTACCGATAGCCTATGGGGACCTTCCAGAGCACTTTTCTAAGTTTTTTTTTGATCGAATAAAAATCATTCGCCCGATCGCTTAAAATCGCTTGAATCGTTCGATTGAACGTTTTGCACTAAAATCCTTCGAATTCGATATTCGAATTCAAAGGATTTTACTTCGAGGGTCGAATTCGAGGGTTTTTTAACCCTCGAAATTCGACGCTCGATAAATCTGCCCCTAACTTGTTTTAAGTGTATTTATTGGATGACCGTAGCCCTTAAAACTGTTAATAGCTATTCTATTTCTAATTCTATTTCTATTTTGTTTTTTACTCCAGCCCATCATGCAGTTCTCTTGCAAATATCCATAACACAGATCTTTATAAAGATGTAAAGATGTACAAAGATGTGAGTATTTTTGTGAAGATACGATTGGTTTAGTCAATCGACACACAGATGATGTGTAATTCATTCCAGCACAGTACAAAGAACAAGTGTATTTCTTTTTCAGCTTATTGAGCCAGGAGGTGTAAGAATTATTCGATTTTCTGGAGGAATTTTCTATGGCAATATTGAAGGTTTGAAGAATGGCATTAAAAAAATAGTGAGTGAAGTTTTATTTTTTGTGAACTGCTAAAAAAATAATTCTCGAACTATAAAAATTCTGATTTGTTTTCATATAAACTCAATTAAGGTTGGATTTGATGCTACCAGAGTTTTTGACAAGAGGACAAAGGCTCTTCGTATGATTCAAAACCTTATCAAGAAAGGTCAACTGGGAGCAACTTGGGTGAGTGCATTATATGTGTATGGATTCGTTTTATAGTAATGTCGGTTAAGTATTTTGAGCATATGTCACCCATGACACTCTATAGAGAATCTAAGTAGTTTGAGTTTCTTAGCAACAATTGGCAGTTACAGGTAGCATAGGGGCTCTAAATCTACTTAAAATATTGTCACATTTAGAGATCAGTCACTAGTGATCACCTTGCTAGTACAAATACAATGGGTTTACAGACTGATGGGATACTGGCAATTCCACCAACCTTTCTGTATCTGCCAGCAAGTGAATGGCTAGTATCTCCTTGCCCATCTATCAGTTTGAAAGCTTGGACACTTGTCTCCACACCCCAGTCTATCCTGGCCGTCCATTGGACCATGACACTTTGTTGCATTCAGATTCCTCGCTGTCTTGTTAAATTGGGGTGTTTACATCATGACAAATATATGTGTCTAACACACAAAAAGGAGGTACAAGGAGAAGTCATCAAGTTTTGCGAAGAAGTATTTGTTGCAACTTTTTTTAATAAAAATAAATTTATAATATAGAAATGCTTACAACCAGCTTCAATCTGTTAAAAACAATGACTGTCATGTATTGTGTCTCTTGCAGAATGGTATTGTCAGTGGTACAGGGATCGATAATGAGGGTTTCGAACTAGATGATGAACAAGATGACCCAGAATTAGAACAAAACCACGACATTCACACAAATGAAGTGGAGATCCAAGTGGATTGGAATTCAGAGCTCCCCTTAACAGTGTCTGTCCCTAAAGTTACTGTTCACACTATTGTTTTTGATTTTGCACCAGTCACCTTTCTCGATGTGATGGCAGTGAAAAACTTAAAACTGGTAGGTTTATAATTGCATGCATCTTTGAACAGTAGATAACTTCAGTATATAACTTCAAATGAATCATGAATGAAAGTATAAGACATTTGTTGCCAGGAAATGTATTAGTAAGTGTTGGATCAACAGGTGCAAACTTTATAAAGTTACTGGTCCTCTAATTCATATGCCTTCCTTTACTGAACCCATCCTATCCAATCTCATATATGCCCATCTCTTTCAGATCTAATTTCTTAATCTATATAAGCCACTAGTGTAATTACTTGTAAGCTTTCATTGGTATATGTTGGGCACTTAATATAGTGCTTTGCATGCACTCTTCCTCAGACTCAAATATGTTGCACTTTCAAATATAGTGGTAGTGTTCCTTCATCTCATGTAAACTGTAGGCTTTATTTTCATATCCTCCCTAACTATATAGTACAGTGTAAATTATTAATAAGATATTACGTTTGGTACAGGTTATTTGGAAACTTGTTATCCAGAAAGCTCTGATTTATGGAAAGGCCATCTCCCATAGACTACATTTTATCTAAAAAATTCACATTTTTAAAAATGATAACCTTTTTCCCTGTAATAATAAAACAGTACATTGATCTTAAACCAAACCAAGATATAATTAATCCTTATTGGAAGCAAAACCAGCTTATTGGGTTTATTTAATGTTTACATAAATTTATAGTTAATTTAAGGGATGTAGATACAAATTATGGAAAGATCCATTATCTGGAAAACCCCAGGTCCTGAGCATGCTTGATAACAGGTCCCATACCTGTACTTTACTCCTTATGTTCGTTCATCAATGCTCAAAATGTCCATTCCTGTAATATGAATTAATTTGTTCTTTTTTTTTTTTAGATAATTAAAGAATTCAAGAGGATTGATGTAGATATTTACATTGCAGCCTGTGATGGTATGTGTGAATAAATACAATTTGCAGTTACTTCTGCTTGTTTCATTTACCACTAAGATGTGATGGTAATGCACGTTGAAAAATATAACTGTGCTAAATTTACAGAACACTGTTTATACTAAAAGAGAATTATATAAGTCAAGTATTTCTGCTATATAAATGTATACAGTATATATATATGAATTGATTGTATGTCAGGCTTAAAAGGGGCGAAACTTCTTATTTATTATGACCTTAATGTATTCAGTGTAGTTTGAATAGTGAATAAAGTACCCCCTCTTGTAAAATATAAGGATATTATAAGTCACTGAAGAGGTACTTTATTTATTATAATACACAAGTTTTAGTGAGTCATGTGACAGAAATGACATCAGAACTCAGTTTATAACTGATGACATCAGAACTTACCATTTAAGGATATAATTTACAGGATATTCGTGGCTTTTGTGTATTATATATTTATAATCTACAGTTTGGTCATTTCCCTGTGGGACCAAACTGTAAATTCTATCCTTATAAACGGTTTAAGGCCAGAGACAGCACTTGCCGCTGGTGCTCTCTGCCTGCAGCTTACCCTCTGCTCTTCACCCAGAACACAAATACAGACTACAAACTATATACTGTACATGCAAATCAGCAGGGAAAACAAAAGCAAAACAGGTTGAAGGGTAGCATTTTATTGAACACAGAGCAAAGCTAGAGATCTTCACAAGGTAGTCCATTGCACACAGAAACTGTAGATTCCTCTGAATTATGTGACCTGTATAAAAGTACTCGGCCTATGCCTTGTGCTTGTATATGGTCACATAACTCCTCGGTGTCAAATAATATCTTTATAAATTACAGTAGGGGCTACAGTATCCACTATACAATACACAAAAGCCCTGAATATCCTGTAAATTATATTCTTATAAACGGCTCTTAGTGAAGTCTTTACTGGACAAAAATACCGGCCTTCCAATTTATCTTTTTTCCCTATTAATAACACTGGGATCAACCATAATTTTTACTGTCCTGGCCGGTAAAATAGCGGCCGGGACAGTAAAAATAGCCACCCTACCTACCCTGTCCCTATGACTATGGCATTGGATTTTCAAATTACTTTTCAAAAACCCCACCTCAACACACATCTTTATTTCCTTTCAGCTTGTACAATTTCATGTAAAATGTTGGCTGCTAGCTTTTGTCAAGTTTAATTTCCATTAGCATAACTCTTGTTTGTGACTGCTTAGTAAAGGGAACAGGAGATTAATTCAGAAGTTCCAAAACTCACACCATGTGATCTTATTCTACAGATAATGTCTACAACAAAATGGAAGTCTGCGGATTTTTTGATGATGCTATCAAGCCTGACATCTTTTTCCTCACTGTCCATGATGCTATGCTCTACATAGAAAAGGAGAGAAACTTTGAAAGTGCAAGTGATCCCATACTTGAAAAGGTATATATTGTTATCATCCAAATGGAGAGTCTTCTCAATCCTTGGCATTCCATGTTCATACAGAATATACTATTTGTATACAGCTGCAAAATGAAATAATTGTCAGATATGATGTACAGTAACATAACATGCTCTTTCCATTTCAGATTTCACTAATGCAGGAGAATAAAGGACAGCTGGACTTCTTGATAGAGCCAGTAGATCCAGTACACCAGGAGTTAGCGGCACATGAAGAGGTAGGATATGACATGTTCAGTGCTGTATTCCATGATTTATTTGTAGTATTTCATGTCATTCTTCTGCCTGAGATATAATTGTCAACCTTCCCTTCCAAGGGATTCATCATCAGAATTTGTTGTGCTATTGTGCTACCTGGCAAAATATAAAGATGTCCTGTGCCTGCCCTATACATCCCATTTATGAAGAATGGTTTCAGTTATAGGGATAAGGCGTCCAAGTTGTGTATTTAATATGCATCACACTGAACTGACAGAATCAATTTAACACCTAATAAAATCTAGAATATTCTTTATAATATTTATATCTTTAGAAAAAACATATAGCCAGCACACCCATACCATTAATTCATCTGATTTATTATAGTATGATCTTTGTGATAATAATCTCCGTTAATCAATTGATTGCAACAATTATTTTATAATGATGAACGGTAAATACACCCCACTGTGTTTTTCAAAAGTGACAACAGGGTTAGGATTAAATAATATTCCTGCCAGGCAGATAAATACAACACAGACTTAGCAAATTCTACTCAATAATGTGTTTCCCTTTGTCTCATTTCATAGGCTATTAAACGATACGCATCATAAGGCACCCTCGAGCTGCCAAACTGGATTCAAACACCATCTTCTTATCTCTAACCATACCAGAGTCTACAAACTTCTTTTCAAGTACAGAGATATATGTCATGTAATTAAATTATATAAATATTTGTACAACAAAAGAAAGAAATGCTGCAACTGTTTTACTGTATGTTATTGAAAGTTAGTCCTTTTATTGTGTGTTCTTTTTTTGATCTTTAGTAAATGCTATGTACAATGTATACTGTATCCCATTACATAAAAATAAACGTATTCTTTTTAACATTCAAAGAGTCTCCAAACCAAATTGGCTATTATTTATTATTTAGCTTTATGGATTTGGCTGGGCGCTCAGAGAAAGGAAAAAGAAGTGATCTATGAGAGGGGTTCTGTAGCTTATAGGCATTCTGGCCTGGGGAATAAGAGTAGGGGGTAAAAGAGAAAGGGAGTTGTATCTCTGAAACACTCTGATGAATTGAAAGGTAAAAAGAGATGTAGATGAGAGAGGGCACAGTATATGAAGACATATTATAAGCAACTTTCCAATATACATTTCCACCTGCCAATATTACACTTCATGAAACTGCAGAAGGTGTTGTTTAATTCTTATGAACTGGAAAAACATTGTTTTGGGTGACAGTAACAACATAAACCCAAGAGCACTGAGTCTGAGTAAAGGAAACACGTGCAGAAATCTCCAACAATAGGGCCACTGGCCCTGTAGAACTTGAATATCCTTTTTTTTTGTGTGTGTTGTTTTAAGTGTTCATCTTTATGGTGTCTAGACTACAACTCGCATTATGCTTTGACCCTTGTTATATACTGCAAAAAAAAGTTCAGTAATATTTGGGTGCTACAACATTTCTGAGAAAAGGCTATGACATCCTGAAGAATAGCAGTGTGCTATGTACACATTTCTGTGAAATCTGCTTTAAATCATCATTTTGCCTACATGTTTTTGTGTATGCCCCACCCTTTATCCTATGGTTGTAAATTGTTTGGTGGTTAACTATTTTTTTGGGGGTGAGGCTATCAGGTTCACTTGCTCAGGCTTTAACTATCTGGTCCACCTTCCCAAGTTACCTAAAACCCTGACAAAAATCCACCCCCATACCAATGACATCATCACCCCACCCTCTACTTCACAGCTGCACCTCTAAAGGTCACCAGCAATCCTCTCAATATCATAGTCTTATGATATGATACTATGAGTCCTACTAGTTAATCCATTTCTGGCTTTGCAACCCAGAGGTTCAGTGCTAAAAGTCCCTTCTAAATTCTGCCCTATCCTATCCAAGTGTCCAAGTGTGTCATCCTGTCCCACCTAATGACAAAACCTATTCCCCAGTCAATTTTCCTTGTGAGGGAATCAATACTAACATCAACCATGGAACAAATGTCCGAAGCTGGTACCAGCCATGGTACAAACTATCTCCTTTGGCCACCTTCCTGAGACTTTCCATTACTCAATGGGCTGTCACAGTAGTGTTTTGTAGGTCAATAAGAATCGACCTGCACCCATCCCTGACCCACCCATTTGTCACCTGCATCTGACCCTGGTGAGCCTCATATTTATAGGACTCCACCCGTCCCCCATGACTTCACAGAAGGGGCAGGAGCAAATCTATAAAAAGGAAAGCCTGGAGGTGGAAGCAGGGCACAGTATGGTCGCACATGCCCATGGCCCACAAAAGTTCTGTGGGAGTAGCCCAAACCTGCCACCCCGCGGGTGAACCCATAGGTCCCGCAGGTTTCAGGCCGGCCAGCACCTGACTACGTCTATGCTTTCAGTGGCATACAGGTATCCCATTATAAATCATATGTGAAAGGGTTACTGCTCTTTGTGGTTCAATGATCTACCTAGTCCTTTGCCTCATGAAACTGTGCCCCTGACTTGCAAGTAATGCTGGGGTAATTGCCACTTCCTTTCTTTATGGTGGAGCCCAGAGGCTCTAGCAACTAGTTGACCAACTAAGGCGCTCAGCAGCAGCTGCCCTAACACTAGCTGGCCTATCAAAATGATGTTGGATAATAAGTTGGATAATTTCACCATCCACAGGTCTCTGAAGTAATGGTCCTCATGCATCTACTGTTCTCTCTTTCATCAGTCAAACAAGTCTGGATCACACTACACACTTTATTATATGGAGAACAGGCAAACCACATCTCTCTTGATTGACACTGAATGACACCTACTTTTGGAATCTTTTCAACAGGGACCAGAGTTCCATCTAGAGCCTGGAATAGGTAACAACATTGAACAAAATATATTGATCCCTCCCTCTTTCGTAAACGTACACATACTTAATAGGTTCCCAATTATCACATGCATTGCTGTGTGGTAAAATACAGCATATGGTAAAACCCACTTTCAAACACCAAATTACTCAGCTATTAACTGCAAAGCTGATCATTTTGACCACAATTCATAACCATTGTGTCTTTTTCCTTATATATGAAAAAGATGATATAGTGAATAAAGTACACCCTTACATTAGGAAATTATAAGTTACTGAGGAGTTTAATGAAAACTCACTTTTTTAGTATAAATAATAATGAAGGTGTTTTGTCAGATGAAACATATACGTACCTGTCTGCCATCGGCAGTATATTTCCCCATGAAATAGTAGTAGGCAACATATTTGGCCAGGTTCAGGCTGGCGAACTCCCATTATAAAGATAGAGCAGCCACTTTTAAATCACAACCAACATTGCTGTTTCCATGTTACTTTTCTCCATGGCAAAGATTGCCTAGCAAAAATTCATAAGAGAAAATTCCCTACTACTATTGTATGGAGAAATACTGTAAACTGGCGAATTTTTGAAGATGATTTTGCCAGGAGAAAATTCAACACAATTCTCTTGAAAAAGTGAACTTATGATTTTTAGTAAATATGGAGATATTTTGTGAAAATAAACCCCGCAAATGAGGTGAAGATGAAGAGAAAATTCATACTTTAGTAAATGTGCCCCATAGGGAGGGTTATTATTTAATATTAATAATAATTAACATATCCAATTTTTAGTTTATAGACTGATGATGGATTTTATTATAGCTGATCCCTAATTGATATAAATGATGCTTTCAAGAGTCCCCTTCTTTTCTGATTGACCCTTTACTCAACCAATCTCTACACATGAACATAAACAGAAACATTTCAAAGGGGTTATCAACCAAAAGCAATATTTTTCCCTAGATTAAGCCTGTATACAGGTGATAAGGTAACGGCAGTAAGGTTCTCACCTCACCCCTTTAAAACTGAACACATATGGAATCCGCAGCCTGCATGGCTAATTCATTTAGATACTTGATGCATGGCTGCACATAAATTAGTTCAGTCTACAACATGCATCTAAATGAATTGCTAATTAGTCATGCAGGTTCGGTTTTAGAGGGGTGAGGTGGCAACCCAAAGGGCAGGTTTGTAGAATTGAATCTATCGGTGTAACTAGAGGGTGCTGTTTAAGTATAAATTAAGAAAATATGTTGCACTCCACATAACACAATAAAAGGTGATATTATTTGAGAAGAAAAATGCCACATCCCTGTTATTCATAGAGTTCTACATTCAGTACCTGTATCAGGTATGGTGGAACTCTTCTAATTTTTCCTGTGTTTTCTATGTTCCTGTCTAATAATAGTACTAGTAATCAGTGGTATCACTAGATATTGCAGGGCCCCACAGTAAATTAATTTTAGGGCCCGCAACATATCCAGAGATTCTCTTGTTTTAGCAATAAACGTTGAACTTATTTATTATTTGGGCATCATTGGGCCCCCTATAACTCCTGGGCCCCCTGCAGCTGCAGGGTCTGCTTCCTCTACAGTTATGCCCCTGCTAGTAATAGCAATAGTACAGAGGTCAGAAAAGCCATAGATTTATTTCACTTTAGGGTCAGAGCACACAGGCAGATTTGGGGAGATTAGTCGCCTGGCGACAAAGCTCCTCTTCTTCTTGGCGACTTATCTCCCCGAACTGCCTTCGATTGCCTTCCGCTGGCTATAATGAAAATCACCGGCGGGACGGCTCTCAGATCGTTTCGTCTTCCGAAGTTGCCTGAAGTTGCTTTACGAGGAAACTTCGGACGACTTTGGAAAACGAATTGCTCTGAGTGCCTTCCCACCGGCGATTTTCATTATAGCCGTCGGAAGGCAGTTCAGGGAGATTAGTTGCCCCGAAGAAGAGGAGATTTGTTGCCCGGTGTCTAATCTCCCCGAATCTGACCCTTTGGTGCAGAGACAAAGTAGTTCAATTTCAGTGAAAGCTGTGGATCTGGGGTCTGAAAATTTATGGACTTCTATGGAAAAACTGTCCCTTAATGTAAATATATGTCAGCAAGTCTCTGCTAGAATACCATTATCCGATTTACTAATCACCTGCCCTTCTGCTTAATGCAAATGTGCACTAAGGAACATTATTTTGCACTGTTTTTTTTAGCATCCTAGCACTTCCATACAGGGTCAAAGTTTATGACCCCCTAGAGGAAATAATTTGTGCATGAAATTGCTCAGCTAAATGAGAACTACTTGCACAAGTGCAATATATCCCATGGTGTAAAAGTGCAAAAATAGAATGAAACAAGTTGCCCTAGAAAATGAGTGAAAACAATACATAGTGCACCTACACAAATATGTGCAGTTATCCAACATATTAAAGATCATTGTATGCCATATTGTATATAAAAAGCACAGTATGCAGCCGTACACAAGTCAATTGGCTACACTCTTAAGTTATTGGCCCATGGGCTGAACAGATGGAGAAAGTACTAGGGGCCAAACATGAAATAACCCTCTTTCTGTTGTTCCAATATTTCAGGCTCTGCAAAAAAATATTTAAATACTGAACAATTTAGGAGTGGCGCATTTACAAAGAGTTAAAGTGTGAGAATTCTAATTCTATTATCTTAACTCTTAAATTTTCTTATTTTTTTCTTCCTTTATGGAACACACAGCCCCCTTTTCAGTTACCCAACCTAATTTCTCCATACTCAGAAACAGCTTAGGTATTTGGAAAGCCACTAATGCTATTTTAGGAGTCCCCTCTGAGGCCCCTTCACTGCATATCCCCCAAAGCACAGGATTACTGTTATACCTGTAGCACAAGCCAACCTAAATTTGCTTATAAATGAACTAACATTCACTTAGGGTACTAATACACAGGTGCAATGTTGACGCAATCCGAAGCTCCATCCTATAGAAAAAAATGTAGTTTGATTGCTCAAAAACCATTGAAAACATTCTGATGAATTGACAAATTAATCTGCTTTAAAAAACGTAATCGATTAAACACTTACTTAAACCATTAGGAACATTTATTGTCAGGAAAGTGTTAAACCCTGCTTGGCATCCCTCTGTAAATGTGACCCATAATGTGTTTGTATCATCAGAGGATCCTACCATTTGTATACAGAATTAATTAGCATGAAATTAATTATGGGGCACACATATATCTCAAATACAATATAATTAACACCTGTTGCTACAGTATTCCCTCTAGCTCAGCCGCAATAAAGGGTCATTCCTGCTTCTGTTTCCTTGCAGCTCTTTTCCATTAGTCTGCAGTGTCTCTTTCCATACTGTACCATACTTATGTTGTGCATGAGCTACTGGATCTCTATCATTACTGCAACGCCACAAATCCTTTTTCCAAAATAATACTGCCTTTTGAATGACTGTGTCAGTCAAATTCTGATAAGCAGGTCCGACCTGCTCATGGTTTTGGCTCAGTTCACAGTTTCTACTACAGGAAAAGATCAATACCTAGCAATGTGCTTTTCCAGAGCTGGGGAAACAGCAAGCAGGGAAAGGGTTAACCTCAACAACATACCAATAATAATGTGATATGTCAGGGTCATTAGAGGCCAACTGGGTCCCTCTCTTTGCTGCTGCCAACAATTTTTCCACTACCTCAATCCATTCATATTTTCTTATATAGTAAAAATCAAATCCTTGATGCCAAGGGAGCATATCTGGACCAAATGTCTAGGGGAGCTTGTTGTACAGCCTGTGTAGCTGCACATAAAATATGTCAATTCAAAAAGCACTCTTACTGTCCTAAACTGTGCAATATATTCCTGTATTTGCTGTGACAGAGAATGAATGGTCTCCAGGGATCATCAGCAGAGCCGGGCCAAGTCAGGCAGGCGCCCTAGGCAGCCTGCCCGGTTGCTGCGCCGTCTGGTTGCACGCATGCATGCAAACTAGATGTTTTCGTGTGCAAATACGCAATTGTGCGCATGCGCGACAAGACGCGTCTGTTCATGCGCGAAAAGACGCTTCTGCTCACACGTGAAAAGAAGCTTCAGCGCTTAAGCAAATAGACACTCGTAAGCATGCGCACTCGCTCAGATGAAAACAAGTGGGCGGTCGGCAGAGAAGGGACCGAACTAGGGGTAGGAGTAAGTACGTGCCTGGCTCCCCTCCACCTTTGCGCCCTAGGCACGTGCCTACTCTGCCTACCCCTAGTTCCGGCCCTGTCTCAGTCTCACATGCAGCAACACTCCACCCACTCCCTATTGTGTGAAGTCACTTCCAGGTTGTTTGTTCCTCCCTGTGGTGCCACACTTTCATTAGGAAAATGACAACAGTCTTTAATAAGCCATTTTAAGTGCTCACAGTTGTGGTTGTTGCTTTGTGGGGGCCGTGAAATAAAACGGTCAAGGGGCAACTCCGCACTCACATAAACTTGAAAAATGGTGTCACAACTTGTATAAGATTTATCAGTCCAGACGTGACCAGATCAAGGCCAGCGACCCCAGAAAACCCAGCCAGCCGCGTTGTATCTAAGTGTAGCTGCTCAATGTTCTGGGTCCATTGCCAACAAGCATTTTATTTTAATTACGTTTCAGAAACGTTGTATCTTTTTCTGGTGTCATTGCAGCAGAGAAAAAACTCCAGGCTGAGCCATCAAAATCGTGACCTCCTCCAGTTGGGAGGTATGGAGGTGACTGGGGACAGTGGAGGGAATGTAATTGAAGGGAACCGGAGGCAGGGTAGCTATGAGGGACAGTGAGAATCTTGCCCCAGACAGCAACACCCTGCAGGTTACCACTGGTAACTTTAAAAGCTGGCCATTGGCAACTTTAGTCCCCACTGCAGCTGTGCGCAACAGAGGACTCCCGTGCGTAACCGCGCACAATAGAGAACACGCGTGCGTAACCAAGGACACATGTGCGTATTATTGGACGCGCCTGCATAATTGTGCGCAACTGTGTACAATTCTTATTTTAAAATTGGATTTTCAGCTACTACAGTGCAGGGAGTATTGACCGTTCCAATGCTAAAAGAGTAAGCTTAGTTGGGCTGGTATTTGCTAGTTCACCTCAGGGCAGCGCTAGGTGTCGGATCACCCCTGCAGGTAGGGTTGCCACCTTTTCTGGAAAAAAATACCGGCCTACCTATTTATTTATTTATATTCCTTATTAATAATATTGGGATCAACCACCATTTTTACAGGCCAGGCCTGTAAAATACCGGCCAGGTGGCAACCCTACCTGCAGGGGAGGGTATAGAACTGAAGGAGAACAGAGACAGAGCAGAGGAAATAAAAGGGGGTTGAAGGAAACAGAGAGATGGTAAAGATAAAGAAGGCACATAACCATAGAGGCCCCTACCAATCACACCCCCAAACCCTGCTCCTGCAGCCCATACACCTGATTCTGGAAGCGCCCACAACAGCACAGTCCTTTGCCAGCATGAAGGCAAGAGCAAGGGGGTAACCAGTGCCGGGCCAGGTCTGTCAGCAACCCAACTGGCCATTGGCAACTTAGGTCCCCACCGCAGCTGTGCGCAACGACGCGCAACCCAGGACTCCCGTGCGTAACCGCGCGCAATAGAGAACGCGTGTGCGTAATCGTGCGTAACGAAGAGCGCGCGTGCGTAATTGTGCGTCACCGATGACGCGCGTGCGTAATTGTGCGCAACCGTGCGTAACCGAGGACGCGCGTGCGCAAAGGTGCGCAGCCGAATGCGGGTGCGCGTGGTTGTGCGCAAGGCATTTTGATTTCACAGAGTCCACTTGGGGTAACAGTTGCCAGACTAGGGGTAGGCTGCATATAAGGTAAGTGCCTGGCGCCCTCAAGCTTTGCGCCCTAGGCACGTGCCTCTTGTGCCTACCCCTAGTTCCGGACCTGATCATCAGTGCAAAAGGCAATAGCACACAGAATGGGCAAAAGAGTTTATAGAAACAGGTTTGCTTCATCTCTGCACATGCATATTATTAGCAGCCAGCACTACAGTTTTTATCCCTGAAAGCATTTTCCTATAACTTGGACAAAGGCAGCAGGGAGAGTGCCTAGATAAACACACAGCTGTTCAATAGTTTTATATCCCAAAGCTAAGAGATGGGAGATCAAGTCAGGTCATGTTGTACATTCTTATATATGACATCTTACTCGAGATTCATTGAATTGAGCTTTTTTTTAATAACTAGTTCCTTAAGTTTAGTGCTTTGTAATTTATTGCATTGGTGTGTGTTACTTTAACACAGCCATTCCTCTTGGCATTTCCTAAATTACTTGTGTACATTAACACAATCTTACTTGTGAAAGTGTCTAGTAGAGTCACAAAAACCCTATGTATGTGCAACTAAAGTAAAAATAAAATTATAGAAGTTGCACTTCTGACCAGTCTATAACCAAGCATGGAAAGGGCATATGGAATCAGTTGTTGATACCTGTAAATAAAGAACATTCACCGACTCTACAAACCAATCCTGTAATTACCCCTTGTTGCAGAGTAAGAGCAGCGGAGCTCACGGGCGCCATCTTCTTCTCTTTGGTAATCTTTGGGTCTTCTTCCTTCCCTTCGTCTATTTCTGTCACTTTCAGCGCATGCGCAGTTGTCAAGAACCAGAATATTGCTTCAACTGTGCATGCGCCGATTACTTCTGAAGATTACAAAAGAGAAGAAGATGGTGCCCGTGAGCTCTGCTGCACTTACTCTGCAACAAGGGGCAATTACAGGATTAGAGGTTATCACCTGTGCAGGCAGGAGCAGGGAGGGGGACTATGTATGTTCTTTTCCAAAATTTTATCACGTTAGTCAAGCAAAATGCACTTTAATGACACTATATAAATTATTTGAATGTTGTTTCCTTCAGTAAATATAGTAAGCAGGAAGGAGCCATTTTGTGGACACTGTTATTAAGGCAAGCCTTGCATCATCTCAAAATCTTGTTTGTGCACCAGAATGGGGGACCTGATGTCCATCCCCATGCCCTGGTAACACAATTAAATGGTAAAGATAGAGGGGGGACTGTTTGGAGAGCAGTAACATCTAAATGGAAAGTGAAAGTAATTGCCTGCCCCGCCTCTAAGCCTAAGGCCAGGGGAGCCCTTTGATTAACAATTGACAATTAACAATTGACCATCATTTCCTCAAAACCAATAAGAGAAACAATAAATGTACACAGAATTTAAAAGGAGAGGAGTCTATATACAAGTCAGCTCTCCAATGCACAAGTGGCACCACATTGGGGGCTGTGAATCACTTTTTTTTTAGCTTTAATCAGTAACCAATGGGAACAACGTGTGCAAAGCTAAACTGCAGTTGGTCCCTTGTTTTTTACTGCAGATATATTGAGATTTATTTTAAGGGGTTGTTCGCCTTTGACTGTAATGTTTAGTATGAGGTACAGAGTAATATTCTTAGACAATTTGTAATTGGTTTTCATTTTTTATTATTTGTATTTTTTATGAATAGGAGTTGGCCTGAATAGAAAGATGATTAATAAAAAGTAGCAACAACAATACATTTGTAGCCTTACAGAGTATTTGTTTTTTAGATGGGATCAGTGACCCCCATTTGAAAGCTGGATTGATTCAGAAGATATTATACAAAATAAATCATGAAGAGCAATTAAAAAGTTGATTGGAATTGACCATTCTACAACATACTAAAAGTGAACTTAAAGGTGAACCGCCCCTTTAAGCTTTAAAAGTTAGGCAAAATAAATCCAAATACCAGACCACAACTAATGCAGAAAATCTGATTTTGTACGTTTCTGTTGCATTGTGCTAGAAAATTCCTGATAACTTTGGGATGAACTAATTAGAGAAAGTGTTAAATTGGCACATGTCCCTGTGAGCATGCTGAAACAATGCTTCCTTTGCTCTAGGCCAGCTGCAGCAACATGACACTTTGGTCTTTATGGGGGAGCCAAAAACTCAAAGATCTGAACATATTAGCACAATGTTTGCTGACACTACTTTTATTAAAGGGGTCCTCTGCCAAAAAATGAGTTTTTTTTATACAATGAAAGAAAATGTAATTGTAAGCAACTTTCCAAGATACATTAATTAAACAATATCAATGGTTTTAAAGCTGACAAAGGAATTGCTATTAAAATCAATATGTCTGACCATTCACATCCCAGCTCTGACTTCTGAAATGATGTGGCAAATAAGGCGATTAATGTAAACACGGGTGATAAATTAAAGAACATTGTCTGATTTGCTGTTTTTAGAACTTTATTTAATCTGAATGGTTAGTGGCAGGTCAGTCCAGAATGAACGATCCTCCATCATTCGTGGGAACAAATTCTGCACATCTATGGCCAGCTTTACATGGGCCACGAAGCTGATGCATTGATACCTATGTGAAAAAAGGAGAAAGAGAACTGACCCATATTACTGCACCCTCATATCAATTACATCCGAAGTCTCATATAGAAATGTAATAAAACATAACTTTTAATAACCATTTAAAAATAAAAATATATTGCTTGTCCAGTCACCAGCAATTAAAACCAGGGTTAGTGACAGTGAGGCAAACTGACCAGGCACAAAAAATTGGTCGGGAGTATGGATAATTATGATTTGTTTGGCATATTAATTGTTCTGTCTGACACAGTATAATATATCACATCCATAGGCATTAGCAGGTAATGATTAGTGGTTTGGGAGATCAAATCATTAACCTTCTCAGGTTCAGATCCACCACCATCCCCTTCACCCGCATGAGATCCCCTCCAAGACAGTAAAAAAGCAAACCGACACGCAATGTCTGTTTGATCTATTGCTCTGTAGATGCTGTGCCTCAGGCACTTGGTAGATACAAAAATGCTGCCCAAGTATCAATTCCACAGCCCACCCCTTCACCCACAGCGTGAAAAGGCTAATTGACACGTGGTGTCTGTATAGGTTGTTACTCTGCGTATTCTTAGCCTAAGGCACTTGATCGAGGGTGCAGTAATATGGGTCAGTTCTCTTTCTTCTTTTTTCACATATAATTGCCTACTTGACCCTGCACACCATTTACTGTTCTCAATTACTGATGGGAGGTGCTCACCAACACTCTAACTCCTCTTGCATTGATACCTAGCTTGGACTGAAAGCTCTTCCAACAGGGTTAACTGCTTCTAAGTCTGAGGGTACATGGAGCATTGGCTCTACTTCTCCGTTCAGCTACATGAAACAGAGCCAAGTAGTCCGAAAATACCTACTTTGGACCTTCTTCCCTGGGCCAGTGGAGCCAGTGGGTTTGCACCTGGTCTCCACATCATATCCACACTGAGCAACTCTATTATCCAGTCTGGTCATTTAAACAGGGGCATCAGACTCAACTTCTCGGAGTCCCAGGAGTATATGTAGTCATACACTATCTAGTCATACACTGGTGCACACACAGCACTAGGTTCCTAGGTTTCATTCCAGCCAGGACACTATCTACAAGAAGTTTGTATGATCTCCTTTTCTCTCTGTGTTTCTGGAGGTTTCCTCCCACATTATGAAAACATACAGCCACGTAACAGCCTACAATTCAGCTTATTAGGGCAGTGTTAAGAACAGTTCAGTTCAGAATATAATAGCTTTCCTGCCTCGGTCCTATACCCCTTGTCTCCTACACAGTTGTTGGGCTCTATATAGAAGTGAGTAAGGCGATAGATACAATTAGCTCTCGTTTCTCTGGAAAGAGATCTCACTAAACTAAAACAACAGGACTCCTATTGTGAAAAAGATCTTCATCAAGTAAAGAGCCTGCAGCCTTTCCCTTGGCAGACCCCTTTGATACACACATGAGCCAGTCCCCTCCTCCTCTGCCTCACCTCAATCCCACCCTCTCCTGCTACTGCTGGGGGGCTGGTCTGAGCTGGCTGCTGAGCCCCAAAGGAATGCTGGTAGAAACATTCTCAGTTTCAGTGCAGTGAGCACACGGGTTGAGCACAGCTTGGCTGCACGAGACCTCTTTGTTATTGCACACACACACTGCACAAAGGAATTGCAATAGTTCAAGCAAGGTAATCCAAGTAAGAACGCACAAGTAAAGCTGTTTCATGCAAATTCAGCACAAGGGGAGAAAACCTGGGACTTCTGGATGAGATTTAGTAGTTTTTTGCTGGACCTAACCAAAATCCTCAAGAAAGTGATACTCCCAGCGCAGGAAGCATTTGTAGGATCCTAAGGAGAGAATAGAGGAAGGCACTGACTGGATGGTTGTATGAAAAGCTTGGGTGATAACGGAGGAGACACAACTGTGAGTGGCCATTGATGGCTCCCTGGAGCTCCCACTCTGCACAATAAGCAATGGTAGGTATGGCATAGCCTTGTGCTTGTGAGTGTGGCTGAGCAGATCAAACAGAACAGACTTCTGCCTGCTGGACAACAGCTTGAACCATTTATTAGACAAATGGTGTGTATAACCCTTTCACTGCTGGGGAGGGGCAGCCAACCTCCTGCATTGTTTTGTCTGGAAAGTAATAATATTATCAGAAAAGGCTCATCCTGACACTGGCGAGTGAGAGAGGAGTACAAGTGCCTTTCAACCTGCGTTAGCCTTTTGTTAGCATGTATATTGATAAGTAGCTGGTAAATGTGCTGAGTTCTTGCAGCTGAATAAACAGACTTGTGACTTTCCAGATACTTGTACCTATGTGTATTTCGTACTGCTCTAGGGTAGTAACGTTTCTCCAAATGCATCTGAAATCCTTTTTTTTATTGTTGAAAAGAGTAATATTTGCTCATTTATTGTGCCCTATGCCTGACTTACATTCCAAGTATAATAAAATATAGCAAAAACAGGATTAGATTGTACTATTGCTGAAATATATTATAAAGCGAGTCTTACTTTGGGCTTAAACACTTCTGAGTAGGACATGCACCAATTCATTTGATGGCAATTCTCTTGAACACTGGAAGTCATTTGTTGTAGTCAGGATGTTACATTATATGAATGATTACACGTTCTGCTTTATATGCTGCCAACATACTCTACAACTCTCTACAGAGATTGATCATCATTGGAGCACCAATGGAGTTTACAATCTTGGGGCATCTCAAACACTAAGGTCTATTTTTTATCAGGAGCCAATTAACTTGGCTGTATGTTTTTGTAACATGGGAGGAAAACTACAGACTTATGTGTGAATTTTCGCATCAGAAATCTCCTCCAGACTTCGCGCAACTATGTCAGACGTTATTTTGTGACAAATACACATATTCATCAAAATGTGCAATGAAGTCTCGGCAAGAGAACACTGGCGTACGTTCGTCTGTGATGATTCGTTGGCGCAAACATTTCACAGCGACTTTTCTCTATCGATACTTTCTTCCTAGCGAAACTTCTTAAACATACTCATGCTTACATGCTTAATAGTGATGTTGGTGAAATTGCTGGAAGTGGCCACTTTTTATTAAAAATGTCAAAGGAAGCAAAATGAAGACAGAGATCCTCTATTGTCCTAGGCCATGAGCCCACCCTAAAACAGATGTGGCATGAGCTTCAAATGTTAAAAAAAAGTGTAAATAGATACAGTATTTTTAACAGTTACAACTAGTAAACATAATCTCACTTTAAACATGAAAAAACAGCAGCATATTGACTTTTGCTTATGATTTTTGGAATAAACGGGATATGATGTCACTTACATAATAATGTTGAGGATGTAGCTTTATTGTATTAATTTGCCAGTCAGAACCTGGCAAAATAGATTTTGGTGAGAAGGTACTGAATACTCAGCTCATTTTGGATACCCCTCTTTTCATTTTTTTCAGTGTTTGGAGTTGTAGACCTAGACCTTCACTACTGTGGCCTTTGCTGCCCTCTCCCCAGTTCTTGCTAACATTCTTGCCCAGCTCAACCCATTTTATACATATTTTCACAGCACCTCATTTCTCTGGTTTTCTCAGAAATGGGTGGGTTGGGATATGGCACAATGTTGGGATTTTGGGCCAGGTTGGGTACGGGCTGGAGAGGGCGGGCTAGGGTAAGCATTGGTACGCATCACTGCTTTGACAGTAAGGTGACTTTTTGATGTCTGAACTGCCCATGAGCCAAAATGTCAGAAACCATAGGAGTGGCCATGTATCGTGTGGCCATCATTATATTGAGCAGTTTGTTCAATGGGACAGCCGAAATGTCAGGACCGATCAAGTGAAGAGAGCTGTGGCTCATCTTGACTTTCTCATCTGCTGATTAACCATGCACTGGAAACAATATGCATCAGCAGATGTCTGATCAACAAACTAGCCAAATATCAGTTGAGATCACCCTCCCAACAGGCATGCACCACAAATCATCATGTTGGGTTTTAGTGGTGTGTGTATAGTCAACTGAATACTGGAAAAAAATTGGTATGTAAAGTTTGTAGCAGATAGGAATGCTTGGAAGTCCCTTTGTACTCATAGTGCAGTGCTGCTTTAAGAATAAATGTTGATTGTTGCTGGACAACAGTCTAATGAATACAAATAATTGTAATACAGCAACATTTTAGTTAAAGGGCACCTCCCAGGATATAATTTTTAACTCCAACAGACGATTAATAGATTTTGCACTCCAGTTGGGGGGAACAATATTATTTTCTGCATAAAATGCTGGTAGCATGTGCTATGTTTGATCGCATGTTATGGCCATGGCAGCCATGTTTGAGCACATGCATGAGATCCTCCCAACGTGCTCATTATGTAAGGCGCATACTGTATTTATTAACATTGGAGACAAACATCAATGGTGATGTTGCCCAGAGGAACCAATCAGGAATTATATTTGAACAGTCACCTACAAGTTGGAAAACAAAAGTAAATACTGTATGTGATTGGTTGCTATAAGCAACATCACTGGTGATGTTTGTGACCCAGCATGGCCAACCACATTCACTGCCAAATGGACCCAATCATCTGCTTTGGGAGTCCTAGAGGGCTTTACAGTTTGGGAACATACAACTAGAAAGTTGTCCTATAACTATTTACTGATAATAAACTGACAGAGGGGATGCATCCTTACTCTGTAAAGCACTACTGTAAGCAATAAGTAATGATATGCAGCTCATGCTGTATACAAATATGCAAATAAGTAAGTTCCCAGTAAAAACTCTTTCACACTTGTATTTATAGGAAATCAAATTAAATACAGGGTATAGTTATAAACAGCATATATTTCCTATTCAGATACACCTCTGTTTATTATCCCTTTATCTCTCCAGTGGAAATATACGCTGTAGAAAAAATTATGAATTATATTACTGTTGTGGGATTTACTTCTGTACTTCTATAAAGGTTTTATTAGTGCTGCCTTGTCATAACGAGAGCCATATGCAATGCCATAGCCCCACAATTGCCCTTATCTCCTGCCAATCCCCCTATCAATCTTTGCCCTGTGTGAGAAGCATCTCATAAAAGAAAAAGCTAGAAAAACTGAGGTTACACTCAACAGGAGCATAATAATATACTTCCTTATTACTTTCCTGTTTATACAGGACTGTAAGTTTTATGACCATATGATAAATATAAACAGCTCATATGTAATGCAGATTGTTTGGTATATGCCAGTGATGTTGATAGTAGATTACAGATTGTAGCAGAAATATTGTATGTTTAGTATACGAGTTCAGCATACTGTATTGTTTAAGACAAATACTGAAGGTTTGTTAATTTTCCGTCTCAGAGTTGAGCTCAAAGATGGAATTCCATGAATGTTTTTTTCTGATGACTGACAGCAAAAATGTCTCAAGTAATTCTGGAGGACAGAACTTGCAGACTTCACAGCTCAGCTCCTTGGATGCCTTTGTGGAAATCTGACCCTGTCCTTTTCTCTTGTAAATCAGCAAAACTGCTCATATGCAGTATCTTGTGCTGACATTTCTCTGCAGAAATTAAAGTTGTCTCTATTCATATTTTATAGGTGCATTTTGATGATTAGAACCACAATTTACATTTTGTCTTCCCTTGTTAATTAGATGGGATGATTATATAAGGGACTTAAAGGAGAAGCAAACCCTAAAGTTAAAAAACCCCTACCCCCCTACCCTAGATAGTGGGTATCTACATAGCCAAAGTGCTAGCCTGCATATTAAAGCCCCTCCCGGCAGCTAATTTGTAGTTATAGGTTAATAAATGTAGAACACCCCTCCGTGTTCTGTAGGTCTCCAACACCTTCACCCATGTAGCATCCCCTCCCGGAGGTAACAAGCCGGTCACGTGAGAAAGCAGCAGTGAGAGCGGTTGGATTACCTGCCTGCCTGTAGTGCTTCCTTGGAGTCTGAAGCACTTTCTGATGTCTGGTTAGAAATCAACGTAGGCTACCCCTTCTTTAACCACCGAGGCCAATCCTTTCACCCACAAAGCATCCCCTCCCAGGTAGGTGGTAATCTTAGTGCCCCTTAATAGTATTTTTCTGTTGCCCTCCCCAACCGTAAAAAAGTGTGCCTGACACTCATTTCTCCCGCTTGCAATCCAGCTTTGTCAAAGGCAAATATATTGATGACTGCTATGATTTTCTAGCACTTTTTTTTTTAGCAAGAGTCCCCCCCCCCCTTTCCCCAAAAAACCAAACCAAAACATCCGTCTGATATTTCTTGTCAGGACAATATCACTTTACAGACAAAATTGTTCAGTAACAGCCCAGATTCCCACTCCCTGTAATTTGAACCCGAGTGACAAAAGCATTTTGGAAAAGCATTGAAAATACACCTTTGGTGAGAGAAGGAAGTAGGATTGAATGGGGGTCTGTCCAGGGGCATAGTCAGGGTGTGGCCATGAAGCACCAAAACTATAAAAGCTCCAGGTTGGCATCTCTCTAGGCAAAAGTCTCAGTGGAGCATTTTCTTTCATTATATTTGGCTGCCTGCTTCAGAGAGCTGAGTAGTGCTCCAGCTTCTTATGGAGGATTGATATCACCTTTAATAATGTTCAGTGTCGGACTGGGACACCAGGGGCCCACCCAAAAACCTTAAATCAGGGGCAACAAAAAACCTTAGACCAGGGGTCCACTTTTAGTACTATTATTCTTCTTCTCCTCACTCAACCTCTCCTAGTCTCTATACTTTAAATACTATAATCTATTATATATCTATTAATCTATTATTCCATCTATTTAGCCTCTTTGTTCTCATAGAAATAGGGAATGGCCATGAAATAGGCCACATGTTTAGCAGCACAAGGGCCCACTGACACCTGGGCCCACCGGGAGTTTTCCTGGTATCCCGGTGGACCAGTCCGACACTGATAATGTTCATTGCATCTGGAAGTCTGTGGAATGTCTGGACATTAAAAATGGGACAGCTCACTGAAAAAGTTAGGGAAACACTGCACTAAGCAGACAGAGGATCAGAGCCAAAGCCCTACCTCAAGCATGGAAAATCTGAAACTACGAAATAAATCGGTTTCTGCCAAGTTTGATGAAAAAATGTTTAGGCCTTTTGAGAATATTTGGTGGCACTATATGTGTCCTAGAGTGCAATTAATAATCAAACTAACTTACAGAAGGAAAGCAAGGGAGGTGGGTCACTTCTCTCCATATAATAATGTGTGTGTACATGCATATTTACTTGGTGAAGGCAGAGAGGCTGCTGCATTGCCAACAAATTTAATTCAAGCCCAGAATCTCTAGCTGTCCAGCCATTCATTTACCTAGCAGTACCTCCTCCTCCTCCGGAGTGGGGTGTCTGGGGACTGTGGTATGGACTTGTATACCTGCCTGAATTTTTTATTACAGCACTACACTAAGATGCCTTTAGCAAAAAGGGATAACTGGCAGTGCCTGCAGCTGCTGAGAGTCAAAACCCAGACCCAGCAGCAAGCCAGTGTAGCTGTGACATTATATTATGCCTCTAATATTGCTGCAAAGGAGGATGGGTCAATCCTATATAATAAAGTTGAAGTGTCTCTGCGTCCAGTCCCTGTGTCCGTGGGATTGCGCTACTGCGCATGTGCCCCACGCACCGTCTCTGGCTACATATGTTCTAGCGCCCGTTAATTTAACGGGCTTAATGTCTAGTTATAAATAATGTGTATGTATACTGTATTTGCACTTTTTAGGGGAGATTGTGCCAGTTGTCTCTGCAGGGTAAAGTGGACCCAGAAAGGTCTTAGACTGGCCCAGAATGTGATGCTCTCTGAACTGATGTCCCTAGGCTTCTGTTTTGATCTGTTCATTGGAACTGGGTGGGCAAATTGGGCTAAGATGCAATTGTCTGGTGACTAGAACAAAAGAGCGGATATTTCTCTGTATGGCCAGTTTCTACCCACTGCAACAGCTGTTTAAATACTTAGCATTTGGTATCCCCTGCTATTTATGAACTATTTTGCCTTAAAGCAAAATAATAGCTGGGATGAAGCTGGTGCTGAAGTCAGAAATCCATTTGAGTGCTGCAACATGTCCCTTCATGCAATATTCAATTCAATTTCAAAGTTAACAACTTATGATGGAGGAACAATATAACTGTAGTAGAGAAAATGTTTTGTAAATAAAACACTTGGAACCATTTTGTCCAGGGAATTGCACAATATAGCAGAAACTTAATGTTTTTAGTATGGGTAGCAGTAGTAATAAAACTGGATTTTACATATATCTTATTAGAAGTGAGCAAACAGATAAACCACATTTTGCAGAAATAACAAATAATATTCTGACATGATTACAGTTAATAATATATAAAATAATTCAAGGGATTGAGGGTGACTATACTGTGAAAGCATTCATTGCTCTGTAACCACAGTTTACTGGATAGATTTCCAGCTTCTATGTTATTTGACATAGGTTCTTGCCAAGAAATAATGAATCATTCTTTGGACTGACATGATTAATTGTAATGCAGTGCATTTCTGTCTCCTGTAGGCCTTGAGGTTATGCCTGAGGATACACTTGAAGAGAAAGACAGTATTGGGGATCTGCTTCTTGTTCGCCTTAACTCTACTATTAAATAATAATTTTTCCACATTCCCAGCTGAAGGCAAAGTTAAGCAGAATATTAAACACAGGAAAGTTGTACGACACAAGCGGCTGTGGACTGACACCAAGATCAATTTGCTGAGTCTGCTTCAAAACTCTGACCAGAGAAGTTGGGATTCTGATGTACCGAGCTACAGGCAGGAAGTGCAGCCCTTCATTAAGTCCAGCCATGATTGTAAGGAGAAGAGCACTTTAGGTCACATTGGTGACCAACTACGTTGGAAAAGTAATTCCCTTGAAACCAAAGAGAAGAGGGAAGCGACCAGGAAACGTATTCGTGGTTTGGATACACCTACACATATTAAGCCAAAGAACATTATTTTAATCACCCACAAAAAGAGAATTGAACAGTTTCCTGAAACTAACTTGACTGTATTTGCTGTCCAGATGTTTAATAACATTAAGCCAAAGGATGCATTTCCCCCCAAACCTTCTACAATCAGAAAGAATCTTCTGCATAATGGTCTTGGTAAAGTACAATCAGTGGTGGCACACTACTCAGCACAAACAAGTGATATTCTTCCTTTGAATAAGACTTCAGTCACGGCAAGGTCAAACAAAAAAGTCTCTATTTTGAAAGGGAACAGTGACAGTGAGAGTTTAAGCTACGGCCAGAAATCTTTCATAAAGAACAAAAACATTTCAGATTTACACTGCTTACAATTTCAACCAACAGAAAACCAAGAATACCAAGCCAAGGCAAGATTAGGATTTAATGAAGAAGCACCACCATGGTTTACATTAGATGATTTGAAAAAAATCAGGCTATTGTCAGAGGGTGAGATTGTTGCAAAATCTCGAATCCCTGCACATGGACAAGTTTTGCAGGTGGGTTTATGTCCAAACCCTCTTGTTGGGAATTGTCACCAAGAGAAGATTTGTGCAAAAGGACTTTGTGGATTAATAAAGCGCCCTACTGATTTATATGAAGTTCTGGCTTTCCACCTTGACAGGATTTTAGGGTTAAATAGGAGCCTGCCTGCAGTGGCCCGCAAATTTACAAGCGACTTACTACCCTACAAGTACACCAATGGTGCCACAAGACCAATCATATGGTGGGCTCCAGACATTAAGCACTTAAATGACACAAACAATGACCAAAACTCTCATGCACTGGACTGGATACAATACCAGCAGATGCTGAAGCATAGGTGTGGCATGAGGGACTCTTCAGTGAATATTAATAGACCTCCTTGTCTGGGCATCAAGCATACAGAGTGGGCCAAACTGGCTCTTTTTGATTTCCTCCTGCAGGTAGTATATTTATTTACACTTGTAACATTTTCCTATAATTAATTTGTTCCTGGTGAAATATCATGCTAACCAATATTACAAGGGGTGTCCCTGGGCGCCCTTAATCGGCTTCTTAAGAAACCAGGCATTCTTATTTATTCTAATAAACATTTATATGCCTATAAAATAGGTTTTATGCACACAGGTTTTGATTACAAAAACTATTATAACATAATAAACAGTATTTAGAGAAAAAAATGTAATATACACATATACAAATGGTACATTTTGAATATTTATGTGACAGTTCAATTTTAAGCACTTCCCTGCAGCGTCTGGACAGGCAGGTTTCTTTGCACCTTGATCAACTCATATATTATTATTTCTTATGTTACTGTTTGTCTCCAGATAATAAACTCTGTGGTGGGCATATTTTTTCCTATCCATAAAGGGGCACAAGATCTTTACCTGGAGGGTTTTGATTCCTATAAAATCCAAAAAGATCTGTTCAAAAGTAGTAACATAAATAACTCCCTACGGGTCCTTGTAAAAATTATAGACCTGAGTTCCCACCTTGGACGTGTGCATACTATAGCTTCCATCTTCGTGCTGGTGTCCTCAGTGGGCCATTTGGGTGGTTAGGCCAGGGTGCTGTTGCACCTCCTTCTCCAGCACTAGTTATGCCACTGTTTAAAAGAAGATAAAAAACTTCCCTGACTGCATTTATATATACAAAATGATTCTCAATTTAGTGTTGTGCCTACCAGCACAGCATCAGTTTTCATGGTAACACATTGAAATTACTGTGAGATATTTCCAATATTATAAAAGTCAAGTATTATAATATATCCAGTAATTAAACATCAGTAGGGTGGAGAAGACAATTCTCTTTGGTGGATTTCTTGCATCAAAAGAGCTGCTTCCCTAGAGAAAGGTTTATGTCCCATTGATACACTTCCCTACAGCCATGCCACATACATGGGTACTCATTTGAAGGGCTGACATTTAGGTGTCTAAGTCTTCACTTACTTTTGTGTTGATTGTAATTTTTAGAACCTTGGCTCTATAAATATTCTGTTATTAGATAGTTGGCTGTATTTGTATTTCTACCACCAGCAAATGCTACATTTTTGGCCTAAAAGTAGAGGAAGAAGTCAAAAGGGATTCCTTTCTTTTCATAAAATGTTGGCACTCTAAAGCAGGTGGGCCAAACATAATTACAGATACATGAGGTTGCTCCAAACAGATTTCTGTCTACCAGCTCTATGCCAGTTATCTTACAGCTTCCCTTTACTGTTCTGATGACAGTGTTTTGGAATTTCCAATGGTACTCAAGTGAGATCACAAGGCTATCTGAAGAGTTTGCAGGTCCAGAATAATGCAGAAGGAGGCAGGCAGGCAGATTCGGGGAGATTAGTCGCCCGGCAACAAATCTCCTCTTCTTTGGGACGACTAATGTCCCCAAACTGCCTCTGAGCACTTAATTTTCCGAAGTCGCCCCAAGTTGCCTCACAAGGAAACTTCGGAAAACGTATCGCTCCAAGTCCCATCCCGCCGACGATTTCCATTTTAGCTGGCGGGAAGGCAGAGGAGGCAGTTCAGGGAGATTAGTCGCCCCGAAGAAGAGGAGATTTGTCTCCCCGAATCTGCCTGTGTGCCCTGACCCTAAGGGTCTAGACTCCAGTAGATAAGTATTCAGAACATAGTCTGTAGCAGACTCAAGAACTAAAGGCTAAAGGTGGTCATAGACGTTAAGATTTTTATGTTTTCATTATCGTAGGACCAAGCTTATCTTGAAACGATGCTTAAATGTAAGATTTGTCTATCAATAAAAAAAGACAAATTCAAGCAATATAATCTAGTTGAAGCTAGGAAAACTGCGGGTACCTGCCTGCTTGGCTCTGCAAATAATTGGACAATGGATAGATTTCACTATGAACTATGAGAATCTTTTAACTCAGCCAATCGATTTTCTGACTAATGACGGACAAAAAATAATCAGACGCACAATCATACATAGCCCATTAAATTTTGGCACCCCCAAGTATAAAATGACATTCCTTTTCCTTTAATGATTTAGTTTTATTTTGACAGCTGGTGTTAATATACAGTGCAGTTTATGAGAAAGTTTTGTTCCGCATAGTTTTCTTCATGGGCATTTTATGGTGCTTTAAGTGGTTCAAGGCCCGCATTCTTTATTGGATCCCTGGCAGCAATTTTGACAAGCTCAGAATTTAGAATATGGCGGAGAGCCAGGAACACCAGATAATCAGTATTATAGATTACAGCACACCCAGGAAATCTGAGAAGTAAATCCAATAATTTGGCATTGAACCTTGTTCTGGATGTGCCTTTCATTTTGAATTATAGAGTGCCATGTCACTTTGAATTTCTGCCCAGTCCTTTAACAGATAATCTAGTTTCCTACTGATGCATTCTTTTGAATTTTAGCAAAGGTTCATAAAAGGTTTACAGAGGTTCTATTAGAGAACATAGTTACATTTTTATGCAAGCAGAAAAGTTACAGGCTATTGTGATTTACAGGTGGAATTATTGCAGTTTTGTCCCAATATTTGCTAGAAATTCTCACTGAACATAAGCCTAGTGTACTTGCTGGCCAGAAACCTGGCAACTTTCCTAAACCATCAGACATTATTTGCATCTCTGCCACTCTTTCAACACAGAACCTTGCAGAGAAGCAAATAATTTTGGCCTGATCCTGCCAGTACTAAGTACACCAACTTGCTGCTCCGCACTTTTCAGCCTGAGAAGTCAAAGAATGATTTTCTTCTATTGCCTCATTCCATGAAAGTAGATCTTGCTGAGTAGTCTTGACACAAGCCAGCTTTCCAGGAAAATAAATAAAGAAGAGTGAAGATCTTTTCTTTGCTAAATTACAAGTCTGTTGCTGGGAGCATGTTGCTAAAGCAGTTTAAACCTGAATATTGATATGTGCATCTAAAATGGTTTGCTTGTTATTTCTAGCTGTTTTTATCTGCTGCATTTGTGTGTTATATAGCAACCCTGTAATCACGATTAAGAAAAAAAAATGCCACGGGTCATAATTGTGGCAGCTAATTCTGCCAAGCCACAGTGTTAAATTAAATACAAATGGACATTGATCTAAATTAGGAATTAAGCTTGTATTCAATTACAACTGGCCTCTGGGACCTGCAGACAACACAAAAAATATAAAGTCCATAGTATAAAGTCACAGATGCAATTTATTTTAATTGGACGCTTCACAGGACAAACATTGGCCCGATTTAAAAGCACTATGCAATAAACAAGAAATCATATACCGTAATAAATCTAGGGTTTGGAAGCATTTCTGTCATGCACTCAAGATTCACTCAAATCTTGTTGGGAATTGGACAAATTGAATCTGGGATTAAGTGCATGCCTACTTATTACTAATAACAGAATCCATTAAAGGCTTATTATGTATAGAGATTGAAAGGAGAGCTCTATTAATAAGGAAAATAAAAAGTGAAACCTAAAGTAAACCTACAGAAAGTAAACAGTTGGTCATGGCCAGGCCCTGATAAACAGGGTTGGGCCAAGGTATTTTGGCACCCCAAGCAAGTGCTGAAATTGACACCCCTCTCACCACCTTACCACTTCCCATCTTACCAGACACATTAGAGCTTCCAAGTCCCCTGCAAATAGTCACAAATTAAAACCTCGCTAACCAGTCACAGCACTGCAGCCTAGTCCAAACCTTTCTCCAAAGTCATATTTCCATGTTTGCCACTAATTTACCTCTTTTGAAGATGCAGAAAACTGCACCAGCCCGGGGTTATTCTAGTGAGCACCACGGAACGATCCTCTTCCGGCTTCCTCTTTCTTAAAATTTCCTGGGCAGACACTTGTGCAGTAGAATGAAAAAGCCAACGTTTTAGTTAAAGTTCGGCTTTTCACTCTAATGTACATGCGCAGCCACATAAAGAAAGAAGGAGCCAGAAGAGGATCGCTCCGTGGTGCTCACTGGTATAACCCCGGACCGGTGCAGTTTTCTGCTGATAGGAGCACCGGCCCAGAGTTTCAGGTAAGTAAATACATTCACTTGGGTGTGCCTAACATGTGGCACCCCCAAGTGCTAAACGACTTTCCTACTCCTTTAATGTCAACCATATTTACTGTAACTACACAAGATCAGTGCCATAATTCTCAGACTCAGCTCAAATCTGCCCAACAATCAGACAGATGTCAATGGGCAGGTTTGATTTTGAGGTCAAGGATGGCATCATCTCGTTGATGCAGTCCTCATCCTGACAGTCCTATTGGGGTTGTATTGGGCCATGTGATCGAATAAGCCAAATATTGCCCACCCTTGGATCTTATAATGTATGTTCACCTTTAAACCATGCCTTTTAACAACTTCCACTACACACTGTAACACCTAGCCCCTTTTTTTGCAGATAAGAAAATGGCCAATGTGAACTAGCTCATTGCAAGAAATCTATTGGCAGAGAAGCAAATGAGAGGCTGCTAAGGGTTTAGGGCAAACTACTTTAGTAGATCAGGGTTATCACCAAAATGTCTACATTGTCTTATTGCTTGTGTTCATTTAATTTCATCCAACATTTACAAGTATGGGATCTGTTTTCTGAATAAGTGATGTTTCCATAATTTGGATCTTCATACCTTAAAAAAAAGTATTTAAACATTAAATAACCCCAATATTTTTGGCCAGGCTCAAATTCACTACCATTATGGTAATTCACTAAAATGTGAAGTTGCAGTCTCAGCAGCCGAATTTTCACTAGCGTTACTTCGGCAGTGCGAGCATTTCATAGCGATCTTTCTCTAGCGTTCATTTATGAACGTGAAAATTTGTTGGTACTCTTATGCTTTGGTTAATTTGAATAGGGGGGTTGCAGTACTTATAGGTCGAATGGACGTCTTTATTAGTGATGTTGGTGCAAATGCTTGAAGTGGCCACTTTTTATTACAAATGTTCAAGGAACCATAATAAAGACATAAAAGATCCTCATATAGGGTGGACATGAGCCCACCCTAAAACAAATGTGGCATGCCCCTCAAATGTCAGAAAAAAAGTGTTAACACAAAAATATTTAATAGTTAGGACTTTTGAAGGCAATCCCGCTTTAAAAATGTAAAAAACTTTTATGAATTTCCAGCATACAGGATATGATGTCACTGACATAAGATTGAGGAAGATGTAGCTTTGTTTAATCAGTTTGCTTGGTCTAAGGTGGCAAAGGAAACTCTGGCAAAAGATTTAACATTCAGTAACATTTGCACTATAGTGAATTTGCGGAGTTCATCTGAACAAAAAGTTTCCTGGTGATAGGGTGCGAACGTACGCTAGTGACGGTCTCTTTCGCTAGTGAATTGTCCTCTACACCTGTTAGTAAACTGGCTATATTCCTGCAGATGGTGCCCTTTAGTAAATAGGCCCCTATGAGTCTATGACGGCTTTTCCATAACTCGCACTTTCAGGATAACAGGTCCCATACCTATACTAATAATCTTATACCATTTTGCTGTAATGATTTTGTGCAACTAAGTTATATGGTCTCCCTCACATGGAAGTAAAATGAAGTTTGAGCTGTATAGCTTCTCCTGAACATTTATTTATACAGGTATGGGACCTGTTATCCAGAATGCTTGGGACCTGGAGTTTTCCGTAATTTGGATCTTCATACCTTAAGTCTACTAGAAAATCATGTAAACATTAAATAAACCCAAGGCTGGTTTTGCTTCCAATAAGGATTAATTACATCTCAGTTTGGATTAAATACAAGGTACTATTTTATTATTACAGAGAAAAAGAAAATCATTTTTAAAAATGTGGATTTTTTTTTTTTTTAGATAAAACGGAGTCTATTACAGGCAGCCTTTCTGTAATTTGGAGCTTTTTGGATAACAGGTTTCCAGATAACAGATCCCATACCTGTAGTATGTTAGGAACCATAAGTATAATGGCAGAATTTTAATTAGTTTGGTACTGTTTCAAAATATTACTATACAGATGGAACCCCCAAGGAGTTTAGCATTGTATTCTTACTAGTGTATTATTTTAGTATATCATAGTAATGGCTTGTGGGCTGAACTGTCTGCTGCTTCACAGCATGTTAAAGTATAAAACATTTTATTTTTATATAAGATGTGTTTTCTCCTCTTATTTTCCATAGTGAATAGCACTTCTGCAATTTGTGCTGTGTGATGGGGAACACAAAAGACAGTTATTTAAAAACCAAATATAGAAATATATATAATGAAGACCATTCGTAAGTTGCATATTCATTCATTTTGCAATTTAATTTATATTAGTCATAGTTGGTTCCCCTCTGGTCTGGTTTCAGGAAAGAATGATGGATTTGTTGTATTCACAGCTTTGGTAGCCAAACCTTACAGCTGTGAAGTCTCTCTTCCAAAACATAAATCTTGCAATGGCAATTATTCAAGCATAAAAAGGAGATTGGGTATAAGATGGCACAAACATTTGCTGCCACTTGATGCCAGTTTATGAAGCAATCTTGTAGCATTATGTCATTTTTCCATGGTTGGTGGTAAAAGTGTCTGAATACACAAATATAATAATTTTAATCTATTTAATGCCATTGTTGTCTATGTAATAAAAAACATCTTTAGAATGCTATTTAAAAGTTACAGAACTATATTACATCTTCCATCACGGTAATAGTCAGCGTGTTGAGTAGAGTCAAGATGGAGCCCATGTTCCTCACTAGATAATAACACAATCTGATCAATGAACAGCACTCATCTATTCTCCAATGAACTGACTTTATTAAAGATTGAGGGGACAGGCTATGGGTAAAAAGCCGATGTTTTAGGTCTCATGTGGCCCTTTATCAAGCCCTCATGAGGCATGAAGTGTTGCTATCTAATGCATGGAGTATACCCATAACCAGTGTTGGACTGGGATGCCAGAGGCCCATCAGGAAACCTTAGACCATGGGCCCAGTTTCCAAACAATTATTCCTCCTTTCCTCACTCAACCTCTTTATTCTGCTAGTCTTTTATATCTAATTACTATTGTCTTCCATTATTAAGCATTTTTAAAAGAAATACAGAATAACCATGAAATAGGCTAAATGGTTAGAAACAAAAGGGCCCACTGATGCCACTGAGTTTTCCTGGTATCCCAGTGGGCCAGGCCGACACTGCCTATAACCTTTAATAAAGTTGGGTTTTGTTGGAATATAGAGTATGCTCATTAATCAGATTCATATCTTGCCACTTGGGCATTATTGATCAAAGGTCAATTACATAGGGCTTTTTCATTAAGGGGGCATAAACCTTCCCTAAAATACTCAGGATGCCCACCCTAGCCCTCAAATGTAGTTACCTCAAGTTTAATTATAAAAGCAAGCAAATTCTCCAGTTAGAATGGTTTCTGCCAGTGCTGTTGTTATCTAGCCTAGTGAGATTACTGAAATGTTCTGCTTTCCGGTATTATGACAGAATCAAAAAACAGAATGGCCGATTTTATACTCTTTAGTTGTGTGGAGATAGACAAAATATATGAATTGCCTCTGTCATGTCTATAATGACATAAACAAAGAACAGTAGAGGCAAAATATCCATCAAATGTTCTCTTGTATCAGCTAGGCCACTATCATCTCATGTATTAAATCTTAATAGTATGTCGGAGTGGGCTTGATGCTGTTATACAGTGAAGCAACATGGTTATTTCACTTGGGCAGAACAATAATGAATATAAAGACAGGGTTTGTGCTGATGCCACAAAAAAGTTTATGCAGTACCACTCTAGAAAATAATTGATAAATCAAGATACAAAATTGTTGTTAAATTAATAATAGAGGATTCACTCACAGTTCACCCCAGTCCCAAGGTGCAAGTCCAAAACACTATATCCAGAAAAGATGTGAGGACCTCCAATAATAAAGAAAGGCTACCTATGAGTAAGTGCACCAATAGGCACGAAACTCGTTAGGTCTTCATGTCCTAATAAATTTTTTTTATACATTTGTTTCTTTATTATTGGAGGACCTCACATCTTTTCTGGATATAGTGTTCAGAACAATAATGAGCCTAAGATTCTGAATTTTCATATGGAAAGTTGATTAGTTTCAGGCTTACACTATTATTGTTACATGTATTTATATAAAATGCCAACATGTTCCACAGCATTGTACAATTTGTACAATAAATGGGTGTATACATTTAGGGGCACATTTACCAAGGGTCGAATATTGAGGGTTAATTAACCCTCGATATTCGACCCTCTAAGTAAAATCCTTGCGATTTACCACAAATGCTTCGATCGAACGATTAAATCCTTTGAATCAAACGATTCAAAGGATTTTAATCCATCGATCGAAGGATTTTCCTTCGATCAGAAAAAGCTTAGAAAACTTATGGGGAAGGTCCCCATAGGCTAACATTGTAGCTCGGTAGGTTTAAAGTGGCGAAGTAGGTAGTCATAGTTTTTTTTAAAGAGACAGTATTTCGAATATCGAATAGTCGAACGATTTTTAATTCGAATCGTTCGAATCAAAGTCATTGTCGGAAGTCGTAGTCGTCTATTCGATGGTCGAAGTACCCCAAAAAAACTTCGAAATTCAAAGTTTTTTTACTTCAAATCCTTCACTCGAGCTTAGTAAATGTGCCCCTAAACAAACAAGAAAACATACCAAAAACAACAATAACCAAGCGGTAAAGAGGGTCCTTTTCACAAGAGCTTATGCAATTATGTGTACAAAATGTAATACATTTGTAAAGTTTGTAATGTATAAGATGCAGTACAGGTATGGGACCTGTTATCCAGAATGGCCAGGCCATGGGGGTTTCTGGATAAATGCTTTCCATGCATTCTTCATACATTTAGTCTACTTAATTATGGCCTTTCCGTAATTCAGAGTTTACTGGATAACAGGTTTCCTGTTGTGTAGCAAAATCGGGTCAATCGTACAATACAAACCGACGCTAGAGTCTGTTGTGACGTTTTGTCACTCCGAATTTTTTGAGAAAATTTATTGATAAATAAGTTGAAATCGTTGAAGGGAGTTTGGCTGGATTTGTTTTCATAAAAAAATTAGATTAATTTGAGTACATTTATATAGTAAATGTGCCCCTAAGATTCTAATGCCCATAAACTCTAATGTATTGTAAACTTTCGCTGTTTCACAAGTTTTTGGCAAAGTGAAACAGCGCAAATTCTCCCATCACTATGAACTCTTCCCTTGTAGAGGAATATACCCTTGCAGTTTTTTGGAGCCGCAACATACAGAAAGTGAGCATTCTTTAGAAATGGCTTATGATACTAATCAAGCTCTATATTGAGTCATGTTCAACATGAGCACTATAAAGAGGACTTGGGTTAAATTGTATTCTGCCTATTCCGTTTCCACAAGGGATGCGAGATTAAGGTATTTTAATTTTCACTATTTGCCATGTTTAGTACAAGAAATAACGGAAAACATAGACATTTCTTATTTATTTTTTGGACTCATACTGTTCCTGCAAGATTTTACAAACTTTCTCTTACACCTTTCAACTTATTAAAATGTTTTCAAGGGTAACTTCCATTTGGTACAGTAGGAGCTATAACTTAGAATTTGCCACGGATCCTGCATGTTCTCATATGGCATAACAAGGTATGTGGTCATGTCTATGATTTGAAACATGTCATGTATTCATAAAACATCTATTTACAGGTCCAGGATCGACTAGACCGATACTGCTGCGGCTTTAATCCCGACCCATCCGAGCCCTGTGTGGAGGAACTGCTACATGACAAATGCCGTAATGCAAAGGGACTTGTTTTAGTGCATATCTTGGTAAGTACTTAGATGCAGTGTAGATGTCAAAAACAAAACAAGTATGTTTGAAGGAATAGGAAAAAGCCCAGACCCCAAGACAAAGGACTTTCATGTATATGAATAAAATGCATATAATGTTGGGCTTCTTTCTCCAGGGATCAAAGTGGTAATATCCAGTAATGGAATTAGTAGTTCCTGGGCCTGGGTGCAGGCTGCGCACCTAGGCTCCCCACCCCCCATTTTTATTCGTTCCGGCTCCTGGCAGGCCCTGAGGGGGTGCAGGCCCAGGTGCAATCGCCCAGTAGTTCCTCCCCTAGTAGTATACTGCTTACAGCAGTGATCCCCAACCAGTAGCTTGTGAGCAACATATTGCTCACCAAACCCTTGGATGTTGCTCCCAGTGGCCTCAAAGCAGGGGCTTATTTTTGAATTCCTGTCTTGGAAACAAGTTTTGGTTGCATAAAAATCAGGTGTACTGCCAAACAGAGCCTCCTGTAGACTGATAGTCCATAAAAGGGCTACCAAATAGCCAATCACAGCCCTTATTTGGCACCCTAGAATGTTTTTGCATGCCTGTGTTGCTCCCTAACTCTCTTTATTTTTGAATGTGGCTCACGGGTAAAAAAAGGTTGGGGAACCCTGGTTTACAGGATACTCAGATGGTGAGTCTTTGGGGGGAAGCAGAACTAGTATACTAAGGCAGAAGGCTGGCACCACAAGAGTTAAAGAGGAATGATCTGTAATTAATCAAAGCCAAATGATGAAGCAGCACAATACAGGATAAAGGGACAATGCAAAACCAGAATCAGTATAAAAGCATTTAAGTGAAAGACCTAACTGAAAAGTCAGGTCATATGAAGCCAAGAGCACCAAGTACAGTTACACCATCAGTGTAAATACCAGTGCAAACACAAAGGGCAAGAATAATGGTTATCTGCATGTATGGATATATCCATGGTTATCATACATTTTTAATTAAAATTGTTATTGCTGCTATCTGTCCCACCATAATAGCATATTCGTGCAGTAGGAGTTATAGAGCTTTGCCCATTGGAAAGGAGGGACATATAATGGCATATGTGCCAGGAGCACAAGTAGATAAGAACAGGGAAAAGTAAACAGATGTCTTGTGTATGTGTGGAAATGTTACAACTTAAAAAGTAGAGTTAATTTCCTTAAATAGATAGTAAAGCATGAAGGTAAAGCTTCTTGTCTCTGAACATGTTCTAAAATATTCCTGTTGATACATATCCAGTCAAGTTGAACTATTACTTGCCTCAGCTCAGACAGTCAATAAGCACAACCCCAAGGGGCAAATTTACTAGAGGGCGAAGTGACTACCGCTGGTCGAAAATTCACCAGCGTAACTTCATTTCGGTACTTCGCCGATTTACTAACGGGCGCAGGTGTAACTTCGCTAGCGAAAGAGACTGACGCTGGCGCGGTCATTCGCACTCAATCGCCAGATGAAGTCACGTAACTGCGCACATTCATTAAGAAGCGGATTTTACTAAACGTTATCATACTTGCCTTCGCCACCTCAGACCAGGCGAAGTGCAATAGAGTAGATAGGACTTCCTCAAAATATAGTTGAGATTTTTTTTTTTAAAGTCCCAAAAAACGCTGGCGTTGTTTCCTTTTTTCAGGGTGATAGGCTGCAAAAGAGCGTACTTTTTTTTGGGTAACCCCCTACATTTCCTAACATATGTCACACAAACTATACACTGGGCTCATGTGTAGGGCAATATAACAACTATTTTCTTTATTAAGGTTCCCTGGGCTTGTGTAGTGTATTGTATTTGCTGCAACATATTCGTCTATTCATACGTCTTTAACTTCCGGCCGTATGCAAATTAGCCAACGCTATCGCAAGTGCGCTCTGCTTGCCGAATTAACGCTAGCGCAACTTTGCCAGTGTTCAGTGCTCTGGACGCAACTTCATATGTTAGTAAATTAGCATTGTTTGAGCGAATTTTCGCCTGCCAAAGTGTTGTGCTGCCTGTGAAATTCGCCGCTTAGTAAATTTGCCCCCAAATGTGAATGTTACCTGGTACTGTTCTACAGAGGCTTCTAGAGTATACAGTAGTTCTAAGCATGGAGATGGAGAAGGAACACTCTGGCAAAATAAAATAGAAAATAATGGAAAACCAATCATACTTGCAGTGTTCTTGGGCTAAGGTGACCATTGTTTCTCCCATAGGTGCGCAAGAGTAACCCATCACGTTTAGTTTTCATTGACAACGCGGGACGACCCCATCACCCTGAAGACAACCTTAACTTTAGGCTTCTGCAAGGGATAGATGTGTAAGTCTGAATGTTTATAGTCCGCTTTTGAGTGGCAAGTTGAATTAATAAAAAGTAATACTATCTTATTTCTTTTTCTGGTGCCAATTAGGTTTCCTAGTTTAACCGTGCAAGTGCTGGAATCGGGCTGTTTACAGAACATGCTGCTAAAATCACTGCAGTTTGACCATGTGTTTTGGGAAAGCCAAGGGGGCTTTGAAGGCCTGAAGAAATTAGCTGAAACCATTGATCGAAGAGGAAAGATCCTGCTGCAGTATATAAAAGAGCATAAGTTAACACTTGTCCCTGACCATTAACGTTCACTTTTCTGCAAGATGAGGAGTTGGAGAGAGTTACATGAAAAATAATGCAGAAAAATGCATTTTGCTGCTAATAATATATCTAATAGTTGCCATGACGTACAGATCATGGCAGGATGCTGAGGCACAAATGGAACCCTAGAGACAGAGAGAAGTACAGCTCTGTCCCACCCCTTACTCTTGGCTTTTAAGCCCTGTAAATCCTATGCTTTCTGTCCTCCATCCTTTAATTGCAGCACTGACTTTATGTGTACTTTATTCCCACTGCTCATCTGGACATTTATTTTTCTAAACACAATCTGTCTCTGCTTTGTAGTAAGAGGCATGACTTCCTGTGGACCAGACTTTCATTTGTGGCAGCTTCTAATGTAAACTTCTGCTGTGAACTGCAGCTTCCAACAAGCAGAAGCTGATCTTGGACTATGGCTGTAGTTCATTAGTTTGGTAAAGGGTAACTAAGCATAACAAAATATTGATCTCAAATCCAAAGTAAAACCTGCCCTTTACAATGTTGCACAGAGCTGTTTTGATATATAGCAATTTTTTGTTAGAAAAGATATTGGGATGCTCTCTGTCTGCGTGTACTTCTGTCCAACAAGATGTAGAGGCAAACCAAGCTTTGTTTGAGGCTATATGAATAAACTTGGCTTTACCATATTGCCACTTTTTCTGCATATGTTGAAATTCCTGTCTGCTTTTTCTGTCTGATACTGAGAAGTGTTGAATTGAGTAAGCTCATGGCATCCAAGAAGTAGAGGACATGAAAGGGGTGGTTCACCTTTGACTTAACTTTTAGTATGATGTAGACTAGAGAATGAGATTCTGCGACAATTGGTTTTAATTTTTTATTATTTGTGTTTTTTATGCTTTTTATTCAGCAGCTCTCCAGTTTGCAATTTCCGCCATCCGGTTGCTAGGTTCCAAATTACCCCAGCAATCATAGATTTGAATAAGTGACTGGAATATGAATAGGAGAGGGCCGGATTAGAAAGATTAGTAATAGAAATAACAATAAAATGTGTAGCCTTGCAGAGCATTTGTTTCTAGATAGGGTCAGTGACCCCCATTTGACCACTGGAAAGAGTCAAAAGAAAAAGGCAAATAATTAAAAAAACTATATAATAATAATGACCAATTGAAAAGTTGCTTAGCATTGGCCATTCTATAACATACTAAAAGTTGACTTAAATTTGAACCACCCCTTTAATCAGATAATCCTGGAATGCAGTAAATGAAATGACCACTTCAGTTGCATATTCCTCCTGTATATTAGGAATTAATAAAAGCCATATATACTGTGACAAGCATATTTTATAGGGTACAGGTCATGGATGTCCAATTGTGGTTCCCCACCTGATACCCAGCATTCACTAACACAAAAAGGCCTATGCTGGTAGGTTCAATGTGGGTAGGGCAGAAGTTTCCATATCCTATGCGAGTTTTCCTTTGGGTTTGTAGAAGAGCAGTGTTTTCTTCAACATCATCTTCTGGTCCGCAAGGTGATTCCAAGTGAGTAATTCATATTTCTCATGTCTGGAAGTGCAGTATGAGCACTATTTACATTCCCCACTGAACATGCTGTTTTGTAATAATACTGTACAAACGGCAGGATTTATATTTATAAATAAACTTATTATGCTTAGCTTTTTTAAGGTCTTCTGAAGCTTTGCCTTATAACTAGGGGGGATGCAATAGCACAAACTTTTATTTAACCTTTTTATTTCTCTGTAATGCAATACAAAAAGAAGAAAAACAAAGGTATCATTTATCCTCAAACCACTAACATGATAATGTCAATGACTGTAAAATGTATGATTTGTAAAATAAAGACCACAATGCAAAGCACCCTGTTTCCAGAGCCTGTGAGTGTGATTATGGGAGAGAGATGGAGGAGCCCCTCAATGCACATATTTTATATTTAATCTTTATGCCGTGCTCTTGTATTTGTCACGAAAAAATGGAGGCACAGGATACAAAATATGTTGATCACTCACCACGTGAAAAAGGCAAATACTTCCAAAACTATAAAAAATAAGAATGGCAAATGAAAAGTTGCTTAAAATTCTATAACATACTAAAAGTTTTACCACCCTTTTAAAAATCAAAGGGAACATTGGACCCTACTTGCTTTCAAATGTGTCATCACATCATGACTGCTAATTGGTTGCTATAAGTTACTAGATCTTTTCCAAGCTTTCTGAACTTATTTTCATTCATTTTCCTAAAGGAACAGTTAAAAAAAGGTGTTTATAGTATATTTTTTTAGCCACACTACCTATTTTTTTACTCAAATAATTTTACATTTTTTGCTTTTCCTTTTTTTAGAAATTCGTTTTTTTCTAATCATCCATTTTATGGTCATTTAAAATTTTTTGCTGTCGCCATCAGTGAGTCGATCCCACCTGCTGTTCCAAATCACATTCAGGTGTTTATACTGACACAGGGGAAACCTGGAGCTACCACCACCTTCAAGCTGCCAGTAATTCCAGTATTTACATAGGGGTCGGCATCAATACATGCAGCAGACTTTCTCCATGACTTTCATGCCAGGTGCTGAAAATCACGCCATCCCGACTTAGATAACTTTCAGCATGTTGTGTCTGATTTGCAGCAAAGGGCAACTGCATTCCATATAACGTCTGCAGTTGGCACATTGGAGACCACACTTTGTAAATTGCATCTGAAATTGCACTTTCCACTTACATAAGAAAATGGTCCTTTATGTGTGTGTAAAGCTTGTTTCGCCAAAAACGGACACAGCTTTGCAGTATTTAAGATTTCTAGTACAGGAATAAAATCCAGTGTTTCAGTTAGGGATGCACCGAATCCACTATTTTGGATTCGGCCGAACCACCGAATCCTTCACGAAAGATTCGGCCGAATACCAAACCGAACCCTAATTTGCATATGCTAATTAGGGGTGGGAGGGGGAAAACATTTTTTACTTCCTTGTTTTGTGACAAAAAGTCACGTGATTTCCCTCCCCACCCCTAATTTGCATCTGCAAATGCAAATTAGGATTCAGTTCTGCTGGGCAGAAGGATTAGGCCGAATCCGAATCCTGCTGAAAAAGGCCGAATCCTGGATTCGGTGCATCCCTAGTTTCAGTCACTAAATTCATTGCTACCACTGAGAGCAGGAACATATTTAGTATGTAAGGTTTGTGGCAGAGAGGAAGGCTTTCTTTAAGAAATCACACGCAATTTAAATCAATCATGTTGGTTTTATTTAATGCTTCAATGCTTTTTTTTAGGATACAAAAGTATGGATATCCAAATTACTGAAAGATCCCTTATCTAAAAATGTCAGGTCCTGAGCATTCTGGCAAACAGGTCCAGTGCATATATATATATATATATATATATATATATATATATATATATATATATATATATATATATATATATATATATATATATATATACACACATGGTAGTCAATAGCCTGCTGTGGAGCGTTGACTAGTATTTCAGATGACTAGTAAGCATCATTTTTAGTTTAATTTTTGTTGTAGCCATGCTGTTACAAGAATGGGAATAGCAGCATGTGGGAGTCTGTGGAATGTTTGGAGGTTAAAAATGAGTTGGTTCACTGAAAAAATTACAGAAATACTGAGCTAAAAAAAGTCTGAGCTAGTGTGCTGTTGGTAATTTAAAGCGTTTCAAGATTTATTTAGCCCAAACATATTAGTATGGCAATGTTTTGGGCTTTACAAATCTTCCAGGGCCTTTATCAAGCCTAGTGTAAAGCTCCCCATAGAGCAAAGATTTTTCTTGCCGAACGACCGATTTAACCGAAGTCCGACCAATCCTTTGAAATTATTGTGTGGTTAGTGGGATTCGAACGATCGAACATCTTACGATTTTTCGGCCGACATCTGTCAGGAAATTGATCGGCCAGGTTTAAAAATCTTTTGCAGGGCCAAGCAGGCAGCTCCCCTTTGTTTTCCTGGCAAATTGGTCTTTTTAGTTGATGGACAATTCGTACGATCGTTTCGAGATAATCGTGGTCTCACGATGATAATCGTATCTTATAAAAATCTTTACATCTATGGCCAGCTTAACCAGATTTCCAAACCCAGATTTTAAGTGTCAGGACACAAACGCCTCCCATTCCCAATAATGACATAACAGCCTTGAGGAAACAACTGATGCAGTTATTGTGATACAAAAATAATACATGTTGATGGTTTAAGATAAATACATACATACCTTCTATCTTTATCATTATGATCAAACCTACCTAATACCTTTTTTAAGGCACATGAAGATATTCAGGGTATGATGTTAGGGGATTCTATGCAGATTTTAATAACCTTAAAACAGAGAGAAGACCAAGTAAATGAAAAGAAAGGCTGTTTCAATTAAAATATGTGCAGGACAACCTAAAACTGAACATGGTCAGAATGTGTTCCCTATTTAAACAATGCAAACCAAATTATATCCAACCTATTGATCCTTATCACTTCTATTTATGCATGACTGCAAGCAACAAATCTCCCGAAAATATGTCTCCATTGGAAATAACTGAAATCGCTGGCAGTAAAACCAACATATCGCAAACTCCAGAGGCAACTTCTGGCGACTTTGCAATATGTTGGTTTTTCTGCCAGCGATTTCAGTTATTTCCAATGGGGACACATTTTCAGGAGATTTATCGCCTGCAGTCACGCACAAAATAATTGTGGGAGACAAATCTCCCCGTCGGCCACTGCCCTAAATCACCTATAGAAAGTGCACTTAAAGAAAGGGGTTGCACATTGCAGTGTCACATGAGTGCCATTTGGAAATATTGGGAGGTATGTATATATTACCTCCATAAGCAGTGGACTTACCAAATCGAGCACCATCTACATTCAAATCCTACATCGGCTTCACACATGACGTTTTCACCTATAGAAAGTGAAATTTAATGGCCTAATCAAATACATCTTAATGTAAATAAAAATATGTAAGCAATATAGCACACAGGGCAATTTAAAGGGGGCTTTAACTTAGCTCTACTACAAATAACACCTGGGTGCCAAAGCAACCATAACACGCTTGTGTTCATTGCCCTAAAGCAGGGCTGTCCAACTGGCGCGACCCCCTCCCCTTTTGTGGCCCTCCACATGAAAGTCTGCCTGCTGCGACTGCTTACCTTGTGTAATCTTTAAAAGGTATCACTACAGAGATTAATTGGCCCCTGCATTGTTTAAAGATCAAATTCAGACTGCAGTCCCCTGTATTGTTCACACATGTAATCCCCCCCTTTATTGTTCACACTTGTGACACCTCTATTGGAACATAAGTCTGGTATTTGTTCTGGGGGTTTGTTAGCATTTGAAAATGATTGTTAGTGGCCCCTAAAGTGTTTAATCATATGCTGGGGGTACTGTATTATACACAGGGGAGAAGGAGGCATATGGATTTAAGGGTATGTCTTAATATGACTAAACTTTATTCACATTACATTAAGGAATGTTGGCCTGGAACATAGTATTTGTACCTGGATAGAGAACTGGCTAAAAGATAGACTACAAAGAGTGGTGGTAAATGGAACATTTTCTAATTGGACCAGTGTTGTTAGTGGAGTACCGCAGGGCTCTGTACTAGGTCCCTTGCTTTTCAACTTGTTTATTAATGACCTGGAGGTGGGCATTGAAAGTACTGTTTCTATTTTTGCAGATGATACTAAATTGTGCAGAACTATAGGTTCCATGCAGGATGCTGCCACTTTGCAAAGTGATCTGTCTAAACTGGAAAACTGGGCAGCAAACTGGAAAATGAGGTTCAATGTTGATAAATGCAAGGTTATGCACTTTGGCAAAAATAATATAAATGCAAGTTATACACTAAATGGCAATGTGTTGGGAGTTTCCTTAAATGAAAAGGATCTAGGGGTCTTTGTAGATAACACGTTGTCTAATTCTGGGCAGTGTCATTCTGTGACTACTAAAGCAAATAAAGTTCTGTCTTGCATAAAAAAGGGCATTAACTCAAGGGATGAAAACATAATTATGCCTCTTTATAGGTCCCTGGTAAGGCCTCATCTGGAGTATGCAGTTCAGTTTTGGACTCCAGTCCTTAAGAGGGATATAAATGAGCTGGAGAGAGTGCAGAGACGTGCAACTAAATTGGTTAGAGGGACGGAAGACTTAAATTATGAGGGTAGACTGTCAAGGTTGGGGTTGTTTTCTCTGGAAAAAAGGCGCTTGCGAGGGGACATGATTACACTTTACAAGTACATTAGAGGACATTATAGACAAATGGCAGGGGACCTTTTTACCCATAAAGAGGATCACCGTACCAGAGGCCACCCCTTTAGACAGAAGAAAAGAACTTTCATTTGAAGCAACGTAGAGGGTTCTTCACAGTCAGGACAGTGAGGTTGTGGAATGCACTGCCGGGTGATGTTGTGATGGCTAATTCAGTTAATGCCTTTAAGAATGGCTTGGATGATTTTTTGGACAGACATAATATCAAAGGCTATTGTGATACTAAGCTCTATAGTTAATATAGGTATGGGTTTATAGAATTTTAATTAAAAGTAGGGAGGGGTGTGTGTATGGATGCTGGGTTTTCATTTGGAGGGGTTGAACTTGATGGACTTTGTCTTTTTTCAACCCAATTTAACTATGTAACTATGTAACTATGTAACATATGAGTGGCATCCGGACCAAGGTAGTTTGGCATCCTAGGCAAGAGCTTCAATTAGCGCCCCCCCCCGCATTACCATTTCCCTCCTTACCATGATGGTTTTTAAACAAATAAAGCAAGAAAGTGTACAACATATTTTCATTTATATTACTGCCCCCTGTACCTCTACCAGCAAGCTCAGCAGTCATCCATCATACAGCCCTGTGTACCTGTGCCAGCAGCCATCCATCATACTGCCCCTCCATGCCTGTACCAGCAAGCTCAGCAGCCATCCATCATACAGACCTCCATTACCTGTGCCAGCAAGTCCAGCAGCCATCATATTGCCCCCAATCTTTACCTGTGCCAGCAGCAGCCAAAAATAAATCTGATCCCATCATATTGCCCCCATTATTTATGTACCTGCGCCCAGCCCAGCAGCAACAGCAAACATATGGCCCCCAAATCTGTACCTGGCTGTGCCAGCAGGAAGCTTCACACTTTACAGTAATAGAAAGAATGTCTTCAGTTCAGTGCAACTGTGCAAGGCTGAGAGCAGCGAGCATGAGCCACACCAAGTAGGCCACCAGCTTTCTGCCTCTCTCTGCCACCCAACCGCATCGGTGACGTTATTGACATCGACATGTGTTAGAACATTGCACTGAAGGAGCTATTACTTGCTGGCAAGAGGGAGAAGGTGAGGGAGGTGGATTCCAACAGAATGAGTGAATGTGATTACTGAAACAAATTATTAAATAAACGCTTGAAAAAAAACGAAAAAAAAGTGCGCCCCTCAATGATGGCGCCCTAGGCAGCCGTCTACTCTGCCTACCCCTAGTTCCCGCCCTCCCTGCAGTGAGCACCAACCATTTGGTTTTTTAGTGTGCTATTAATGTGGACATGGTCTTGTGGTAACATGGGTGTGGTTTAAAGTGGATGTGGCCTAAAAACAGGGAGTAGCTAACACTGGCTTCCGTTATCGGCCCTCCACCATGCAGACCAGAAAAATTCTGGCCCTTGGTGCCACAGAAGTTGGACAGCACTGCCATAAAGCTTCTGAGGTCAGACCCACTTGCTCTAAGATAAAGTTCTGGGTCAGGATGTCTAGTGTTGAGCTATTCAGATGTATCCTCTGGTGCATTTACATCTTAATGACTATTGTCATTAAATAGTGTAATCTTTAGACAAATAACTGAAGTTATTTCTTATATAGAATGTTGCCATTTAAGTATCTCATCTTAGGCATAAGAAATAAAATTGACTTCAAGCTGCTTAATAAACTCTAGTACTTTGCCAAAGTACAGCAGAAGTTTGCTAAGAGCAAACAGCACAATGTTCCAAGCTGCCCAAAGCCCAAGTGCATTCAAAAAACAATATTACAAGGTATAATATAAACAGAAGTGTGCTTAAAAAGCCTTGAGTTTTCAGTTCAGTTTCGCTCTAGAAATCAGACGCCCTTGCCAGAGTAAAATGTTCTTATTTACTTTGTGTATAGTAGAAAGAAGTGAGATTTAGATTTTGGCTTCTGCGCTATTTGCACTTCGTTTTGGTGCAGTTATTAATGATGGCATTGCTATATTTTTTAAGGATCTTATACCAGAATTCATTTTAACATGAGGAAATTGATAATTATGGACACAACATCCAAGATATCCTAGTTTGATTGTGTCCCCTAAACTAGAAAATAAATTTGGATATGTGAGCTTTAGTGGGGTCGGTAAGATTTTCTCATGGAGTTTTTTCATAGATTTTACCAAATAAACTCATCAACTGAAATCAAAGATGGGGTTTAATTTGTAATTTAGAATTAATTGTGATCAATGCTTGCTAAAATAGAAGGAATTAGCCACAACCCTCAGCAGTATCATCTCATATTATATAATACAATTTTAATTATCAGATTGTGATTGTAATTATCTGCATTCCACACCACCCAATATACATTACTAGGCTAAGCAAAATCCAAACTCCAGATCTAACACATACATAGATAAAGGCATCAGGTAAAGAGAATCAAGACTTAGGGGCCGATTCACTAACTTCGAAGTAAAAAACTTCGAATTTCGAAGTGTTTTTTGGGCTACTTCGACCATCGAATGGGCTACTACGACCTTCGACTACGACTTTGAATCGAACTATTCGAACTAAAAATCGTTCGACCATTCGATAGTCGAAGTACTGTCTCTTTAAGAAAAAACTTCGACCCCCTAGTTCGCCATCTAAAAGCTACCGAACTCAATGTTAGCCTATGGGGAAGGTCCTCATAGGCTTGGCTAACTTTTTTTGATCTAAGGATATTCCTTCGATCGTTGGATTAAAATCCTTTGAATCGTTCGATTCGAAGGATTTTATCGTTCGATTTGAAGGATTTTATCGTTCGATCGAAGGAATAATCCTTCGATCAAACTATTTGCGCTAAAATCCTTCGACTTCGATGTCGAAGGATTTTAATTAGATACGAAAAAGCACACCGGCACACAGGATTTGAAGCTGCAGGGCGAGCCCTTGCAATTTTTTAATGCAGTGCAGGTGCAACGTTTCGGGGTCACGCCCCTTTGACAAAGGGGTGTGACCCCGAAACGTTGCACCTGCACTGCATTAAAAAATTGCAAGGGCTCGCCCTGCAGCTTCAAATCCTGTGTGCCGGTGTGCTTTTTCGTATCTACTTGAGAGGTTTGCCGATTCCTCCATCACCGGGCACCAGGTACTACTATATTGGACGGGTGTCGTGGGTGTGCGATTTCCTCTACAGCTACCTGAAGGATTTTAATTCCCAGTCGAATATCGAGGGTTAATTAACCCTCGATATTCGACCCTTTGTGAATCGGCCCCTAAGTATTGCATGTGCTTTGCGCTAGCTGTTCTTTTTCACTGGCATAGATTCTCTACTACCTCTGCAAAGTAAAGGAGGCGGGTCAGAAAACCCCTACTCCACTAAGCTTTTGGTAAAATATTATATTAGGAAAAGTATTTATTTTGCAAGTTACCTCTTTGGTAGTGCTTTGCAAAAGGCTTATTTTATTACAAAGTATGCTTGCTTATTTCTATGAAGTATATGTATATTTATAAAAAATCTACAGAACGTTAAAGAGAACATATGAGAGTTTTCCATAAGCCCTGTTTTTTCTAGATATTGGGTAAATAGCATGACTGAATGGGTTTTTAAAGTGTAAATGTAAAAACTGGAGTTTACACATATTTGCTAGAATTGAGCAAATAGATAAATCAAGTCACCCTACAGAAATAACCTAAATAATATTCCTACAGAATTAAAGTCACTGAAATTCAAATTAAAAATTAAATTAAAAAAAAAACCTTTATATATAGATACCTTGCAAACAAACATTTGACCGTTTTTCAGACTTGCATTTTTCTTTTCATTGGTTTTAATATAAATGAGCATTTTTTCCACTATTGCAAATTAAGAAATGCTGAAGCTGCTTTAGTTTTTGATAAATCCAATATGGCTAAAGCAAGCTATAACAACTGATTCTGTGTTGATGTTACAGATTTTTTTGTTGAATTTCACCTTTACTTTTACAGATTCCACATATAATTATGCTGAGCCTACAACTTCTCGATATACAAACTCCCAGACTGTGTCAAATACAAATGGTAAGTTGGTTATTCTTTGATTTAGTTTTATTTCTTTAAGACATTGTGTGAAAATGCTGTTAATAACACAATTCATCTTGTGTTCCTATAGATGTACAAATACTATTGTAATACTAACAAGTAATATGTTTTCTCTTTGCTTTGCAGCTGCAATCGACCATATGCAAGCTAGCCACAGAAGATCAATGCATTCTGTATTGGCAGTTATAGTCATACTTACACTGGTCTACTTCGTCTGGTGAGTTTTTCATATTAACATGAGCTTTTAGATCACATATCTAAAAAATCTATTTACCATCTCTAATAACTGTTTGATTATTTGATCTTTGTTTTGTAACCAACAGTAACATAATACGAAGGTGGAAAGTACCAGATGCAGCAGATGAGGAGAGCCAAATTGAGAGGGGATTATCAGGTTAGTTGTTGGTGCTCCTCCATAAGGAACATATTATCTTCTTTTTCACACTATTACTCACCCCCCATGTCCATATTTAATTAAAGGAACATTATTTTATCTTATAGGAGTATGTGAACCAACTATACTAATGCAATACCCAGAAATACATTTTGGCAAAAAGGCTCCAGACATGGCTCAAGATCAGAAAGCACAGCAAATGATTTCTGAGGATAAAGAAGAACCAAAAGATAATGAAGAGCCAAAGCAGGAAGACTCTAAACATGATAAGAATGGAGAGAAAAATAAACAACAAGAAGAAAAAGACAAGGAGCTTTCTAATGGAGAGAATGCAGAGGCTATAGAAACAAGTGCAAATGATGACACAAAGAAGAAGAAAAGAAAATGGTTTGCACGTCTTAAAAGGAAGAAGGAGAAAATAGCAGGAAAAACAGAAAAAAAGAAAGGAAAGAAAAATCAAAATGAAGAAATTCTAGCATCCCTTGATAAAAAAAATCAAGAAAACTAAGGATAGCGGGATTTGAAGAAGAAAAGAAAGTTGTTTGCACGTTTTAAGAGGCAGAAGGAGAAACCAGCAGGAAAAAAAGAGAAAAAGAAAGGAAACAAAAATTTAAATTAAGCAATACCTGCGTCCTTTGCAGCTCACTGTATTTAAACAAAACTCACTAATACATTTTGACAATAAAATGCATTGTCTTATATATGCTAATTGATTCTTTACTCTTTATATACTGTATCAGTGTATGTGTCTTTAATTAATTTGGTATAGGTCATAGGCAGGACTGTAGTTGATAATAGAAATAATGGGGCCCAGCAAAGTCTGATGCAGCTAAAGATGAACAAGCTTATTCCATATGTCATGCTGTTTGTTTCAACCATGATGAACATTGGTAAGAAATGTACTGTTTTATCTATGAGATCCATATCTCCTGACAGACTCTCATATTGCTTCCAGATCTATTTACAGACTTTATGGCAGCTGTCGACTCTGTTTCGATTTAATAAAAAAAATACAGGATATCTGTTTTTATTTACTGCAAAGCATATGTCCCTTTTTAGAAGTATTCTGTGTGTCTTGTGTGTCACTTGCCTTGTATGAGATCTCTGTACCTTGGTTTGGAGCATTTGGCATGCAGAAACATGTTAATGATCAGGCTTTGGAGTTTGCATCAAAATCTTACATTCTCAGAGTCAAAGTTATCAGGGATTATGTAGCATTTTCTGAACACTGGTTTGTAGTATGTTAAGAACCACACTGAATACCAAATAATGTCTGAACCTTATCACTTACATACTTACCCAAAATATTATTATACAGATGAAATCCCCAAGAAATGTAGGACCTTGTTATTATTACTTATTCAAAAATAGAAAAAAGATTGGGAATAAGCTGGCACCAAAATTCACTGCCATTTGATGACAGTTATTGAAACAATCCTTATATAATTCTCCATAGTTGTATCTCAGCTGTAAAAGGGTCTGGACACACATATAATAATAATAGGTGAGAGTATTTTGTTATTTAGAAGATAATGAAGGGTTATAAAACATTTTATATAGAATTATATTAGGTCTTCCTTCAAAGCCAGAGGAGCCAAAAATTATATACAGGTATTGGATCTTTAATCTGAACCCAATCGGAAACTAATTATCCAGAAATTACGAGAAGGCCTTCTCCTATAGACTCCATTTTATCTAAATAATCCACATTTTTATATTTCCTTTTTCTCTGTAATAAACAAATACTACCTGGTTTTTGATCCAAACTAAGATATAATTAATCCTTATTGGAAGCAGAACCAGCCTATTGTTTATGCCTATGTTTACATGATTTTCTAGTAGACTTAAGGTATGAAAGATCCATTATCTGGAAGGCCCCAGGTCCCCAGCATAACAGGTCCCCATACCTGTATAGTGAAAAGCAGTGGTGTCTAACATCTCAGGCAAACAAGGAAAAGTTGTGCTCACCACAAATTTTAAAACCATTAGGAGGGGGTGCAATGAGGATGTGACCCCAAAATACATATAGACAAACCCAAGAGTCTTCTGCACTCAACTCATTATCAATATATTTAAGACATTGAGACATTTTGTGCATACAGCTACTAACAAATACCTTACCCTTTAAACAAAACAGGGATTGTTTGTCCATATATTGCAATATATTTAAGTTGGCCAACTACGTCAAAGTCATCCCATATCTGGCCATCATACATTCAAATTGCATCTGATTCATTAAGAATTCTATTGCTTCATTTTAGATTTTACAAAGGGACTAAGTTTTACCTGCAACTTACTAGCTGCTTTCAAAAGTAAAACTCCCAAACTTGGTTGCCCTTTTATTAGACACCAGTGGGATCACCTGACTTTAGCTGGGAAGGGTGGGAGCTGCAACATGGAGCTGGTCACTGCTCCTGTATAAACTATAACAAATAAGGAAAAGTTGTGCTCACCACTAATTTTTAAAACCATTAGGAGGGGGTGCAATGAGGCTGTGACCACAAAATACATATAGTCAAATACAAGAGGTCCTCTGCACTCAACCCATTATCAATATATTTAAGACAGAGACATTTTGTGCATACTGCTACTGAAAAATGCCTTACCCTTTAAACAAAACAAACAGGGATTGTTTGTCCATATATTGCAATATATGTGATCGCTTCTGAGGAATGGTGAGACGCCACGAAACGTGTAAAGCGTATCCAGTGTCGGACTGGGACACCAGGGGCCCACCTAAAAACATTCGACCAGGGGCTCACCAAAGAACCATAGACCAGGGGCCCACTCTCATTACTATTATTCTTTTCCTCACTCAACCTCTATTCCTCCTGGTCTCTGTTCTTTACATACTATAATATATTATTCCATCTATTTAGCCGCTTTGTGCAGCACAAGGGCCCCCCACTGTTCTGTATTCTGAAATGCTGAAATAACCTTTTACTATGGACCATTAAAGTTTATAAGTTTTTTTAAAAAACCTTCTCCTGATGCTCCGTGAATTGCTCACTATAACTTTCAACCTAGTCCACAAAAATTCTAATCCATTTGAACTTACATAAGAACAGAAAATAAGGAGAAGCCTTTGTCTTATAGTGTTCCATTGAAAACTCGCTGCATATTCAAGATAAGGTCTTACCAGGGTTCTATAGTGAGGAAACATTTTGCTTTGATTATATTTTTTTACACTAAAGGCATATGCCTGACTTCTGCCCACATGTATAATCGTATGTGTCTATATAGTCATTTGGTGGGCTTGCTTTATGTATAAAGCCAGATAACATGCATTATCACTAATATGATAATGTGTGTTGTCTGGCATTCAGACTGTACATAGTCAAAATTTTAAATACATTTAAAATGGCAATGTATTAAAAAAGAGTAAATTGTCCCCAATACCACAATAATTCCAAAGGGTGGAGTTTAAATATTGTTTTCAACAAATATAATCATGGAGTAATTCTGGTCATGAGACCAGCATTTTGCTCCTTGTTATAAACCTCTCCTTATCTCAGTGAATCAGGCCGTTAAAGACTATTTTGTTGTTTGGTGTTTTCACCACTATGGTTCTCTCAGTAAAACTGGCAGGGAAGATTTCTCCCTGAGAGCATTTTATTGGCATATTATTTTTTATTTGCATATTATTTGCATACTGCAACCAACACGGAAAAAAGTTTAAGAGAAATCAAATCTATTGGAAACATATAGAAAGTAGTGTGCTTGATAAGCTCATTCCCACCATCTTGTGGCAGAAACTAAGAATACCAAATCATAATAGAGTTTGATTTGGGAAATTCTGCTAGATTTTTTTCTGTAGAAAAACATCAAATCTCACTTAGGTGTTTGGAAGGTGAACAACCATAAAGAGGATGTAGCAAAAGAGCAGCTGTGCTCACTACTAAACAGTTTTAATTTAAATAGGTGGGGTGCAGCGAGGTTGTGACTGCAAAATTCATCCATATGGAAACAAGAGATCCACTGCACTCAAATGTATCAATATATTTTGTGCATAAAGCTCCTATAAATGCCCTGCCCTTTGAACAAAACAGGAATTGCCCTGCCCTTTAAACAAAACAGGAATTGCCCTGCCCTTTAAACAAAACAGGAATTGTTGGTCCGTCATTGGGTGGTAAAACTACTGGGGTGAAGCTGTACTAAAGACCACTTCCCCATACAGTAACGTAACTAGGTGGGGGTGGGCCGGGGTGCGGGGCGTGCAGCAGCAGGGCGCGATCTGCCCGGGGGGGGCACTGCGGGGGTTCGGGGCCTGGTCCAATCGCATCCCCTGCTCCCCCAGTAGTTACACCACTGTCCCATTAGGACCTGCTTGTTGCTTGAGATATCATGGCACTCAATACATCAAAGTATTCCCTGGTCATGCCAGTCTTACACTCACTTTCATTAAGACGTTTACAATTTCTTGAGGGGAGAAGTAAGAGAGGGAAAAATAGTTAACATTGAACACTAGTAAATATTCTGTCATCGCTCTGTAAATTGGTAAGAGTAAAAAAAGTCATCGCCGGTAAAGATAAAAAACAGAATGCAAGTTCTATGCACTTATTCCTCATCCAGCAAGTTAGCAGTAACTTACTCACAAGAACACAGCCTTTAGATGAGATTTAATCACTTGACCTTCATTGTAGGATTAATCTAAGAAACGGTAATCCAAATTGTTTTCTTGAGGTATAAACAGTATACCTTCCCACCCTAGGCTGAACAAGGTATAAAATGGCTGCCACTCTGAAGGGAAGTAACGGCTGACCACACTATGATCACATGACTCACTTGAATCCGTGACATGAGTTGGGTGAAAGTTAGCAAGTTAAAACTAGATCGCTCTGAATGAAGTAAACTAAACTAAACATAATATATATATATATAGACTGGGCTATCAATAGTATATGTAAAGAGCTATATAAGGGGGCGAAGAATCAGAGGGGAAAATAGTTAACATTGAGCACTGTAGTAAATATTCTGTCATCTCTCAAAGCTCTGTAAATTGGTAAGAGTAAGAAAAAGCCATCACTGGTAAAGATAAAAAATATTATGAAGCCCCTCAACTTGGCAGGCAATATTAACAGGTCTACATGCCACACACTAGACCCACCTGAAACGGCTCCTCTTCCCCCAACCCTGCTGCCAGACCAAACTCAGGAGTAACTTGCAAGGACACTTCAAGGGCATAGCAGCAGACATCAGGATGGATGTTAAGCAACAGGGTGATGGAACAGATCATCTGGAAAATATGATGGCTGAGTTAGTGAGTTCTCATATTGAAATTATTGATGCAAGCGCTAACCTCAACAAAATTGACAACAACAAAATTTGCAGACCTAGAACATCACCACAGGAGAAATAACCTAAAAATAGTCGCCATCTTATTGCTCAGTTTTAGGGAAATTGAGATTATTATTATTAATATGGATTATAAAGCACCTTCCACAAAACTGTACAGGTATAGGATCCCTTATCTGGAAACCCGATATCCGGAAAGCTCCGAATTACAGAACGGCCGTCTCCCATAGACTCCATTTTATACAAATAATCCAAATTTCTAAAAATGATTTCCTTTTTCTCTGTAATGATAAAACAGTAGCTTGTACTTGATCCCAACTAAGATATAATTAATCGTTATTGGAAGCAAAACCAGCCTATTGGGTTTATTTAATGTTTAAATTAATTTCTAGTAGACTTAAGGCATGAAGACACAAATTACAGAAAGATCCGTTATCCAGAAAACCGCAGGTCCCGAGCATTCTGGATAACAGGTCCAATACCTGTACAATAAATGGGTTTATACATTGAGCATACAGAATTGCATACAAAAGGTGAAGTGGGTCCTTGCCAAAAGAGCTTACAATCTAAAAAATTGTTGCTAGATGTTCTTCTTGGTAAGTAGGCACAGCATGTTAGGCTTTTACTCCTCAAACTCTATAGCAGGGGATTACAAACTGCAGGGCTGATCCACCTCCAACGGGAGCAGAAGTGGCAAGGGGGCTCAGTCTGAAGACCAGTTAGGGTGAGATTTAGAAAGAAGGCCAACTCTTTTACATACACCTGAAAGCGAGTGAACTGCTGCTGTAAAAGAATTTTAATTAAAGGGGTGGTTCACCTTTTATATGTTATAGAATGGCCAGCAACTTTTTAATTGGACTTCATTTTTTCTATATAGTTTTTTAATTATTTGCCTTTTACTTCGGATTCTTCCCAGCTTTCAAATGGAGGGGTCACTAACCCATCTAAAACAAATGTTCTGTAAAGCTATAAATGAATTGCTATTGCTACTTTTTATTCCTCATCTTTTTAACCTTTATTCTGGATTTCTTTATTCTGGTGTTTTTTGATATTTGGTGAATTCTTCAAAGCAGTCCCAATTGGAAAACCTACTGATCTAGCAGTACAAATGAAAGCACAACTGAATCGTGGGCTGGGAAGCTGCCAGAAAAGAAACGAGGATCTTTTTCTAAAGCTTTAAAAATAATTAAAGCTTCCAGTACCCAATTGCATTGCTATAGTTTTTTTTCTCTCTCCAATCTTCCCCAATTTGTCCATGAATCTTAGCAATCAGAACACTAATGAATTCCCTGGATAGCCAGGTTAGAATCAATATTGCTGCTTAAAGCTTGTTTCAGCTGGTAAATCTCTTTGAGGTTGGATGAAATGAGAGAGAACATCAGAGGGAAGGTTCCCCAGGGCACATTCTCAGACATCTGGTTCCCATCATAGTCTGGGTGAGGGCTGGCTTCTCTCTAGGTGCAGCTATAATCAACAAGAATCCTTTATGGTGCTAATTAGACAAATATTAAAGTTTCATGTTCAGGTTGAATGTTAATGGGCCATGTTTGTGTAAGAACATATTGCTCCAGAAGTTTCATATTTTTGTTTTTCTATACATATTTATAGATCATAAATAATAATGTCCATTTAATTGTTTTCCACAATCCATTATAAAACCTCCCAAAAAGCATCTGCCTTTTGCCTCCAATGATTCTTATTAATATACAGTTTACATCAGTGAGCTTATTCAATTTTCTAGCAATATCTACAAGGTCTCCATTCTTTCCTTCTATTGCACCACCAAGGGGCCCATTTACTTAGTTCGAGTGAAGGAATAGAGGAAAAACAGTTCGAATTTCGAATGTTTTTTTTGGCTACTTCGACCATCGAATGGGCTATTTCAACCTTCAACTACGACCTTCGAATCGACCGATTCGAACTAAAAATCGTTCGACTATTCGAACATTTGATAGTCGAAGTACTGTATCTTTAAAAAAAACGTCGAGCCCCTAGTTCGCCACCTAAAACGTACCGAGGCCAATCGTTCGATCGTAGGAATAGCGCAAAATCCTTCGACTTCGATATTCAAAGTCAATGATTTTACTTTGACGGTCGAATATCGAGGGTTAATTAACCCTCGATATTCAACCCTAGGTAAATCTGCCCCCAAGTGTTCATCTGCTGCTCTAGGCCTATGGTACACTCACAGTTTCTCTGATCCATCGTGCACTCATCCTGTATGTGCTGGGACAGGAATGAATGAGATCCACCGATCACTGCACACAATGACAGGTAGATCTTATTCATTCCTTTCACATAAGAGATAGATTGAGTACAGATTGGAAATAGCAGGTGTCATAGGCCTTAGTCTAGTTGTAAAGGGCAACAAGAATATTTTAAATTGGATATGTATAAGAATCAGAAAAAGATTTTACTTACATTTGAAAACAATGATAAATAAATAATGATGATGATTGCTCCATGCAGTCTAAATAAAAAAAAGGCAAAGATAAAAGGGATATATCATATGCAGTCATTTTCCTTTTTTAAACTCTTGCATACACTATTAAAAGGGGTGTAAAGGATTCCCCCAAAGTGTAGGAGTTCTAATAAAAGTCCTTTAAGAGGCAGTACACCTTATTATTATGTTATCCACAGCAATGCATGGTTGCTAGGGTAATTTGGACCCAAGCAACCAGATTGCTCAAATAGCAAACTAGAGAGCAGTTGAATAAAAAGCTAAATAACTCAAAAACTACAAATAATAAAAAATGAAACCCAGTTGCAAATTGCCTCAGAATATCATTCCCTTAAAGTTAATTTGAAGATGAACAACCCATGTATTCATTACATATGTTGCTGGTTTTAAATGTGTTTTAGAAATGTAGCCTCTTTAGTAAAAGCAGCATTTATCTATCCGGTTCTATTCTGACAGTTGAAAATTTAGCAGAAGTTAGTTATTCTCCACGTCTGTTAATGGGGTTGTTCACCTTTAAATTAACTTTAATATGATGTAGAGAGTGATATTCTGAGACAATTTGCAATTGGTTTTCATTTTTTATTTGTGTTTTTTAGCTTTTTATTCAGCAGCTCTCCAGTTTACAGTTTTAGAAATTGGGTTGCTAGGTTCCAAATTCCCCTAGCAACCATGCATTGTTTGAATAAGAGAATGGAATATGAATAGGAGAGGTCTGAATAGAAAGATGAGTAGCAACAGTAACAATACATTTGTAGCTTTACAGAGCATTTGTCTTTAGATGGGGTCAGTGACCCCCAATTGAAAGCTGAAAAAGAATCAGAAAAAAAAAGTCAAACAATTTAAAAAAAAAAAACTATACAAATAAATAATAAAGACTAATTGAAAAGTTGCTTAGAATTGGCCATTCTATAACATACTAAAATGAACTGAAAGGTGAACATCCCCTTTAAATGAAGGTTAAAATCTCTTGTTGTTGGCTTTAAAGTGGCGCTATGTATGTAGCGTTATGCGTGTGATAACCTTGTTTAAAGCAGACTTGGATTGCATTTATGCAAACCTGAAACAAACGCATATTAAAATGTTTTACACATATTGTCGTCAGGAAGAAACTTTTGCTCAGAACTGTGATTTATAGCAAGTTATGGTGTCGGTTGCCTCCACATCATTATTTTTACACCTTCTTACTGCACTGAATAACACCTTTCAACTTGTGTAAATTAATTTCTGTTAAAGTAACTTTTTTTTTGCTGAAAACTAAAGTTAAAAACAAATGGTACATTTTAAGTGTAAATGTGCAGATTCCAACAAGGGAGGTTATAGAGGTCATTTAGTTTTGGGAATGCAATTTTCAAAGTGCCAGCCGCAATAAGCAACTTTATTTTTGCATATCACCTTCCTTTGTGCATGAAATGTTACAGATTGCTGTGCTACAGTGGCTGCACCAATAAATTCAGCCTGTCCCCATCCCCTCCAGCTCAGTATCTTTCACTTCATTCAGATGCACAAGTTATGAAGCTGCAGAGAACGCAGACAGCAACAAAGCCTTGTCCTTACTACAGGGCAGATTTACTAAAGGCCGAAGTGGGCTTCGCCAAAGAAAATTCACCAAAATGAAAATTCACTGGGACATCATCAATTTACTAAGAGGCGAAAAGGACAATACGGTAGCTAAAAAGTCTCGAGCCGTTCCGCCAGGCGAATTTTCGCTCAGGCAAACGATTGTTACTCCGCAAATTAATCAAAGTGTGATTTTTACAGTAAGTTACCCTTTTCGCCAGTCTGTTTCGCCAGGTTCTGAAGCTACATCCTCAACAATCTTATGTCAGTGACATCATATCCTGTATGCCAAAAAAATTCATTAAAAAAAAAAGACAAAACGCTGGCATTTTAATGTGGGATTGTGTTTAAAAGTTGTAACTGTTAAATAATGAAACTCATGCCACATTTGTTTTAGGGTGGGCTCATGTCTAAGACAATAGAGGATGTTTTATTTTGCTTCCTTGGACATTTTTAATAAGTGGCCACTTCCAGCAATTACACCAACACTAATAAAGACATATATATGACCTATATATGCACCCACCATATTTAAATTGACTTACGCGTAAGTTTGTTAGTGAAGTTTCGTTAGGAAGAAAGTAACACTAACGAAAATTCTCTTAGAAACATCTGCGCTGATGAATTTTTTTGCTGGCGAATTTATGCTATCGTTCATCTGCCGAGACGAAACTTCGCATTTTGACGAATACACGTATTTGCTGCAAATTATTATCTGACAAAGTTGTGCAAAGTGTGGCGAAGCATTCTGAAGTAAAAATTCAGACCTAAGTAAATTTGCCCCTACCTGTTTATGTTTTGAGCAGGGGTGCACTGAATCCTTCATTTTAGGCAGAATCCTGTACCGAATCTTGGATTTGTTGCATCCCTAGTTATGAGCAAATGATCAGGACATATTAATATGATACAGATATGAATCATTTCAGTGTTCAGACAGGCTAGAAAATTTTGGGTTATGTAAATTTAAGCATATTTCCAATACATATGCATTAAGAAAAAATATCTCAGTTTCTAAGGGAGTTACCTGTATAGTTGAGGTTTCTATTAGTGACAGGTCTGTGTATATGCATGTAAGTACAGGATTGCTTGCCCTTCTACCACTGGCTTGCAAGGGAACACAGAAACAAAAATTTCACTTGCACTGGAAGGCTGAACAATTTAGGGATATACCCTTACTGCCAATAAAGTTTAAGGGTATATCCCTACGTTGATCAGCCTTCGAGTGCAAGTGAAATTTTTGTTTCTACGTTGGATTTGGAGGGTGACGATCCCTCCTTCACTGTGTACCAGGCGCTCAGGATCGAAGGCCAGGGTGTGCGAGCGGTTCTCTACTTCTAGTTTGCAAGTGAACACAGCCAACTTACACAATGAAGAGTCAGGGCAGTAATCATATTGTATTGGGCATCTGCATGTCATGCACTACACACTTTCATAATATTCCTTAGATAACTGCGAAATGCCTCCTCGTCTTGTTTGCTTCATTTTCCCTGTATCACTGGTTAATATGCAGGATTTCTTTCCAGTCCTGCATGGTGTGTTTGTCTGCTTCTTTTTATATTTTTACAATTTTCCATATACAGTTCTTGCCAGTCCCATTTCTTGTTACTTTATTGCTCAGGTATTGTAATTCCAATGTGGCCTTGGAATTGTATCTGGACCTGAGACTTTAGCATGGTCCTCCCATGCACTCTTATTATTAATCTGGCTAATAATCCATTCACGTTAATAATAATACTTTGGATCAGCTATCTGTGTCTGACCTGAATGTCTGCTTTATCCTTTGCCCTAGAAGTTAGGCTATCAATGCATGGGCTCTGCCAGCATTTCCTATATGGAGCCATGCAAACAGGGCAAACAAAGCATCATTCCTTGTAGCAGTTCCTCTCTGGTTGTGCTCATTGCCATCTCGCCTGCTGTATCCCACTGTACTATAATTCATTTCTACAATACAGAGCGTGACTGGCATAATGGTCCAAAACTTGACTTAGTTATTCAGGGCAATAAATTCTGTTTTATAAACATATTTTTTTATGAAGTATTAGCTGCTCACTAGAAGGGGTGGGGAGAATTTTAGTATATTTTGATCAGTCACTTTTAAGAATAAATTTGTAATAAATCCATTTTTCATTTTAGATACTGAAGGCCAGCTTTATCAAGGATTGAATTTCGAAGTAGAAAAAGCTTCGAAATTCGACCATCGAATTGGAATACTTCGACTTCGAATATCGAAGTCGAAGTTTTTTTACATCGAATTTGGCCATTTGCGGCAAAGTAAAATCGTTTGATCGAACAATGAAATTCTTTCGAATCGAACGATTCGAAGGATTTCATCCATCGATCGAACAATTTTTCTTCAACTTCAAAAAAATTAGAAAAATGCTCTAGAAGGTCCCCATAGGCTAAAATAGCACTTTGGTAGGTTTAATTTGGCGAACTATTGAAATCGAAGTTGTTTTTAAAGAGACAGTACTTCGATTATCGAATGGTCGAATATTCAAACTATTTTACTTCGAATTCGAAGTCAAAGTCGTAGTATCCTATTCGATGGTCGAAATATCCAAGAAAAAAATATCCAAAAAATTACTTTGAATTTTGAATTTTTTTACTTTGAAAATTCCCTCGAATTCACATCGACCCTTGATAAATCTGCCCCTAAGTCATCTAAAAATGCAATTTCTATCTAACTGCATTCTAATCTAAACTGAAATCCAAGCACAAATGAATTGCGGTACCATAATCCTGTCCTGCCCACCATAAAGATGTCATCTCTGTAGCGCCAAATAGGCAAAGCTCAGAGGAAAAGATGGACATTTAATAGATAAATGTAATAAATAATTGCATACGATACAATATGGTGTGGTACTCATTGACAAGTTTTCGCCAAATTCTTAACAAGTTCAGCTTCCTCCTAGATGACCCACCCCTGTTGAATCCAAAACTGAACTACATGTGTCAATTTTTATTAAAAAAAGTTGGCAGTAGGATCAGATGCAAGCAGTACAATCTGCTTGGCCCCAATTACGTAACAATATTTACCCTTCACTTCAGTCGCCACAACCTCTTTCCCTTCAAATCCACTTATATCCATATGACTGCTCTGCATATGGTTGCCAAAGAACCATGGATGCAAGTCAGAAGTGTCATTAATACTCACACTCACCCCTATATTTATCTATCTTAAATACCTTTACATTGTGAGCTTACCTACTTACTTTCTCTTGTATCAATATTCAGTTTTTTTTAAAAGGCATTTATTTTAAATGTCTGTAAATCATAAGTGATACTTAACCTTCTCTTATATCAGTAATCATTTGCTTACATCCATACCTTCTCTACTAACCAGTAGTTGATGTTCAGATTACTTTATTTCCCTTTCCACATTATTTATTGCCTGTTCTTTGTTTTTTTATATTGTCACACTGTAAGGGCCACAGATAGGCTCATTTAAAAGCAGAGGGCAAATCTGCACTTGGGCAGTAAACTTTGGCAACTAATCAGATGTTCACTTTCTTTCCTATACCTGCAGCTGGCTGAATAGAAGCTGGGTTATGGCCATGGTGCAAATTTTAAAAAAGCCCAGCTGTGCCCCAAAAAGTCAAATGAATAGATGACAAAAAAATGCCCTCGAAATAGACACCTATTCTGGTAAGCAGGCAAAACCAACACAATAACCCCCAAAGAAAAGAAGTACAAACAGAAGCTAGCTTACTGTTTTCATACAACTCAAGGGTGAAAAATTGCATCTGATTTTGTACAGGTATGGGACCAGTTATCTATAATGCTTGGGAACTGGATAATGTATCTTTCATGTATCACCATACCTTAAGGGGGTTATTTATTAAAGGTTGAGTTGAGTTTTTCAATGGTAGTTTCTCTAAAAAAACTTGAATTTTTCCGATTTTTTTATGCCTGAAGCTATTAAAATCCGGAATCTAAAAATTCACCAGCTAAAGGTCATGTAGAAGTCTATGGCAGAGGTCACTTTAATCATTTCAAGATGTTTTTTACCTTCGTAATTTTCAGGTTTTTTACACTGGTTTGCATTCTAAAACTCAATAAATCGAGTTTTTTTCCCCCCAATTCCATTCATTTGAGTTTTTTTTTACATAAATAAGCAAACATTTGAGTTTATTCGAGGTAGGAAAAAAACCTCACAAACTCGACCATTGATAAATAACCCCCTAAATCTACTAAAAAATTATTTTCATCTTAATAAAACCCAATAGGATTGTTTTGTCTTTAGCAAGGATTAATTACGTTAATTAGGATGAAGAACAAAGTACTGGTTTATTATTACAGTGAAAAAAGGAAATCATTTTTAAAAATGTAAATTATTTGATTGTAATGGAGTCTATGGGAAATTGCCTTCATGTAATTCAGAGCTTTCTGGATAATGGTTTTCACAATATGGATCCTATACCTTGAGTTAGACTGGGTTCTTCGGAGATCATTTTCCGGGAGAATCTAATACCAAATTCCAATTAGGTGGCTGCTACGTGTTGGCGAAAAAAAAGGATTTATCCTGTGCGGATTTGGTCAGAGTATATTTCAGAACATAAGGAGATAAATTTGGATTTTGATAAATAACCCCCTAACTGTTTAAGACTGAAACTGAATAATAAAAAAGCACAAAGCATTCAAGAAAGAAAAAAAAAGATTTGTAATGAAATCTGGCAAACAGTTAATCAAAGCTGCGGAGAGACAAATAATCACAATCAGTACATCCGCATGACTATTACAAGGGAAAGAGCTAAAGCTTTAATCAGTTGTTCACATTAGCCACATTGAAATACAAATAACCTGTAAACCTTTTTTTTTTTACATATAAAGGCATTAAATTACAACATATACATTATGTACATCCAGCAATTTATCAACATGACACCCAGTTTTAGATAAATACCACAAAATCTATAATAAGTTACTAAAATGTTTAACTTAACTTGTAGCAGTTTATTGAACTGCACCTTTATTTCATTTGAAAATGCTAAAATGACCTACACTCCGTGTTTTTAGTGAGCCCATCCCGACGCAGGAAAAAAGAAATCTAATAAACAAGGCTTGGTATTGGAGCTTATGTACTGCACACTAAAACCTCTGCAAAGGGTCCAAGAAGGGTCTTGTTGAAAATGCATCTGATCCACACCAAATAAGTTGTAAAAGGTTTGATATTTTCAGAAAAAGTGTAGTTTTGTTGAGATAAGATATAAGGCATATAAGAGTTTTCCCCTTGTTCTTGAATCCATACTTCATATTTAACATCCCTTACTTTCAGGAACTTGAGATTCCAGGGGATCTGCCAAGACACAAACAGCTTGGCCTCACTTGTACCCTGGGCAGATGCTTGGCACTTTGATTCCCGCACTTTTCCAGGATACAGACCTGGTGTCCATTTTTGTCTCCTCAATCCAAGTTTTGTTTTCACAGTACTTTTGATCACTTGAATTAGAGAAGAAATGTTGACTTTCGTGTCCTGATAAATCCGAAAAAGCCACTCAGGGTTGCGGCAACAGAGGTGACGCGGTACTTCCTTGCTCTTCTTTATGCGTTCCTGCTCTTTTGTTTCCAGGTGCACAATCCCACCTTGTTCCCATGGTCGGTCAGGATAAGTGATCGTATTTTCCTCTTCAGTATTCTGCCAGGCAACATACTGGAGTTCCATACCAGGGAGTGTGGACAGTGTTTTATATGGAGTGTAGTGTTCAGGATTTATACCATATGGGAAGAGCTCTACCACAACAGCCCCTTTTGGTAGAAAGAGAGATGTGACTAACTGTGCACCATGCATGCTAACAAGCATGGTTGCATTGCTGAGGAGTCTGACAATATCTGAAAATGAATGGTCTTCAAGGGAAACAGTTATCGTTTTCATCTGAAATTCCTGAGCAAGAGCCAAGAGCAGCTCTGCCTCGTTTACAATGAGTCGGTTCATTGATCGACTAAACAAGACAATATATGCTTCTGCTGCATTTTGATCTAAAGTTATGTTCAATTTGCCCATCATGAATTTTGCAAAGTGTCTAATTTCATTTCCTGACACCAGTATGTTCGCTTTTGGACCTTGTGGCTGGACAAAACCATACTGATACCATGTGGTGATCTTTGATAAGCCCACATAAGATTTAGTGAAACAAAGAAGCCTGCCTAGGGTTTTCAGCTGCTCTTTTAAGAGGGGCTGCTTGTTGCTCATGAACTTATAAAGTTCAAAATGCAAGCCTTCATTCCATCCTTCCATAAAGAAAAGTCTAGATTCAAAGTCTAGGTCTGGGAACTGCTGTATAGTGTAGAAAATAGGGAGAAGGTCATCATGAAAAACATGCATTAAGTTATCAGGGTTAAATCGGTTCATGATCAGTGCAACGTCTGGTACAAAGACAGGCTTAGGCATAAATTTTAAAGCAGCAGCTGGAAGCTCTATAAAGTTAAAATACTGTGTGTTGTGGTCATCAACTGAAGACAAGTCTAGCAATGCAGGCTGAAAACGTCTTGGGCCCAAATTGGGCAACATAATTGAGGCGTTACTATGGAAGAAGACAAACTCTTCGGCCTCTGTAGAGTAGCAAAGTGACTCAAAACGACAAACGCGGTCTGTATGCATCCTACCAGAACACACCATTCTGGTGCCATCCTCCACTAGTGCTTGCAATGCTGCCTGATAGTCAATGCGTACTTGAGACAACTCTTGAGACTGTCGAGTCAGTTCCAGCTCTTCCTCAATCACATAGAACTGATCCAATAACTTGACATGCTTCCACAACACTGCAGCCATGATGGACACAAGCAGCGCACTGAACACTGCTGATATATTCATTTTGCAGATGGACTAGATTAAAGCAGTTGAAAAGGAACCCCAAGAAAAGGTCTGTCATTATCTGCCCAGCTCAGAGAAATGAGTATCTGGAATAAAGGAACAAAACATTATAGAAGGTTAAAATTATTTGCAATAACAGCATCCATGTAAATCAAAACCATCACATTTTTGTGATTATAATGTATAATGTACACCTTAGAGATGAAAGAATAGCATATGAATAAAAGTGGCTCCCAGCATGATTATCAGATGTTTAATATTGCCATAATTACGGTAACTTGTCTGTCAAGGACAGTTTAAGTTGTTGTACAGTAACACCAAAAAAATTAAAGTGCTTAAAATAAATAACAATATAATGAACTGTTGCCCTACCCTGGTAAATCTGGTGGGTTTGCTTCAGACTACTATAGTTTATATAAACAAGATGATGTGTAGCCATTGGGGCAGCCATTCAAAGCTCTGGAAAAGGAGAAAAGGCACAGGATAAACAGCAGTTAACAAATAAGCTCTTTAGTATACAATGGGATTCTTCAGAAGTTATCTGCTATCTACCGTGTCTCCTGTTCTTGAATGGCTGCCCCCATGGCTACACAGCAGCTTCTTTATACAAATTATAGTGGCGTTTCCGAAGCAAGCACACCTGTTTTACCAGTGTGAAGCAACAATACATTATATTCTAATTACATTTTTTGGTGATACTGTTCCTTTAAAAGGAGGTGAGAAAGGGGAAATAGCTGTGTGCTGCTGCAACAGTCAGAAACTGCTCTTTTCGTTGTATTTTAGCATTGTTATCATTTAAGAAATGCGATTCTGAAGCTTTATATTCAAACTGCTCTTTTCATACAGTATCAATTTACATGTGATCATCAATATTTTATTATTCCTTTTAGAGGAGGTTAGGGTGGACTGACAAATGTGGTAATGATCAAAGCAACTGTCCTGCCACCATTCTGTAACTCTGGAAAGGACTTTGATACTACATTTCATCAGATAACAGTTGGTCTGTCAGGACTCATCATTAGTGCAGTTTCACTATTCAACTGATTCAATGAGAGCCAATCATCCAGCCCACTAGACGTTCATGGTGGTATAGTTGCATCAAATTAGATAGAGGACTCAGGTGCATGGCCCTGAGCATTTAGCTTTGGAAGTGGTTAAGCCATCATCAGTAAAAGGGTTTTCATGCCAACTGTAGTAGTTACTCGCAGTCTGTGTCCTGAGGATACCACAAAACTGTTGAGACTAAAGATACACTGTATTTTCTACAATTAAAATCTGTAGACTTCCAATGTGCTTGTATCTGTTACCTTCATTTGCACACATACCTTTTGACTGTTTGATAGTTGTCCCTTGAAGGATGCAAGGCTGGTTGGAACCGTGTGGAAGACAGTTGCTGAATACTACTGTACCGGTTCACAGCAAATCTGAAAGGGAAATCTGATCTGAGAAACTGCCTATTCCCAGCAACATTTCCATTTCATTTAAGAAATTAGAAGCTAAAAATGAAACAGAGCACGAGTGGCATGCATTATGGCCTGTATCAAAATGTATTTACTCTGCTGCTCTGTACAAATGATATCCACTTCTTTGTCCACAAAAGAATTCTAATTATTATTACTATTTAAACAGTTATTATTCTGAGACTCTGGGAAAAGTAATTGTTGGCAGCAACTGTTTATTATGCAGTGAGTCTTACTCCCACTGGATGATTAATCCTCTGCCTTTTTAACCTGCCTTCAGGCTCCCAACCCTACACCACTACCAGATATCCTCATAGGAAAACATGGAACAGGTGGATCTGTCAGAATTGCCAGCAATGATCTGCCTGTGCTGTTGGGAGCCTGTTAAGAGCACAATCACTACAGACAGGTTTATTAACCCTTTGTATGCCACACAACATACAGTGCAATGGCACCAACATTCTAGCATTTTACAGTTTTCCTTTTGATCTATGCCCCATGCCTTGTGTTTATTTTACTAAAAACAGACATGCATGGTTGCTAGGGTAAATTGGACCATAGCAACCAGATTGCTGAAACTGCAATCTGGAGAGCGGTTGATTAAAAAGATAAATAACGCAAAAAACACAAATAATTAAAAATGAAAACCAAATGCAATTTGACTCAAAATGTCACTCTCTATATCATACTAAAGGTTAACGCAAAGGTAAACATCCCCTTTAAGTAAGTTCGCTGGTACCCTGCACTACACACAGACACAGTCCTGGAGATGACAATATGGGAGCTTTCAAAGGAAAACTAAAAGCGCTTAGCCAACACAGGGCTCCTCCCAAACTTAACAGTCAGTAAGGAAAGTGAATTTTAGCATTTACTTAACTGCAGTGAATCCTTAAGGATCCTAGTTCAGGTTTTAGTAAAGCTGCCCATATACAGTAAAACCTCAATTTTATATACCCTAATTTAAAATTTTCCCTCATTTTATATCTTCTTTTGTGATCCCATCTATATATTATGCGTTATAAATTTCTTTGATTTTACATTTTCCCTGATTTTACACCATTTTATTCTGGTCCCCTGAAAAACGTAAAATGGGGGTTCTACTGTAACTATTTCTTATATATACTTATTTATTAGGCAATTACAGTGTAACAGCAATTACAACAAACACCTATAAGCCCACACAAACAGCATTTTAGCGAAAGGTGAATATATCCTGCAGCAGGATTCTGCATCTCAGATCCACATCAGCTGTTTATGAAATGCATAATTGATAGCACACAGAAATATACAGCAATCAAAGTAACGAATTTATAATTGAGATCTTTACACCCAATAATAAAAGCTTATCTGTCATAATGCCTTACATACCTCAGTGAGATATCTGCAAATACACTGGGAAGCCATATTGCAGCCAAACCTTTCTTAAAGGGATACTGTCATGGGAAAACTTGTTTTTTTTTCAACACAAATCAGTTTATAGCGCTACTCCAGCAGAATTCTGCACTGAAATCCAATTCTCAAAAGAGCAAACAGATTTTTTATATTCAATTTTGAAATCTGACATGGCGCTAGAGGCTAGACATATTGTCAGTTTCCCAGCTGCCCCAGTCATGTGACTTGTGCCTGCACTTTAAGATGGAACTACTTCCTGTCAGGCTGTTATTTCTCCTACTTAAAGGACCAGTAACATCAAAAAAAAATTTTCAAAAATTCGTTAGTATACAACGAAAAAATAACACCAAGACAAATTAAAGTTTAAAATAGCAAAGCCTTTATTAAGAAATAACTTACATAAATTCCACTTCCTGTCCTCTTCAGAAACGGCGAAAAGGCGCCCATCCATTCTGCGGCGCTTGACTTCTCCTCCCTGGCTATTCACTGACAGTCATCTCATTCTCCAGCTCTTCTTCATCCTCACAGGAGCAGCAGTAGGAATGCAATGTTGGCGGGCTCCCCATTGGATTCACGAGGGGTGCAGGAAAGTAGAGGAGGGCAGTGCGTCCATTCCTGCCTTGAGGTTACTGTTCAGCGCTGTGGACATCTGCGAGCTGGCGGCCGGTTCCTGTTCAGCGCTGTGGGCCAGGAACATTAGCTGCTCAGTGCTCCATCTTCATGTGGCCCCTCTCCTGGCTGCTTCTGGACTCCATGCTAATATACCACGCTGAACACACACCCTGCGGTATCGGCACCGGTTCTTCAAGGCAGGAATGGACGTACTGCCCTCCTCTACTTTCCTGCACCCCTCGTGAATCCAATGGGGATCCCGCCGACATTGCATTCCTACTGCTGCTCCTGGGAGGATGAAGAAGAGCTGGAGAATGAGATGGCTGTCAGTGAATAGCCAGGGAGGAGAAGTCAAGCGCAGCAGAATGGATGGTCGCCTTTTCGCCGTTTCTGAAGAGGACAGGAAGTGGAGTTTATGTAAGTTATTTCTTAATAAAGGCTTTGCTATTTTAAACTTTAATTTGTCTTGGTGTTATTTTTTCGTTGTATACTAACGAATTTTTAAAAAATTTTTTTTGATGTTACTGGTCCTTTAATGTAACTGAATCAGTCTCAGTGGGGCTTGGCTTTTACTATTGAGTGTTGTTCTTAGATCGACCAGGCAGCTGTTCTCTTGTGTTAGGAAGCTGATATCTGGTTACCTTCCCATTGTTCTTTTGTTAGGCTGCGGGGGGGGGGGGGGAGGTGATATCACTCCAACTTGCAGTACAGCAGTAAAGAATGACTGAAGTTTATCAGAGCACAAGTCACATGACTGGGGCAGCTGGGAATTCTGTTGGAGCAGCACTATTAACTGAAAAAAAAACATGTTTTCCCATGACAGTATCCCTTTAATATAGCAAGGCATGCACATAAGGGTCTGCATTGACTGGATTATGAACACCATCAAATTTATAGCAATACCTGAATGTCACCTGAATCACCCAGCCAGCTTAATTAGGCTTGTGAACCTAAGCATGGGAGTGCAATCTAGTTATATTGTCACAGTGAGTGATTAGTTTGCTCACAGAGCAATCAATAGCTATGGGTGACATTAACCTACCTATCATATGTGCTGAATGTACAGCAAAAACAGCTGTATTCCCCCTGGGCTTCCAATGACTTTGCAAGGTTAGTTATGTTTTGTCTGGAATAAGCAGTCTATTGCTGCACCACTGTAACGGGCCTTAGATTTCAGGAGAACACTTAGAATGTCAACCAATCATAAAAGAATTAGGAATTCAAATCCTGAATCTTTGATGAAGGATTCAGATCAATCCGAATCCTAATTTACATATGCATGAAAGGTAAGTGAGAGTTAAGACACAATACTACATGCGAGGAATGAAAATTGCAATATCCTAATTCGTCTTCATGGAAAGTCACGTGATTTCAAGGGCTTGGATTCAAATTCAGTTTAGCCAGGCAATTGGATTGGGCCGAACCCTGCTGGAAAAAGTCCCATACAGGATGCTGTTTCACAGTGCAGTTTCAGGCCATCTTCATGCAAATGTGATTTCATTGTGCTACAGTCTACCTTCTGCTTTGTATTACAAAAAGAAGAATTTTCTGCTCCCAGGAGCACACAATTGTTATTAATACAGGTATGGGATCCATTATCTGGAAACCAGTTATCCAGAAAGCTCTGAATTACAGGAAGGTTGTATCCTATAGAGCGCATTTTATCCAAATAACTAGAACTTTTAAAAATGATTTCCTTTTTCTCTGTAATAATAACACAGTATTGGAGGCAAAACCAACCTATTGGGTTTAATGTTTAAACAATTTTTAGTAGACTTAAAAGGGTGTTTCACCTTTAAGGCAACTTTTAGTATGTTATAGAATGGCCAATTCTAAGCAACTTTTTCAATTGGTTTGCATTATTTATTTTTTATACTTTATTAATTATTTGTCTTTTTATTCTGACTCTTTGCAGCTTTCAAATGGGCGTCGCTGACCCCTTCTAAAAAGCAAATACTCTGTAAGGCTACAAATGTATTCCTACTTTTTATTACTCTTCTTTCTATTCAGACCCTCTCCTATTCATATTCCCGTCCCTCATTCAAATTAGTGCATGGTTGCTAGTAATACTGCAATTTTTAGTACAAAAAAAAAAATATTTGATACCCATTTAATAGCAACACTTGTCACATGGCTCTTTATAGTTGTACTTCAATATACAGGTTTGGGCCCTGCCAGCCAGAATGCTTGGGACCTGGTGTTTTCCAGATAACAGATCTTTCTGTAATTCAGATCTGCATACCTTAAGTCTATTAGAAAATCATGTAAACATTAAATACACCAACTAGGCTGGTCCTGTTTCCAATAAGGATTAATTATATCTTAACTGGGATCAAGTACAAGGTACTGTTTTATTATTACAGAGAAAACTGAAATCAGTTTAAAAAATTTGGGTTAATATGAATAAAGCGGAGTTTGCAGGAGATGGGCTTTCTGTAATTCGGAGCTTTCTGGATAACGGGTTTCCAGATCCCATACCTGCATTATAAAATGTACGGCACTGGGTCTCCTCCTCGTAGCACTTTATAAATAAAGTTTTACATACACGTCTAACTGAATGATATTAGAAATCAGACTGTACAGACTATTACACATTATTAGATGTCAGCCAGTCTGGTGTGAAATGTATCTCCTTTTTGTAGTCTAGCACAATAAATGAAAGCAGACATCTGGTGGGTTATTATGGGTTACTAGATCTGGCCAAACTTTGTCTCATTTTAGTGCATAACTGGTGATCCTAATGGCTTCCATCCTTTAAGCAATAAAAACGATAAGGAAGTAATAATTTGAGGATATAAAACATTCAGCTGACAAATCACCTGTGGGCAAATACACTTCATTATTGTCCTAATTTTCAAAGAAAACTGTGGTACAGAAGAGGTACAGATAGACAAAACTGCCCTTCAGCTATTGAGAATTGCTACTGCTATCACAATTTCTTACATTCATCCTGATCAACTAATGCTGTGTCATTCAAAATGTTTCACTAGATACTACATAAAGGGCATTTGGCACGACATGAAGGGTTCACAACGCTAAAACATTAGCTTCTGGGGCTCCCGTGGAACCTGTAGTACATCCAATGGGCTAAACACTGACCCAGAATTTAATAAAAAATGTAAAAGACATTGATGAAAAAACTAATATGCAAAATAATGCCCTTTTATTGTGATTCTCAGCTCTCGTCCCCTCTGATATACGTGACCTAATTATAGCGGAGGACAGATAATGACCTTTCTTGGAGCTCAGAAGACTATTGCAGTGTAGTATGATGATGTTTTTGTGCAAGAACACAATGCACACAATGTATACTGAATTAATCTGAAATAATAACTGCCAGCTCTGAGACATACCGAGAAGAACAACTTAAAGGTGCCAGATTATTACTCACCAAAAAAGCAGGCTGCACATGACTCCAGCGCATCTGTAGAGTAGCGAGGCTGAGGGCTGCAAGATTACTGCTTCAGTAGCAATGTGTATGGTTCAAGCTGCTAAAAAAAGACACAGTGTTATTAAAGCTTTCTTCTCTGTCCCTTGGTTGAGCAGAAAAGGCGTCTCCTATTGTCTTGTGCCTGAATGAGGCATTATAAACAGATCTCGGGAATCCTGTTTCATTCATATGATAATAGCGGCTGCCACAGCACCATCTGTACACTGAGCTGTCATTTGCTGCTCCCCATTTCTGCTGGGAGCTCTGAGCATGCTCTGTCTGATACTAATGCCTATCATTCTCGCTGGCTTACCTCGATTTGTTATCTGCCCAGAGGTCAATGTTCCATGCAAGATGATTTGCTGCAGTGCTTCTGAATATCCCCTCAGGGAGGGAAAACTCCAAAAATAAACAGGAAATATGGGATTTCACACAAAGGTGTTTGAATGAAGAATGTTAGGGCAGATTTTCTTTTCTACTGACAATGCCACGGAAGGTCATAGCCTGCAGCAGAGGCATATCTGTTCTGATTAAACCGTATAACAAAGACTTGAAAGCTCACACTTCACATAGCCCATGCCAATTACTTCACAGATCCACCAGGCTGCTCAGTGGCCCAAAAAAGGCAATTCTAAAGGGAATTAGTCCAGCCATTCTATCGGCCACGGCCATTTGCTACTGGAATCAAATAATAATAATAACCTTAGATTCAATTCAAAGAGACATAAAACAGAGGTGGAAATTTATAAATAATACAAGATCCCTATTTTAAAAAAAAGATACAGGTATGGGATCCGTTATCCGGAAACCCGCTATCCAGAAAGATCTGAATTATGGAATAGGCCTCTCCCATAGACAGCAGTTTATCCAAATAATCCAGATTCGTTAAAATTATCTCTTTTTTCTCTGTGATAATAAAACAGTAACTTGTACTTGATCCAAACTAAGATATAATTAATCATTACTGGAAGCAAAACCAGCCTATTGGGTATATTTAGGGGCACATTTACTAAGGGTCAAATTTCGAAGTGAAAAAACCTCGAAATTCGACCATCAAATTGCAGTAGTACGATATTCGAAGTCAACGTTTTTTTTTGATTGACTATGGCCCTATGCGATCGAAGTAAAATCGTTCGATCGAACAATTAAATTCTTCAATTCGAACGAATAGATCGATCAAATGATTTTCAAAAAAAACTTTGACTTCTAAAAACTCGGCAGGTTTAAGGTGGCGAAGTGTCGAAGTCAAAGTTTTTTTTAAAGAGACAGTACTTCGATTTTCGAATGGTCGAATATTCAACGTTTTTTCAATTCGAATCGAAGTTGAATTTGGCCTATTCGATGGTCGAAGTACCCAAAAATTACTTCAAAATTCAAAAGTTTTTCAATTCGAAAATTCACTTCGAATTCACTTCAACCCTTAGTAAATGTGCCCCATAATGTTTACATGATTTTCTAGTACAGGTATAGGATCCCTTATCCGGAAACCCGATATCCAGAAAGCTCCGAATTACGGAATGGCTGTCTCTCAGACTCCATTTTATCCAAATAATCCAAATTTTTAAAAATGGATTTCCTTTTTCTCTGTGATAATAAAACAGTAGCTTGTACTTGATCCCAACTAAGATATAATTAATCCTTATTAGAAGCAAAACCAGCCTATTGGGTTTATTTAATGTTTAAATGAATTTCTAGTAGACTTAAGGCATGAAGACCCAAATTACGGAACATTCGTTATCCAGAAAACCCCAGGTCCCGATCATTCTGGATAACAGGTCCCATACCTGTAGATTTATGGTGTGACAATCCAAATTATGGAAAGATCCCTTATCTGGAAAACCCCAGGTCCCTAGCATTCTGATAACAGGTCCCATAACTGTATAGCCTTTTTAAAGCAGCTATGAAATATGCTGGAAATGGTTGCATTTCATATTCAAAATAATACAAAAGATATTTGTATACCGCTACCCACAATCCTTTCGCAAAGGGTACAAATCTTTGTTGTGTGTGGAAATCCATGTTGGCCTGTGTTTTAAAGGGGTAGTTCACCTTTACATTAACTTTTAGTATGTTATAGAATGGCTCATTCTAAACAACCTTTCAGTGGATCCACATTTATGTTTTAATAGTTTTTTTTTTTTGACTTCTTCTTCTGACTCTTTCCAACTTTCAAATAGGGGTCACTTAGCCCATCTGAAAAACAAAGGCTCTGTGAAGCTACAGATTTATTGTTACTCATCTTGCTTTTCAGGCCCTCTTCTATTTATATTCCAATCACTTATTCAGGTCAATGCATGGTTGTTAAAGAAATTTGGACCCTAGCAAACAGACTGCTGAAACTACAAACTAGACTGCTGAATAAAAAGCAAAAAAAAAAAAAATCAGCTTCAAATTGTCTTCTCAGAATATTGCTCTATACATAATGACAAAAGTTAACTCAATGGTGAACAACCCCTTTAAAATAACCTTGTTTCAAAGAAAACATTATTGGGCACAATACAATTTCATAAACCGGAGTTAACCATTTGATAGACAGCACTGTATAGCAAGTAGGGCGCACTTGAGGGAGCAGTAAAAGAAGAAATGTACACACAAGAGCAATTTCACTGGAAAGGGGGTAATAATGAGATGTTCCCCTCCACATATATAGCTATGGGTTAATTTTCAAAGAGTGTAAAAAATCATGCGTTTAAAATGGGACAATTATAAAAGACAAGTGCTACACTTATATATTATATTATGGAGCAATATATATATATATATATATACACACAAATACTTTATTTATACAGCCCAACTTGCTATGAAATTTTATTGTACACAATAATGTTTTCTTTGAAACAAGGTTTTTTTTAAAAGGGGTTGTTCACCTTTGAGTTAACTTTTATTATGTATAGAGTGATATTCTGAGACAATTTGCAATTGGTTTTCATTTTTTATTATTAGAGGTTTTTGAGTAATTTAGCTTTTTGTTCAGCAGTTTGACATTTCAGCAGCTATCTGGTTGCTAGGGTCCAAATTATCCTAGCAGCCAGGCAGTGCTGTGACTGGAATATGAACAGGAAAGGCCTGGATAGAAAGAGAACAAATAAAAAGTAAAAATAAAACTGTAGTCTCACAAAACTTGGTTGCTTGATGAAAACAAAAACAAAGCAACTAGTGGTAGTTGAGAGTGATCAGTGGTGGAGGTGGTAGAGAAGGGGTGTAAGGGATGTCTGGGTACCAGCAGGCCCGGACTGGCAATCTATGGGTGCTGCTGTAAGATGCCATAGACAGTCACTATTTATTGGGCTGGTAGGGGGCTATGTGGGCCTCTATCTGAGCTGTTTGGGGATCTGTGTTCCTGAAATGACAGGGCCTGTTTTGATTCTCAGTCCAGACCTGGGTAACAGGCCTTGGACTCCAACAGAACTTGGCCCCGTCATGTCTCCATCTGCTGATGCCAAACTTCAAATGCTGCATATTTGCATGTCATCTGTTTTCAGTGTGGTCCTGTAAGCACCCACACAGAAAGCGAATAGTGCTTTTAACTCATGTGTTGCAATATGGCAGAATGCATAAAAAAGCCACCACACGGGAACACCTTACAACACCTGAGTGTAACAGCTTTTATAATTATGCCCCTAAATGAATTCAGGGGGGTTAAAAATGTGTGTTAGTGCTTGAAGTCTGGGTGAAAGTGGCATTGAGTTATGTTAGTGACAATAGTGAATTTGAATCCAAACTGGGGTTGCCACCTTTGCCAGCGGTTAAACCAGAATAAAGGTGGCGGGGAAGATAGCATTGGTGGTGGGACAGTGATGTTGGGGTGGGCATGATGACATCAGAGGAAGGCACAATGATGTCACTGGAGTTATGACGCTAGGGTAGGGTTAGTGCATTACTTAGATGCAAATGGCTTGATATCTGTTCAGTTTTCTGAATGTTTTAAACCCGACACACAGTCCTTTGTAAAACGGAGAGGTCCAGTCCAAAACTACAGGGGTGGCAACCCTCTCTCTATCTATATTCTGCCTTATGAGTGAGCCCAAACCTCTAATTACAAGTATGGGGTCTATTATACAGAAATTGATTATCAAGAAAGCTCTGAAATACAGAAATGCTAATTCAGAAAAACAGTTTCTTATTTTTGATTGATTGGACATTCAACCCAATTTAAGGTGGCCATACACGGAGAGATCCGCTCATTTGGCAATGTCGCCAAACGAGCGGATCACTCTCCGATATGCCCACCTTGAGGTGGGCAATATAGGGCTGATCCGATCGTGGGCCCTAGGGCCCAACGATCGGATCCTAACGAATGGGAATGGGGGTCGGATCGCGGGACCGCATCAACGAACAGATTTTTTTTTTTTCCCCATCAGATCGAGATCTGGCCAGATCTCGATCGGGGAAGCCCGTCAGGGGGCCCCATACACTGGCCAATAAGGTGCCGACTTGGTCTGTCGGCAGTTTTTAGCGGCCCATGTATGGCCACCTTTAACTATGCAACTATGATTTGCTTTTTTTTGTTTGTTTCTGAAATAATAAGAAATTAACTGCACTTGATAATAACTAGGCAGTGTTAAGGTGAGTATCTTAGTATTTAAATGTTTTTATTTATTGGGCAGATTATTATTTGGGTTTCACAAGGCTGAAAAACAAACAGGAGACCCGAACAGGCCTTAGTAAAACTGAACTTTTCGGGTTAAAACCGGACTGGTGGCAACCCTAGTCCAAACTCTGAAGTTAGCTAGAGGCTAAAAGAAATATAGCATAAACTCATGCGTGCAAGTGCTGTTACTGCACAAAAAAAATCCAGATATGACAGTAGGGAACAGGGCCGGAACTAGGCAGAGGTAGGCAGAGTAGGTGCCCGGCTAGGGTGCAATTGTAATGGGGGGGCAGACTTTTAAGGGGATTTTTTTTTTCAATTTTATAAACCGCCTATTCCAAACCCCTCTTGCCTGTGATTTGTACTGCTGGCACTCCCCACCTCCCTCTTGGCAGCTGCTGGCACAAATAAATATTTGTGGTCAAAATGGTGGATTTTTGGATCCTGCTGGAACAGATACATATTTTGGCGCTATATGGTGGATTTTTGGATCCTACTGGAACAGATACATATTTGAGGGCAATATGGTGGATTTTTGGATCCTGCTGGAACAGATACATATTTGGGGGCAATATTGTGGATTTTCTGGCTGCTGCTGGAACAGATACATATTTGAGGGCAATATTGTGGATTTTCTGGCTGCTGCTGGCACAGGTACAGATTGGGGGCAATATGAGGGATTGGCTGCTGCTGGCACAGGTACAAATGGGGGTAATATGATAGCTGCTGGCACAGGTACACAGATGTTTGGGGCATTATGATGGATTGTTGGCTGCTGTTGGCACAGCTACAAATTAGGGGCAATATGATGGATTTTTTTGGCTGCCGCTGGCATAATTACAGACTGGGGGTAACACTATTATGGATGTTTTGTCTTATGCTGGCACAGGTACAGATTGTGGGCAATCTGAGGGATTGACTGCCATTGGCACAGGTAAAAATGGGGTTAATATGATAGGTGCTGGCACAGGTACATGGGGCAACATAATGGCTGCTGGCACAGGTGGGAAATGGTAATGTAGGACTGGGTGAGGGGCATTGATTGAAGCCCTTGCCTACGGTTCCAGTATACCTTGGCCCTGGTTGAGAAGATTGGGGGGGGTGAAGTAGCATATTAACCCTTGATATGACCAATCACCACAGACAATGAATAGGTGAGAACATTAACTCCAGACATTCTGTCAGATCATCGCAGAGAAATGGATCATTAGCATTACATTTAACCCATATTTCTATGCCAGAACGATCACTGCAGAAAATGGACATATTCAAAGCGTCAGTTCACTCACACAAGCAGCGTAGCACAAACTTGTTCTCTCCCATGCTGCTTGTCGACTTCTCCCTCTCAACTGACACTCCCACAAAAAGACTGCCATGCGTTCCAGTTTGGAATGCACGTCCATCTTTATTCCGTATCACACAGCCGAAAAACACTTCTGAGCAGCTGGCCTAGCAGGCAGGATCACTAACACTCGAGTGCTTAGGAAGCCGTCTTGCTCACCTGGCTCTTGAGTCGACTCTCCGCTTTATCTCGCAGCTTCTGAGAGAGACGCTATTCCCCGGCCTTGTGTCTGTATTTAGAACTCCTCCCCCTTCCCAGAATGACCAGCATTTAAGGTAGTGCAGCTAGAATTTAAGGCAGACTTTCCATTCTTCCTCCCATGCTGCGTGTTTATTGCATTCTCTTTTTATGGTTTTGTTTTTAACTCGATGTAATCATTCTAACCCGTGTCACTGTTTATGAGCACATGTGGTAACTACCCGTGCAAAACAATGACTGCTGTATGGCACTTTCCAGGGAGATTACATTTTAAAAGGGGGTTTTCTTCCCACGACAGCTCCTCTGCTGCTGCCTCTCTTGTATCTGGCATGTGACTAATGGGTGCATTCGAAGTAAATAATAAAGCATACCTCCCAACTGTCCCTTTTTCGGAGGGACAGTCCCTCTTTTGACAGCTCAACCCGCAGTCCCTCATTTTTACTGGAAAGTCCCTCTTTTTCTATGCACTGAAAAGCCAGAAAAAGAAACAGTTTCTCACTTAATTGGCTTTTAGCAGAGAGCCCAGAACAGCTAACAGGTGCAAATAAGATACTTTGTAACAATTTTGAGACACAAAAACACAGTTTAGATAAGGAGAAATATTTTCAAACTTTCATAACCTGCCAAATTTTGTAAAACAAACATGGTAATTAGGGGGTGTGGCCACAGAAAGGGGTGTGGTCAAAAAAATTAGCTGCGCTACGTGCGGAAAAAAATTTTTTGTCCCTCTTTTTACTTCCAAATTGTTGGGAGGTATGAATAAAGAAATGCCCATGGGTTTCAGCCAAGATGGAGAAAATACAGCCTGTACTATACAGGGCTGCACTGAGAATTAAAATAGGCTCTGGCATTTCAGGTACACAGAGGCCCAAACAACCCACACTAGCCCACTAAATAGTGACTTCTATGGCACCTTATAGCAGCCCCTCTGGCATCTGCCAGAACCCACAGATTGCCAGTCCGGGCCTGTGTCTGAAGGAAGATCAGTGTCGGACTGGCCCACAGGGATACCAGGAAAAGTCCCGTTGGGCCCAGGTGTCAGTGGGCCCTTGTGCTGCTAAACATTTGGCCTATTTCATGGTCATTCCCTATTTCTATGAGAAAAGGAGGCTTAATAGATGGAATAATCAATTATAATATTATAGAATGTAAAGAAAGGAGACTAGAGGTTGAGTGAGGAGAGGAAGAATAATAGTACTGAGAGTGGGCCCCTGGTCGAAGGCTTTTGGGTCCGACACTGAGGAAGATATTAATACTGCATAGTCATCTGCCTGTGCATTCAGCAGGACCACATCAACAGTACATTATATTATAGGTGTGCTATACACATGTCCTGTATGTAAACATTTGAAAATGAAGCTAGAAGGACTGCAAGCAACTGCAACTGAATCATTTAATTAAAGTTCTCCTGCTTTAAACAACAGATTTAAGTGCTATGGAATATGAGGTGCATTCCTGGCAAACAAATGCCCAATACCTCCTCATTTATTTTTTTCTATTCACTTGATAACTGGCCCCTCGCCCATGTCCCCTGCTCACACTGCCCATAGGTAAAAGAGCAGCCAGAAAGGGGGGATTTCTTTACAACTATAGAGGAAGCTGACCTGCTTACTCTATGGTTACAACATGGCACTGTTGATTATCCAGGACCAGTGCTCCTGTTAGCAGAAAATGTCACCAGCCTTGGGTACTTGCAAGAGCACTAACCTCTTCTTTCCTTCTTTCTTCACACAGGCACACGTGCAGTAGAGTTAAAAGCCAGACTTTAACAAAAGGTCGGCTTTTCCGCACTACTGTGCATGCGTCGACTCCTGGATGTTTGAAGAAAGAAGAAGGGAAGAAGAGGGTCGCTTGCTTGGTGCAGTATTCTGTTAACAGGACCACCGACCGGGGGTATCAGGTAGGTCTTTACAATCCTTGGGGGTTCCCTAACTTTGTCACCTCGCTTAGATTGGAGCTTTCCTTCTCCTTCAATATGTCACCCAGAGTTATAGCTCACTAAAAGTAATGTGTGGTGTTCAGGCAGGTACCTACACAAAGTCTGTTACAAATATATGGGGACAAAGAATAAGAGCAGCTATGGTTTTAATGTCAGTTTACACTGCTACACACTAAGAAGTATCTGCCAGTTCTGATCACTGCCACCTTTAATATATATTTGTTTCCAGGCCACAAATGACAAAACAGAACAGAGACTAATCTGTTTTTTTTTTCAATCAGTCAAGTCCCTTTTTTAATTGTTTTCATTTCCACCGCTAGAGGGCATTAGAGCATAACACATAATTTGTTCTAATTATAATACTGCATAGCCTTTAAAAGCTGCTAAAAGTTTGAAAGTTCATTGCTGACACCAAGAAGCTCTGGTTAATTTATGTATTGTCCTGAATATGTAATTACACATGGGTCTGCTGGCTCTTGTGCAAGTAGGAATGCAACAGTTTATGCCTAAAATGGGTCCCTTTTCATAAAGCACCCCAGTTTTGGGCTGAAACAGTGAATTTTGATCGACAAAAGAGCTGGTAAATACAATATGGACGCTGCATCATTTGTAGTATTGCAGCTTTTTGGTATTTAATGATGTGGGAGAACCAAGAAAGTCAGCTTGAAGTAAATTCTTAAGAATCCAGGTCTCAGCACCATTCTGTTATTGACCAGAACCAAATGACCAAAACCATTTTCTTATGCACATGATTGTTCTCACAGAACATTCTGTTCAGAAAAACATGACCAAATCCTAAAAAACCTTTAGAAATATCTTTAATGAGGAGTGTAACTAGAGGGACTAAATGGAGGAGCCACCCAAGTTTATTAACAATTTTAGTGCAGCTTGTATGGGCGGCCAATAGATGGATATTTATTTATAAGCACTCATGGGTACATGTTTAGGGTGGCGGCTTAGGGAAGTAACCCATGGATGTCTATATAAAAACGGCAATAATTTCTTTTAATTACTGTTCACTTGTTTGGAAGCAAATTGTTGCTATAGGTGGGCTGCTATAGGTTACTGCACAAGGGGGTTCAAGTGCCTTATAAGGGTAAGAATGTATAGTTCTGTGACTGGTTAAATCATTATTTCTGCCTGGCTGAATACTAAAAGCTGGATAATTATAAAAGTGGCCATACACGCACAGATATTGTCCAACTATACAAAGTTTCGTATGATATTCAGTAAGTGTATGGTGGGAGATGGGGCTCCTCCGCAAGAGGTTAATGCTGAATCATCCTATAAAGGTAAAATTCTATTGTTTTTACCAGCATATCTGACGATTCAGCTCTCAACGTTTGTAGTGAAAACAAACAACCTTTCTTGCGACCTATGGTCGCAGGAAAGATTGTAAATGCAACATGTATGGCCACCTTAAGAGAGGATGTAAGACAAGGACAATGTGTATTGTCCACTACTACTAAAATGGTTAACATAATAAATCATTTATTACAACAATAAAATAATTAACAATGAACAAACAGCTGCACAGTTCCGCGATGAATCGAAGTAGATGTGCGTAAATTATCTTATCGGATGAAAGGTAAGGAAACCCTGCTCACCCGGTAACAGACGTGACCTGGGTGTAGAAACCCCAGGTCCAGCGCTTGATTCAAGTAAACGGTCGCTGATATAAAAGTGGAATAACACTCACCCGTAGTCTTTAGTGGTCCGGGTGCATCGCCCCGAACCCGTAGCAGGGGGTGTGTGCACAGTCAAGTATAGAAGAAAAGGCAAGCACAGCCTTGAAACTTTATTTCAAATGCATTAAAACCAGAATGTCCTGACGCGTTTCGTATCTAAGCGATACGTAGTCATAGGCCTATGACTACGTATCGCTTAGATACGAAACGCGTCAGGACATTCTGGTTTTAATGCATTTGAAATAAAGTTGAAATTTTATCCATACCAAGTGACGTCCGGCTGTGCTTGCCTTTTCTTCTATACTTGACTGAACAATAAAATAATACTGTACTTCACAGATACGTTAAAGGCAAAGTGTCCTAAAGGTATTTAAATGACTTAGGCATTAAAGTGATAATGTATGCATAAATGCAATACAAAATCAATCAATAAAGATCTTAATATCATATTCTCTATTTATTCTATTCAGTATTACATTTTATTAAATAAAATGGATGTTTGTCTATGGAGGTGTTTGTCTATGGAGGTGTTTTCCTATTGGCTTAAGCTCTGCAATGTGCAACTATCTGCACGAAGTTATATTTCCCCCGGTGTCACAGGTAACATCATCACAGTACAGTACTTGCAGTACAGACTTAGCATGGTTAGCTAGAAATACTGTATGTACAAGCTGAACCTACTGGTAAAAAGGCAAAGTGCCAGTAACAATACTATAAAAATTATGCAATTGAATTAACATAATGTATTACTATCCAGCGCATACATTGTAAGTGCTATCTTGCTACATACTTCTTTTATTGGTTTCCCAAATAAAATCATACCCATTCAGTCCTTTTGTGCTTGGTGCGACAGCTGCTTGATCAATGCCATAATCACCTTAAAGGAAATAACCAAAAACAGATCAAGCCAAATAAATACATCTAACTGCAAATATGCAGGTAAACTGCCACTTTAAGTCGTTTTATATCCCTGGTGTTACTTTACTGATCCTTTGATAATCCTTAATTCTGATCCTTTAAAAATGTGTGTATATATGTATACTATTATTAACCATTATATAAAATAAAGCTAGTACTGGATATTATTTTGATTAATATGAAAAGGAATTATCATGTTCAATCAGGCCCGAGCAGGAAATTAAAATATAATGCTACTGCCAAATGCAGACTTTGGAGATAATCACTGTAATGATAGTCTCTTTTCTACATGCATTTCCCCAGCTGATCTGCTAGTCTATCATTTAATATGTAGGCTAAAACCGTGGATTGCTTGGAAGATTAATGGTAGCTCTAGAAAAAACAGCCATCTCTGTCAGTGCTGTGTGCTATTAAACATTCTGTGCATTATAGTATGTCATGTTACATTAGCTAGTCCATTTGGTTAATACAAGAATAGCCATGAAATATAAAAAAGGGAAGTCTCTCCTTGAAAACAGGTGAGCACAAAGAAAGACTAACTATTATCAGTACAAAATAATATTATCAGCACATTTTAAACTATTATTTATCTATATGTCCCATGTACATACGAGTTACATAGAAGTATAAAGACTGGCACAAAATACGTGGCAATAAACACATTGAAATGTTTGTAGCCCATTTGTTCTGTGGGACCAGAAAACCAGAAAATTTGGTTGGCCCTAGTGCTGGTTTTAGGTCCATTATCTGAGCGATAGTCCTGAGCCAGAAACAAGCACACACTAGCACTTTCTACAGGAATTGTTGCATAATAATATAGTTACACAATTTAGTGACTGTGAGGATTTTGGATTTTCACCTATCTAGGATACGGTATTGTAACTATCAGTGCCGGGGGCAAGGTGCAGGCAGAGCAGTCGCCCCCCACAGTTTCAGCACAGATTTGCATTGACACGAGTGTCCAGAGGGCCCCAATACCAAACATACCAAGCGGTGATGCCTTGTGCTTGAGTTTTGGTAGTGTGCTCTGAATGAACTAATCACAACAGACACCATATTTCATGCAACCAAGAGCAAAAATGTCTTTGACATTTTTCCTAGTAAACATTTTACTTCTATTTTATTTCACTTTCATTCAAGGATTTCCAATTACAACTCTGGAAGGTAAGAATCACTGAAATTATTTGAGTATTATAAAAGAGACATTTTTCCATCATAATTGTTAAGAATGAAGAAATGCTGAAGCCACTTTAGCTTTTGATATATCCAATATGGGTAAAGCTGCTTTAAGAAAAAAATCACAGATCACTGCTGTAAAATCTACCATTTTATTAAATGCATAATGATTTGGTTCCATTAGTCACTACAAGATGTTTAATATTCAATTAGAGATGGCAAAGGATAGTTAGCTTTTCCTATCATGTAAACGGTCTACAGTAGAGATGATGGCATATTGCTCAGTGATGTCATAATACCCAATGATGTCACAATGCATAATGCTAGCAGATTTCCCGGTGATGTCATAATACTCACCGATGTCACAATGCATAATGATGTCACTGCAAAATGTTTATCACTGGAAGAACACATATCATTTCATTAGTTACTGGTGACTAAAGAGTAAACATGTCTTTAACAATGTTCCTATTAAACATCTTATTTATAATTAATTTTACTATAATTCAAGGATTTCCAATTACAACTCAGGAAGGTAAGAAAGACTGAAATTATTTGAGCTCTTGATATAACTAAGAAAATATTCTGTTAATTTAAACAAATACTTTTACATAGATACCTTGCAAACAAGGATTCGACAGTTTTTCAGATTTGCATTTTTTTCATTGGTTTAAATATAAATGAGGGCTTTTCCCATCATAACTATGAAGAAATAGTTTTGATGGAAGAAATGCTGAAGCTGCTTTAGCTTTTGATATATCCAATATGGCTAAAGCAAGCTATAACAAATTTATACAGAACTGATTCCTATATTGTTCTTTATTGTTAAAACATCTCAAAGTATTCTGTGTTGATGTTACAGATTTTATGTTGAATTTTATCTTTACTTTTACAGATTCCACATTTAATTATGCCGATAGTACAACTTCTGGATATACAACCCCCCCGACTGAGACAAATACAAATGGTAAGTTGCCAATTCTTTAATTTATTTTTATTCCTTTTAAGACATTGTATGAAAACAAGTGGTAGTGTTAATATATATATATCTTTATTAATCTTGTACACCTGTTTACCCTCCCCTACCCCCTTTCTTATTTCTGCGCTCCTTCACTTGCTTCACTATTTCTAATTCCAAAATGACAACGCAAAGGAGAATTTAAAAATTGTTGTTAATAACATGGATGACACAATAGTACTTCGAAATAGAGTAGCAATTGGAACATCAATATATTTCTCGTGTCCCTATCGATGTGCGAATTAATATTGTAATACAGGTTTGGGACCTGTTATCCAGAACCTGGGGTTTTCCGGATAACTGATCGTTCCGTAATTTGGGTCTTCATGCCTTAAGTCTACTAGAAATTAATTTAAACATTAAATAAACCAGTAGCGTCACTAGAGGGGGGCGGGCCCTGGTGCGTGAAGCGCAGCCGGGCCTTGCCCCCTCCATACGGCCGCATTTGTCAGTGGCGCATGAGCTGCCGGGGGGCCCTGAGGGGGTGTGGGCCCTGGCCCGCTCGCACCCCCTGCTACCCCGGTAGTTCCACCACTAAAATAAACCCAATAGGCTGGTTTTGCTTCTAAGAATTAATTATATATTAGTTGGGATCAAGTACAAGCTACTGTTTTATTATTACAGAGAAAAAGTAAATCATTTTAAAAATTTGGATTATTTGGATAAAATGGAGTCTATGGGAGACAACCATTCCGTAATTCGGAGCTTTCTGGATATCGGGTTTCCGGATAAGGGATCCTATAACTGTACTAACAAGTGTTTTTATTTGCTTTGCAGCTGCAATGAACCAAATGCAAGCTAGCCACAGAAGAACAATGCATTCTGTATTGGCAGTAATAGTCATATTTTCACTGGTCTACTTCGTCTGGTGAGTTTTTCACATTAACATGAGCTTTTAGATCACATATTTAAAACATCAATTACCATCACTCATTAATGTGACAATTGTCTTAAGACAGTAGAAGAAAGGAGCAGGAGCGCTCTAACCCCCTGCCGTATATTTAATTTATTGGACACTTTTTCTTTTAGCGGTCAGTGTTCTGAACTAAAAACTCGCTCACCACAATTGTAGATTGTTCTGGTGCACTTGCCCCGAACCATCCGCTAATAACACTCCAAAACAGAAAGTATGGGTCACTCACCGCTCCTGTTCAATGGCCCGGGTGCTGCGCCCCGAACCCTCAGATTACAGTTGATCTTTATCTTTGTTTTATAACCAACAGTTACGTAATACGAAGGTGGAAAGTACCAGATGCAGCAGATGAGGAGAGCCAAATTGAGTGGGGATGTTCAGGTTAGTTGTTGGTGCTCCTCCATAAGGAACGCATTATCTTCTTTTTCACTCTGTTGGTCATCCCCATATTTAATTAAAGGAACATCCTCATCAGTACAATGTATATTAGGGTTTTAAACTTAGCAACAGCTTAGGTCATACTAAGACCACATAAGCACAACTTTATCTCCAGAGGTCAGTTCCAGGTATGAAACCTTAGTAATTGACGCTTCCAACCTATATTACAATTTTTCTTCTGCATTTTTGGATAGAAGTGAGTCTAGTTATGTAGGCAACGTTTTATTGAACCAATACGATTTTGTCTTATAGGAAAATATGAACCAACTATAGTTATACAATACCCAGAAATACCTTTTGACATAAAGATTCCAGATATGGCTTATAAAGTACAACAAATGTTTTCTGAGGCTCAAGAAGAACCAAAAAATAATGAAGAGCCAAAGCAGGAGGATTCTACACATAATAAGGATGAAGAGAAAAATGAACAACAACAAGAAAAAGACAAAGAGCTTTCTAATGGAGAGAATGCAGAGGCTATAGAAACAAGTGCAAATGATGACACAGAGAAGAAGAAAAGAAAATGGTTTGCACGTCTTAAAAGGAAGAAGGAGAAAATAGCAGGAAAAACTGAAAAAAAGAAAGGAAAGAAAAATCAAAATGAAGAAATTCTAGCATCCCTTGTAGTGATGGGCGAATTTATTCGGCAGGCGCAAATTCGCGGCGAATTTGCGCGATTCGCCGCCAGCGAATAAATTCGCGAAACGCCCACGAAAATTTGCGGCAAAAATTCCCGACAAAAACGGGCGCCGGCCTCAAAAACGGGCGCTGGCGTCAAAAAACGGGTGCCGGCATCAAACAACGGGCGCCGGCGTCAAAAACGTGACGCCGGCGCCATTTCACGCGAAATTCGCAAATTTTTCAGCGAAGCGAAACGGCGCAAATTCCCCCATCACGAATCCCTTGATAAAAAAAATCAAGAAAACTAAGGATAGCGGGAAGTGGATGGATCGGATTTTACAAAGCAAGGGAAAGCAGCTGGCTGTTTTTAAACAAAACTCCTCAATTTTGTCAATAAAATGCATTATAAAATATATATCTATGCCTTTTTGTTGTTTATTCTTTATAAACTATATTGTACAGTTGGTGTAATGTGATTAAAGTGATCAGTGTAGTCTGTGGAAACACATTTTCCATCCAGAAACATTAGCCAAATAGAATGTTATATTTAGGGGGTTATTCACTAAACTCAGTTTTTTTCTCAATTCTTTGGGGGGAAAAAAATAAGATTTTTAGAGGGAAAAAACTTGAATTTTTCAAGATTTATTAGTTTACCCCAAAGCTGCAACAAGTCAGAATCTGCAAATTCCCATCTCAAACCTGCTGAGGTCATGTATAAGTCAATGGGAGATGTTCATTTTACAATTTGATGAAATTGTGATCTTTGCTATAATACGATAATACAAAAAACTGAGGGTTTTCGGGCTACAGCCCAAAAAAAATTTGAGCAATTCGGGCGTCAAATCCAAAAAAAATATAATATGTTTTTTGGTAGATTGTACCTTGTTTTTTCCTGACCCAACTTTTTAGAGTTATTTTATTAATAAATAAGATAAAATTGTTGTGCCATTGTGATTGGATTAGTGGAAGAGTTTATATGCCGAGAACTTCCCACACCAGTATATGTCAAAAAATCTGCAATGACAGTAGTGCTCGCACTTTAATAAACCTGCTCTTGTGTTTTTTTTCTGACTTTTTTTTCTGGCTCATGCCATCATGGCTAGTCTAGTGTACCTTAGTAAGCAGATGCCTTGGTGCTCATTCAGCCAGCACTTCTTCATCTGGCCTGTGCCAGGAAATAAAAATCCATTGCAAGATGCAGGTCGCATAGTCGGGAGCACAGGCCAACCTGTCCTAAGCACCTGACATATGTGCCTCCCACTGCCAAACATAAGCAGAGTTGTATTCCTGGGAGTAGCCACAGGACTTTTCCTAAAGAAGCAGAAATAGGATTGCTCTGTGGTGCTTTCCACGTATGTACCCATAACAATTGGTACCTCCCCAGTGATTGAAGCCTACCTTCATCTTTAACACCCTGTCATTCTACATTACAGATTAAAATGTAATATTTCTAATGTCTATCTCATTGTTATACAGAATGCTCGGGACCTGGAATTTTCCAAATAAGGGATCTTTACGCAATTCGGATCTTCATACTTAAAGTCTATTAGAAAATCATGTTAACAGTATATAATGCCATTAGGATTGATTTGTTTCCAATAAGGTTTAATTATATCTTAGTTTGGATCAAGTTCAAGGTACTGTTTAATTATTACAGATAAAAATGTAATTATTTTTAAATCTTTTTTTAAACATTTGGATGATCTGGGTAAAATGGAGTCTATGGGAGACAGCCTTTTTGTAATTCGGAGGTTTCTGTGTAACCTTTTCCCCAGGTCTAGTAATAGTAATCCATAGAAAACAGAATTTTGATTTCAAACAGGTGACCAGTAAATGCTGTTAGCATTTACTTTGGTTGCTGGTGGTTACTGGCCCTGGTGCTCACTTGTGTTTCTTTTATTAATTATTCCTTAATATTTAAGTCACTTACTACATGTTATCAGTAAAACGTAAACTAGGTGGAATGAGCTGAGCCAGCATATTGCATGTTTGGAAACAAAAGGCCACATAGAACACTGTGCCATGTTTAATTATTAACAACCTTGTTATTATTTACAAATCAGATTATACATTTGCTGTCTGCTAGAGGGCAGTATTGTGTTATTTATATAGTAGCAAGGTGTCCATGCCTATGTACATATCCATGTAACATAATAAGTAGTGTTCCAAATGGCAAGATGGTGTGGTGAGGTCACTATCAGGATACCTGGGACCAGTCCTACGTCCAGGACTGGGCTTATAGGTATTAGTTTTCTGGATATTCTCTGTTTTGGGGAGACAGGTGGTAGGCCTACTCCTAGTTAGTTAGAAGCCCATTAAGTGGCAAGGATTTTATTTTGAACTTTTTATTTTGTTTATGTGCTGCAAGTGAAAATAAACTGCTGTAAAATCTACCATTTTATTAAATGCACAATGATTTGGTTCCGTTAGTCAGTACAAGATGTTTAATATTCAATTAGAGATGGCAAAGGATAGTTAGCTTTTCCTATCATGTAAACGGTCTACAGTAGAGATGATGGCATATTGCTCAGTGATGTCATAATACTCAATGATGTCACAATGCTGGCACATTGCCCAGTGATGTCATAATACCCAATGATGTCACAATGCATAATGCTGATACATTGCCCAGTGATGTCATAATACCCAATGATGTCACAATGCATAATGATGTCACTGCATCATGTTTATCACTGGAAGAACACATATCATTTCATTAGTTACTGGTTACTAAAGAGTAAACATGTCTTTAATAATGTTCCTATTAAACATCTTATTTATAATTAATTTTACTATAATTCAAGGATTTCCAATTACAACTCAGGAAGGTAAGAAAGACTAAAATTATTTGAGCTCTTGATATAACTAAGAAAATATTCTGTTAATTTAAACAAATACTTTTACATAGATACCTTGCAAACAAGGATTTGACAGTTTTTCAGATTTGCATTTTTTTTCATTGGTTTAATTATAAATGAGGGCTTTTCCCATCATAAATATGAAGAAATAGTTATATGGAAGAAATGCTGAAACTGCTTTAGCTTTTGATATATCCAATATGGCAAAAGCAAGCTATAACACATATCCAACTGATTCCTATAGTGTTCTTTAATTTTAAAACATCTCAAAGTATTCTGTGTTGATGTTACAGATTTTATCTTTACTTTTACAGATTCCACATATAATTATGCCGATAGTACAACTTCTGGATATACAACCCCCCCGATTGAGACAAATACAAATGGTAAGTTGCCAATTCTTTGATTTATTTTTATTCCTTTTAAGACATTGTATGAAAACAAGCGGTAGTGTTAATATATATATATATCTTTATTAATCTTGTACACCTGTTTACCCTCCCCTACCCCCTTTCTTATTTCTGCGCTCCTTCACTTGCTTCACTATTTCTAATTCCAAAATGACAATGCAAAGGAGAATTTAAAAATTGTTGTTAATGACACAATAGTACTTCGAAATAGAGAAGCAATTGGAACATCAATATATTTATCGTGTCCCTATCGATGTGCGAATTAATATTGTAATACAGAAATGGGACCTGTTATCCAGAATGCTCGGGACCTTGGGTTTTCCGGATAACGGATCGTTCCGTAATTTGGGTCTTCATGCCTTAAGTCTACTAGAAATTAATTTAAACATTAAATAAACCCAATAGGCTGGTTTTGCTTTTAATGAGGATTAATTATATATTAGTTGGGATCAAGTACAAGCTACTGCTTTATTATTACAGAGAAAAAGCAAATCATTTTAAAAATTTGGATTATTTGGATAAAATGGAGTCTATGGGAGACAACCATTCCGTAATTGGGAGCTTTCTGGATATTGGGTTTCTGGATAAGGGATCCTATAACTGTACTAACAAGTGTTTTTTCTTTGCTTTGCAGCTGCAATCAACCATATGCAAGCTAGCCACAGAAGAACAATGCATTCTGTATTGGCAGTAATAGTCATATTTACACTGGTCTACTTCGTCTGGTAAGTTTTTCACATTAACATGAGCTTTTAGATCACATATTTAAAACATCAATTACCATCACTCATTAATGTGACAATTGTCTTAAGACAGTAGAAGAAAGGAGCAGGAGCGCTCTAACCCCCTGCCGTATATTTAATTTATTGGACACTTTTTCTTTTAGCGGTCAGTGTTCTGAACTAAAAACTCGCTCACCGCAATTGTAGATTGTTCTGGTGCACTTGCCCCGAACCATCCACTAATAACACTCCAAAACAGAAAGTATGGGTCACTCACCGCTCCTGTTCAATGGCCCGGGTGCTGCGCCCCGAACCCTCAGATTACAGTTGATCTTTATCTTTGTTTTGTAACCAACAGTTACGTAATACGAAGGTGGAAAGTACCAGATGCAGCAGATGAGGAGAGCCAAATTGAGTGGGGATGTTCAGGTTAGTTGTTGGTGCTCCTCCATAAGGAACGCATTATCTTCTTTTTCACTCTGTTGGTCATCCCCATATTTAATTGAAGGAACATCCTCATCAGTACAATGTATATTAGGGTTTTAAACTTAGCAACAGCTTAGGTCATACTAAGACCACATAAGCACAACTTTATCTCCAGAGGTCAGTTCCAGGTATGAAACCTTAGTAATTGACGCTTCCAACCTATATTACAATTTTTCTTCTGCATTTTTGGATAGAAATGAGTCTAGTTATGCAAGCAACGTTTTATTGAACCAATACAATTTTATCTTATAGGAAAATATGAACCAACCATAGTTATACAATACCCAGAAATACCTTTTGACATAAAGATTCCAGATATGGCTTATAAAGTACAACAAATGATTTCTGAGGCTAAAGAAGAACCAAAAAATAATGAAGAGCCAAAGCAGGAGGATTCTACACATAATAAGGATGAAGAGAAAAATGAACAACAACAAGAAAAAGATAAAGAGCTTTCTAATGGAGAGAATGGAGAGGCTATAGAAACAAGTGCAAATGATGACACAGAGAAGAAGAAAAGAAAATGGTTTGCACGTCTTAAAAGGAAGAAGGAGAAAATAGCAGGAAAAACAGAAAAAAAGAAAGGAAAGAAAAATCAAAATGAAGAAATTCTAGCATCCCTTGTAGTGATGGGCGAATTTATTCGGCAGGCGCAAATTCGCGGCGAATTTGCGCGATTCGCCGCCAGCGAATAAATTCGCGTATACGCCCACGAAAATTTGCGGCAAAAATTCCCGTCAAAAACGGGTGCCAGCGTCAAAAAACGGGTGCCGGCGTCAAACAACGGGCGCCGGCGTCAAAAACGTGACGCCAGGCGCCATTTCACGTGAAATTCGCACATTTTTCGGCGAAACGGCGCAAATTCCCCCATCACTAATCCCTTGATAAAAAAAATCAAGAAAACTAAGGATAGCGGGAAGTGGATGGATCGGATTTTACAAAGCAAGGGAAAGCAGCTGGCTGTTTTTAAACAAAACTCCTCAATTTTGTCAATAAAATGCATTATAAAATATATATCTATGCCTTTTTGTTGTTTATTCTTTATAAACTATATTGTACAGTTGGTGTAATGTGATTAAAGTGATCAGTGTAGTCTGTGGAAACACATTTTCCATCCAGAAACATTAGCCAAATAGAATGTTATATTTAGGGGGTTATTCACTAAACTCAGTTTTTTTCTCAATTCTTTGGGGGGGAAAAAATAAGATTTTTAGAGGGAAAAAACTTGAATTTTTCAAGATTTATTAGTTTACCCCAAAGCTGCAACAAGTCAGAATCTGCAAATTCCCATCTCAAACCTGCTGAGGTCATGTATAAGTCAATGGGAGATGTCCATTTTACAATATGATGAAATTGTGATCTTTGCTATAATACGATAATACAAAAAACTAAGGGTTTTCGGGCTACAGCCCAAAAAAAATTTGAGCAATTCGGGCGTCAAATCCAAAAAAAATATAATATGGTTTTTGCTAGATTGTATCTTGTTTTTTCCTGACCCAACTTTTTAGAGTTATTTTATTAATAAATAAGATAAAATTGTTGTGCCATTGTGATTGGATTAGTGGAAGAGTTTATATGCCGAGAACTTCCCACACCAGTTAGTTGAACTGAAGAAGCTGCTCGGATAAGTAGTGAAACGTCTTCAATAATTACTAAGCAAGTCCAATTGTTTTTAGATTGACCTATACTACAAAGGGGGAAATGCCTGAGAATTTCTAACCCCTGAGGGTCCCTATAACACCATGGGGTAAATTCACTAAGCGCCGAAGCGCCTAACGCTAGCGTGAATTCGCTAGCATTGTGCATTTTCGTTACTTCCCAAATTCACTAACGGACGCTGGCGTACCTTCGCTAGTGTTACTTCGCAACCTTACGCCTGGCGAATTTGCGCAACGGACGTAACTACGCAAATTCATTAGCGTGCATTGTTCTGAACGCTACCTTTTACGCTAGACTTCCTTCGCCACCTCAGACCAGGCGAAGCGCAATAGAGCAGATAGGGATTGCTTCAAAAAAAGTTAAACTTTTTTATAAGTCCCAAAACCGCTGGTGTATTTTCTTTATTATGGGTGGTAGGCTGAAAACGATCTAAAATATTTTTGGGGCTCCCCTCCTTCCCCCCTACATCTCCTAACTCATGGCAACTTAATTATAAAGTGGGCACATGTGTAGGGCAAAATAAAAATTTTATTTGCTGTTTTGAAGGTTTCCCAGGCTTGTGTAGTTCTGCTACATATACCTCCATTGTAATTTGAATTTGGCACCGTATGCAAATTAACCATCACTAGCGTAACTTCGCTTTGCTTGGCGAATTAACACTAGCGCAACTTCACAACCTTACGCTACCCCTGAGCGCAACTTCGGATTTTAGTGAATTTGCGGAGCACTGGCGGAAACACGCAAAGCGGACGCAAAGCGGACGCCAGCACAACTACGGATCTTAGTGAATGTCCCACCATGTGTGCCATTAGCCTAAAAGAGTGTCACTATGAATTATGAAAAAAGTAAGGTTCATTAACACACTACTGTGCATCAAATCTAAAAAAAATCTGTTGCAGTCGTTATCTCTCCTGTAATAGATAAATATATCCCTAAATGTAATTTACTACTTGTAGTTGTAGCTATCCTTCACCAGCTCTGTGCATCTCCCCATCTATCTTTATTGAGCAACTGACACTGTCACCTAAATATTTTGGAAATAAATAAATTGAGTGACAAGCCCAGTTAACTTATCTGTAAGATAAATGCTTTCTATCTTTTTTACAATAAATGATATTATTCGGACACATTAAAATAGTCATTCTTAAAAAAAAGGATCTCAGATATCACTGAGATCATATAACAAGAAAATGCAGTGAAGGTTATTGCAATTATAAGAAAGCTGATGTCATAGCGCCCCGCTAGGTACCAGGGGTGGCAAAAATGCCGCTCCTGGTACTTTAAGAGCCGAATTTCCGGTTTTCAAACTGGAAATTCGGCTCTTCCAGCGCAGAGAGAGCATTTAGGCTCTCTGCACTAGTGCACTGGCCCTCTCTGCGGCCCTGGTGGACCCCCCCGGTCCCCCTCAGGTGCAAAAAGGTAAGCACACAGGGAAGGGGGGGAGCGGCAGCAACTGCTGCTGCCTCAGGCGGCGGAGGGGCCAGGATCGCCCCTGACTATTGGGATAATATGACTGTGTATTATCCTTCAGTCTAACACAATCCCATAGTGATCCATATAGGTAGCAATTTATATATGTGAATATGTCTATGACTAAAGAATAGGAGACAGTGGGGGTCATCTTCCGTGGAGGAAGAAGTGCAAGAGCACAAAGCGGGGCAAGAGCGCAGTCATAAATATCACTGATGTTTCCCGTAGAAACCAGCAATCAGCCATTAGATTTTAATAGTCAGCTACAAGTTAGAAAACAACAATCTCAATGGTTGCTATGGGCAAAATCACTGGTGATATTTATCTCCAATGTTAGTATACACACCCAACAGGTGTCTATAAACCATTGCCTTGTGATAAGTGGCAGTATTTATACAAGTGTAGTAGTAAGTATTTCTAAGCAATTTATGCATGTATTATTAAATATACTTATGGCTGATTAAGTAATATCAGGAATCAACTATTTTCACATTATATTAATTATTCTCGCACTTTAATAAACCTGCTCTTGTGTTTTTTTTCTGACTTATATTTATGGCTCATGCCATCATGGCTAGTCTAGTGTACCTTAGTAAGCAGATGCCTTGGTGCTCATTCAGCCAGCACTTCTTCATCTGGCCTGTGCCAGGAAATAAAAATCCATTGCAAGATGCAGGTCGCATAGTCGGGAGCACAGGCCAACCTGTTCTAAGCACCTGACATATGTGCCTCCCACTGCCAAACATAAGCAGAGTTGTATTCCTGGGAGTAGCCACAGGACTTTTCCTAAAGAAGCAGAAATAGGATTGCTCTGTGGTGCTTTCCACGTATGTACCCATAACAATTGGTACCTCCCCAGTGATTGAAGCCTACCTTCATCTTTAACACCCTGTCATTCTACATTACAGATTAAAATGTAATATTTCTGTCTATTTCATTGTTATACAGAATGCTCGGGATCTGGAATTTTCCAAATAAGGGATCTTTACGCAATTCGGATCTTCATACTTAAAGTCTATTAGAAAATCATGTTAACAGTATATAATGCCATTAGGATTGATTTGTTTCCAATAAGGTTTAATTATATCTTAGTTTGGATCAAGTTCAAGGTACTGTTTAATTATTACAGATAAAAATGTAATTATTTTTAAATCTTTTTTTAAACATTTGGATGATCTGGGTAAAATGGAGTCTATGGGAGACAGCCTTTTTGTAATTCGGAGGTTTCTGTGTAACCTTTTCCCCAGGTCTAGTAATAGTAATCCATAGAAAACAGAATTTTGATTTCAAACAGGTGACCAGTAAATGCTGTTAGCATTTACTTTGGTTGCTGGTGGTTACTGGCCCTGGTGCTCACTTGTGTTTCTTTTATTAATTATCCCTTAATATTTAAGTCACTTACTTAATGTTATCAGTAAAACGTAAACTAGGTGGAATGAGCTGAGCCAGCATATTGCATGTTTGGAAACAAAAGGCCACATAGAACACTGTGCCATGTTTAATTATTAACAAACTTGTTATTATTTACAAATCAGATTATACATTTGCTGTCTGCTAGAGGGCAGTATTGTGTTATTTATATAGTAGCAAGGTGTCCATGCCTATGTACATATCCATGTAACATAATAAGTAGTGTTCCAAATGGCAAGATGGTGTGGTACGGTCACTATCAGGATACCTGGGACCAGTCCTACGTCCAGGACTGGGCTTATAGGTATTAGTTTTCTGGATATTCTCTGTTTTGGGGAGACAGGCGGTAGGCCTACTCCTAGTTAGTTAGAAGCCCATTAAGTGGCAAGGATTTTATTTTGAACTTTTTATTTTGTTTATGTGCTGCAAGTGAAAATAAACTGCTGTAAAATCTACCATTTTATTAAATGCACAATGATTTGGTTCCGTTAGTCAGTACAAGATGTTTAATATTCAATTAGAGATGGCAAAGGATAGTTAGCTTTTCCTATCATATAAACGGTCTACAGTAGAGATGATGGCATATTGCTCAGTGATGTCATAATACCCAATGATGTCACAATGCTGGCACATTGCCCAGTGATGTCATAATACCCAATGATGTCACAATGCATAATGCTGATACATTGCCCAGTGATGTCATAATACCCAATGATGTCACAATGTATAATGATGTCACTGCATCATGTTTATCCCTGGAAGAACACATATCATTTCATTATTTACTGGTTACTAAAGAGTAAACATGTCTTTAATAATGTTCCTATTAAACATCTTATTTATAATTAATTTTACTATAATTCAAGGATTTCCAATTACAACTCAGGAAGGTAAGAAAGACTAAAATTATTTGAGCTCTTGATATAACTAAGAAAATATTCTGTTAATTTAAACAAATACTTTTACATAGATACCTTGCAAACAAGGATTTGACAGTTTTTCAGATTTGCATTTTTTTTTCATTGGTTTAATTATAAATAAGGGCTTTTCCCATCATAACTATGAAGAAATAGTTATATGGAAGAAATGCTGAAACTGCTTTAGCTTTTGATATATCCAATATGGCAAAAGCAAGCTATAACACATATCCAACTGATTCCTATAGTGTTCTTTAATTTTAAAACATCTCAAAGTATTCTGTGTTGATGTTACAGATTTTATCTTTACTTTTACAGATTCCACATATAATTATGCCGATAGTACAACTTCTGGATATACAACCCCCCCGATTGAGACAAATACAAATGGTAAGTTGATAATTCTTTGATTTATTTTTATTCCTTTTAAGACATTGTATGAAAACAAGTGGTAGTGTTAATATATATATATATATCTTTATTAATCTTGTACACCTGTTTACCCTCCCCTACCCCCTTTCTTATTTCTGCGCTCCTTCACTTGCTTCACTATTTCTAATTCCAAAATGACAACGCAAAGGAGAATTTAAAAATTGTTGTTAATGACACAATAGTACTTCGAAATAGAGAAGCAATTGGAACATCAATATATTTATCGTGTCCCTATCGATGTGCGAATTAATATTGTAATACAGAAATGGGACCTGTTATCCAGAATGCTCGGGACCTTGGGTTTTCCGGATAACGGATCGTTCCGTAATTTAGGTCTTCATGCCTTAAGTCTACTAGAAATTAATTTAAACATTAAATAAACCCAATAGGCTGGTTTTGCTTCTAATAAGGATTAATTATATATTAGTTGGGATCAAGTACAAGCTACTGCTTTATTATTACAGAGAAAAAGCAAATCATTTTAAAAATTTGGATTATTTGGATAAAATGGAGTCTATGGGAGACAACCATTCCGTAATTCGGAGCTTTCTGGATATTGGGTTTCTGGATAAGGGATCCTATAACTGTACTAACAAGTGTTTTTTCTTTGCTTTGCAGCTGCAATCAACCATATGCAAGCTAGCCACAGAAGAACAATGCATTCTGTATTGGCAGTAATAGTCATATTTACACTGGTCTACTTCGTCTGGTGAGTTTTTCACATTAACATGAGCTTTTAGATCACATATTTAAAACATCAATTACCATCACTCATTAATGTGACAATTGTCTTAAGACAGTAGAAGAAAGGAGCAGGAGCGCTCTTTCCCCCTGCCGTATATTTAATTTATTGGACACTTTCTTTTAGCGGTCAGTGTTCTGAACTAAAAACTCGCTCACCGCAATTGTAGATTGTTCTGGTGCACTTGCCCCGAACCGTCCACTAATAACACTCCAAAACAGAAAGTATGGGTCACTCACCGCTCATGTTCAATGGCCCGGGTGCTGCGCCCCGAACCCTCAGATTACAGTTGATCTTTATCTTTGTTTTGTAACCAACAGTTACGTAATACGAAGGTGGAAAGTACCAGATGCAGCAGATGAGGAGAGCCAAATTGAGAGGGGATGTTCAGGTTAGTTGTTAGTGCTCCTCCATAAGGAACACATTATCTTCTTTTTCACTCTGTTGGTCATCCCCATATTTAATCCTCATCAGTACAATGTATATTTGGGTTTTAAACTTAGCAACAACTTAGGTCATACTAAGACCACATAAGCACAACTTTATCTCCTGAGGTCAGTTCCAGGTATGAAACCTTAGTAATTGACGCTTCCAACCTATATTACAATTTTTCTTCTGCATTTTTGGATAGAAATGAGTCTAGTTATGTAGGCAACGTTTTATTGAACCAATACAATTTTATCTTATAGGAAAATATGAACCAACCATAGTTATACAATACCCAGAAATACCTTTTGACATAAAGATTCCAGATATGGCTTATAAAGTACAACAAATGATTTCTGAGGCTCAAGAAGAACCAAAAAATAATGAAGAGCCAAAGCAGGAGGATTCTACACATAATAAGGATGAAGAGAAAAATGAACAACAACAAGAAAAAGACAAAGAGCTTTCTAATGGAGAGAATGCAGAGGTTATAGAAACAAGTGCAAATGATGACACAGAGAAGAAGAAAAGAAAATGGTTTGCACGTCTTAAAAGGAAGAAGGAGAAAATAGCAGGAAAAACTGAAAAAAAGAAAGGAAAGAAAAATCAAAATGAAGAAATTCTAGCATCCCTTGTAGTGATGGGCGAATTTATTCGGCAGGCGCAAATTCGCGGCGAATTTGCACGATTCGCCGCCAGCGAATAAATTCGCGAAACGCCCACGAAAATTTGCGGCAAAAATTCCTGTCAAAAACGGGCGCCGGCGTCAAAAACGGGCGCTGGCGTCAAAAAACGGGTGCCGGCATCAAACAACTGGCGCCGGCGTCAAAAATGTGACGCCGGCGCCATTTCACGCGAAATTCGCAAATTTTTCAGCGAAGCGAAACGGCGCAAATTCCCCCATCACTAATCCCTTGATAAAAAAAAATCAAGAAAACTAAGGATAGCGGGAAGTGGATGGATCGGATTTTACAAAGCAAGGGAAAGCAGCTGGCTGTTTTTAAACAAAACTCAATTTTGTCAATAAAATGCATTATAAAATATATATCTATGCCTTTTTGTTGTTTATTCTTTATAAACTATATTGTACAGTTGGTGTAATGTGATTAAAGTGATCAGTGTAGTCTGTGGAAACATTTTCTATCCAGAAACTTAAGCCAAATAGAATGTTATATTTAGGGGGTTATTCACTAAACTCATGTTTTTTTCTCAATTTTTGGGGGGGAAAAAACTAAGATTTTTAGAAGGGAAAAAAATTGAATTTTTTAAGATTTATTACAGTTTACCCCAAAGCTGCAAAAAGTCAGAATCTGCAAATTCGCCATCTCAAACCTGTATAAGTCAATGGGAGATGTCCATTTTACAATTTGATGAAATTGTGATCCTCAATATAATACGATATTATAAAAAAACGAAGGGTTTTCGGGCTATAGACCAAAAACAATTTGAGCAATTCGGGCATCAAATCCGAAAAATTTGTATGGTTTTCACTAGATTGTATCTTGTTTTTTCCTGACCCAACTTTTTCAAGTTATTTTATTAATAACTATAAAATTGTGAATGGGAGTTTGTCGAGTTTTGTTTAAAAATATATTAGATACATTTTAATTTTTTTAGTAAGTAAGCCCCTGCATTTTTTCAGAAAAAACAAATTAAATTTACAATATAAGCCACCTTCTAAAGGTGCCACTTTAGGTATGGTCCCTCGAATGCCTATAAATAGGCCTTGCTACTTGTAATTGCTATGTTTTATTGGCCATTTTCCTATTCAGGCCCTTTTCTATTCATAGTCCAGTCTCTTTCCATCTTTCACTGACCCCTTAAATAAATGCATGGTTGCTAGGGTAATTTGGACCCTAGCAACCAGATTTATGAAATTGAAAACTGGAGAGCCTGTGAATAAAAAGCTAAATAACCACAACTAATAAAAAACAAAAACCAATTGTAAATTGTCTCATTATACTTAAAGCTAATTGAAAGGCGAACAACCCCTTTCACAGGGGACTTGAAGAGTTTGAATGCATGAGAATTGTACTTCAAGGTGCTGTCTCCTTTATGGAAAGCATCAAGTGTGAGATCAGAAAGCCATATACTAAGAGGAATATGGGGAGGCTGTTGGAGTAGATAAAGTAAACTGTGGTCTGTGAACCTGACAGAATTGTGCATGTAACATGCAGCTGTTTTCCCCATAATCCCTGTGTTATTTTGTGTCTGCCAGAGCGAGTTCTGTTTGGCCCAACTGTGATAAAAGCATTAAAACACACAAAAATTCACTTGTGCCTTTGCGCTTGGCATCAGAATGGCATCCTCATGCAGGTACAAGTGCACTGTATCTATGGGAACCCTTGGAGGTTGCCTTTCATCAACTGTGGCAATGTGCATGATTCATCGGAACAGACTGGCAGGGCATATTGCAAGCATGGGTCAATACATGCAAGAACAAATACAAGGAGCAATAAATTGTTCTCTTATTTTTTTTGTGTATACATCTTGTATCACTGTGCTACGTACTGACCAGAGACAAATCAGCTGTTACAACATGGTTAGACTAGAACTAAACACAATAAAAAAGCCTATTTGGGTCCCACATCTAGTATTCCATAACAACTAATGAGGTGTTTGTTTTTAAATGGGGTTGACCAGTACATACTCCCTAATTATCAGGAGTTGTTGTAAAGGACCAAACTTTGTACTTAATACTCCCTAAATTATAAGTATGGAATTAAAAATGAAATTACAGTGCACAAAGGCACAGTCCCGCCACAAGGATCTGACCTTTTGGATGAGAGTCACAAGAAATAAAGCAAATAAGCCGGGTGGTGTTTGTATTTCATCATAAATGTTTCAGGTCAGTGTGCTAATAAGGGCCTCTTGTGATCCCAAGAATGATTAACTGTAGCGTTTTCCTGGTAAAAGAACACTCAGTTATCTGTCAGCATACCAGGAGGCTTAAAACTACCAAAGGCGCTTGAATTATTGTGACTCATAAAATTCCAGGCTGAAAGTGTGCAATCTCATAGTTACCTGTGTTTTCACAATTTCTTTCCAAGGAATAGTTATAAAATACATATTTTCTGATCCAGGATATATGGGTAGATGACAATAAAAGTATTGGTAACCTTACTCACGCAGTGAAATGAAACAAAATTCTTATATTACTAATTGTAGTGCGGATAAGGGCGATACTGATTATTATTATTATTATAAAGAGGCATCCTGCCAATTCAATGATGTTAATACAAATCAGAAGTTAATAAGTGAACCCACCTTCAGCTTTGGTTCTGCCCTAAAGACCTTTGTATCTTGTGGTACATCGCTTTCACTGGGGTAGCTTTTATCCTTAGGGAACATCCAGTGGTTCCCATATTTTACCATCTACCCAAAGTCCACAAGAGGCTATAACATTTTGAGAGTAGACCAATCATTGCAGTTATAGGGTCACTTTTAGAGTGTCTTTCAATGTGGGTTGATAACTGCCTCTAGCCATTTGTGTGGAATCTAATCTAAAAGCTGGATTCATATTTGCAGGATTCTACCCATGTCCTAAAAAAATCTGCTATGGAGAGATGAGTATATTTGGATATCACTGGATGTTAAATTGTTGTACTAGAGCATCCCTCACAAATTAGGAGTTGTTTCAGTTATTTATAGCACTGTAAATAAGGTAGCCCCACAACAGCATAGAAAGTTAGTAAGTAAACTAGGAAATAGCATACTAGAAAACCAAAATATGCTGTCCCCATAGAACAAAGAAATTATCCAATGTATCTCCCACCAAATGGTATAGCAACAATGGAACTACATACAGTAAGAAGATGAGAGTAAGAGGCAGCAAGAAAGTCACAAAATTCTTTCTTCCTTTTTCTGTTCCATAAATAAGGTAGCTTGGGTTTCCACTGAAACCTAAAGTTACCACTGTATACAGTGCACAGCAATAAATATACTTTATTTTTGTATAAAATTTACAAGCCTGATTATCTCCTAACCCCTAGACTCAGAAGTGAGTCGGCACTTGTTTAAGACTTTGTATTATACTGCTAGACACCTATACTATCTTCGTTAGACTAACATTTAGATGCATACTTGACTGCACTCATTTGCCTAAAGTATTAATTGCAGTATGGGAAAGTATACGGGCAGATTTATCAAAGGTTGAAGTGAAAATTCGAATTTCGAGGGTTTTTTGTGTACTTCGACTAGGGAATAGTCCAAATTCGATTTGAATTTGAAAAAATTTGAAAATGCAATTTCGAAATTTATCATGTACTGTCTCTTTAAAAATTTGACTTCGACCATTTACCATCTAAAACCTGCCAAATTGCTGTTTTAGCCTTTGGGGGACCTCCTAGAACCTACTTGGAGTCAATTGGTGGACTTTGAAAAATCTAAGGTTTTTAAAAAAAAACGAAAAAACTTTGAATCGTATGATTCGAATGCGCTATTACTCGAATTTCATCGAAAACTGACATATTCGATCGAAAACGGACCTATTCGGGCAAAAACATCTTCGATTTAATTTCGGTTGGTCTTTTTGAATTCCAATTTTGAAGTTTTTCAAATTCTAAAATTCGAACCCTTGATAAATCTGCCCCTACATGTTATCTTTTAAAGGGTGATGTAGCAGCTATATAGCTATATTGGAACCACCTGTAAGAACGTCCATGGGTCTCAGACATTCACATTATGCAAATAATAAGGGTCACCCAAGCAGGAGCTTCTTAGATCCCCAAGCCTATCTATCTACTGTTTCATACCTCCCAACATTTGAAAAATAGAAGGAGAGACAAAAAGATCTGCCACTTGTATCATGGTGAAAATATTTCGGCCATGCCCATTTTATGGCCATGCCCCTAAATGCCACATCCATTTTACAAAATGTGTCCGATTATGAAAGTTTACACATTTCTGAAGGTTTTATGTGTTATTAGTTTTGCTAATGAAGATGAATTGCCCTTTAAGCTGCAAATCACAATTCCCCCAGAGACCTGCTTATCTTAAATTGTTACAATGTATCTAAGTGCAGGTGCTGAGTATTCTGGGCTCTCTCTTTTATCCAGAATGCTTGGAACCTGAGGGTTTCCAGATAATGGATCTTTTCATAATTTGGATCTTTATACAGTGCTACGCAATATGTTGGCGCTATATAAATACATGTTAATAATAAAATGTTAATAATAATATACTTTAAATAAACCCAATAGGCTGGTTTTGTTTCCAAAAAGGATTCATTATATATGTTTGATTGAAGTACAAGTTATTGTTTTATTATTACAGAGAAAAGGGGAATAATGTTTAAAAATTTGGATTATTTGGATAAAATGGAGTTTATAGGAGACGGCCTTTCCATGATGTGGAGCTTTCTGGATAATGGGATTCTGGATAATAAATCCCATACCTGTATTATTAACGCAGATGCTGTATAGGAATCCTTTAAATAATAAACAGCTGCTGAGTTTTAAAATGAGTTCACAAGCAATTGAATAACCTTGTGGCTGATTATAGGCAACGCTATAAAACGAATGTGGAAAACTTAGTGATGCATATTTTGTCAAGCTGCTCTGTATAGCTCTAAAGGCTTGTGTTAGTAGCAGAGGCCTACTGCGAAAAGATGGGTAACCTGCCAGGCTATTCTGTATAAGTATCTGCCTAATATATTTTAATAGGCATAGATCTCCTCATGGGGAAATCTGAATCAACAGGGTTATTGCAGTTACATAGTTACATAGTTACATAGTTAAATTGGGTTGAAAAAAGACAAAGTCCATCAAGTTCAACCCCTCCAAATGAAAACCCAGCATCCATACACACACCCCTCCCTACTTTTAATTAAAATTCTATATACCCATACCTATATTAACTATAGAGTTTAGTATCACAATAGCCTTTAATATTATGTCTGTCCAAAAAATCATCCAAGCCATTCTTAAAGGCATTAACTGAATCAGCCATCACAACATCACCCGGCAGTGCATTCCACAACCTCACTGTCCTGACTGTGAAGAACCCTCTACGTTGCTTCAAATGAAAGTTCTTTTCTTCTAGTCTAAAGGGGTGGCCTCTGGTACGGTGATCCACTTTATGGGTAAAAAGGTCCCCTGCCATTTGTCTATAATGTCCTCTAATGTACTTGTAAAGTGTAATCATGTCCCCTCGCAAGCGCCTTTTTTCCAGAGAAAACAACCCCAACCTTGACAGTCTACCCTCATAATTTAAGTCTTCCGTCCCTCTAACCAATTTAGTTGCACGTCTCTGCACTCTCTCCAGCTCATTTATATCCCTCTTAAGGACTGGAGTCCAAAACTGAACTGCATACTCCAGATGAGGCCTTACCAGGGACCTATAAAGAGGCATAATTATGTTTTCATCCCTTGAGTTAATGCCCTTTTTTATGCAAGACAGAACTTTATTTGCTTTAGTAGCCACAGAATGACACTGCCCAGAATTAGACAACGTGTTATCTACAAAGACCCCTAGATCCTTTTCATTTAAGGAAACTCCCAACACATTGCCATTTAGTGTATAACTTGCATTTATATTATTTTTGCCAAAGTGCATAACCTTGCATTTATCAACATTGAACCTCATTTTCCAGTTTGCTGCCCAGTTTTCCAGTTTAGACAGATCACTTTGCAAAGTGGCAGCATCCTGCATGGAACCTATAGTTCTGCACAATTTAGTATCATCTGCAAAAATAGAAACAGTACTTTCAATGCCCACCTCCAGGTCATTAATAAACAAGTTGAAAAGCAAGGGACCTAGTACAGACCCCTGCGGTACTCCACTAACAACACTGGTCCAATTAGAAAATGTTCCATTTACCACCACTCTTTGTAGTCTATCTTTTAGCCAGTTCGCTATCCAGGTACAAATACTATGTTCCAGGCCAACATTCCTTAATTTAACCAGTAACCTTTTGTGTGGCACTGTATCAAATGCTTTAGCAAAGTCTAAGTAAATCACATCCACTGCCATCCCAGAATCGAGGTCTCTACTTACATTCTCGTAAAAAGAAATGTCAGTTGTTTGTGGCCTGTGTTCACATGCAGGTAAAACAGACAGCAGTACTCTGCTCCGCTGACTTGGGATCCCCATCTAACTCATCAATATCCTTGTAACTGACAATAGGGATTACATGGATACATTATACAATATATAAATGTAAACGTGCATCAGGCTTGAACACATCTCCCTTTGCATTCTTTCAGTAAACTACATATGGAATTCATATAATACACATATAGATGTGTAGCCTCTTGTATTAGGTACAATTTGTGTCAATGCCTTGTTATTAGTGAGGTTTGCCTTGATCTTGTATATGTATGATACTGTTAATAACTTCACAACTCATTGCTCCTTTAAATATAACATTTCAGGGCCCATTTCAAAGGATCACTATCAACAGAAGAGGCACTAAACACTGCAAAAATGCACCTTAGAGCTTCATACAGTGCTTGGCCCCTTCGGTGTTGCTTCTGCTTAAAGGGGTTGTTCACCTTTGAGATAACTTTTAGTATGATGTAGAGAGTGATATTCTGAGCTAATTTGCAATTTGTTTTCATTTTTTATTATTGAAGGTTTTTGAGTTATTTTGCTTTTTATTCAGCAGCTCTTCAATTTGCATTTTAAGTAATCTGGTAACTAGGGCCCAAATTACCTTAGCAACCATGCATGGATTTGAATACGAGCCTGGAATATGAATTTGAGAGAGTCTGAATAGAAGATCAGTAATAAAAAGTAGCAATAAAAATACATTTGTAGCCTTACAGAGCATTTGTTTTTTTTAGAAGGGGACAGCGAAGCCCATTTGAAAGCTGCAAAGAGCCAGAAGAAAAACACAAATAACTATAAACCTATAAAAAATAAATAATGAATACCAATTGAAAAGTTGCTTATAATTGGTCGTTCTATAACGTAATAAAATTTACCTTAAAGGCGAACTACCCCTTTAAGGGAACTCAATACTGCAAAGGTAGGTGATAATTACAGGGATCTCCTTCACTTTGTATCCCATGACTCTCCCTTGTTTAAAGGGGTTGTGCATCTTTGAGTTAACATTTAGTATGATGCAGAGAGTGATATTTTGAGACAATTTGCAATTGGTTTTCATTTTATAATATTTGTGGTTTGAGTTATTCAGCAGCTTTCCAGTTTGCAGCTTAGGCAGTCTGGTTTCTATGGTTTAAATTTGCCTAGCAACCATGCATTTATTTGAATATGAATAGGAAAGAGCCTGAATAGAAAGATGAGTAATACAAAGTAGTAATAACAATAAGAGGCACAAACTCCAATCGAATTTTATTAAAAAAAAAAATCTAATTTTCAAAACTCGGTTGAATAGGATTGACTCGAAAACTCGAATCAAATTGGAATCGAATTCCATTCGAACTTTTTCTCCAAAAAAACTTGAATGTCAGGAAGGCTGCAAACAACTTCAAATTCATCCCAGGATGTCTCCCATTGACTAAAACAGCAATTTGGCAGGTGGCGTATAGTCGAATTTGAGTTCTTATAGGGCCAGAGTATGATTAATCTCATTGAATTTGAATTTTTAAAAAAACTCAAATCTAATTTTAACAATTCCCTGGTCGAATTGGACAGTTTTGGACAAAACTTGATAATTCGAAGTCAAAATTTAAATTTTTAATTCAACCTTTGATAAATCTGCCTCAAAAGACTTAGAGAGCATTTGTTTTTTAGAAGGGGTTAATGACCCCCATTCAAAAGATGGAAATAGTCAGAATAAAAAAAAAAAGCAAATGGTTAAAAGACAATAAAAAATAAATAATGAAGACAAATTCAAATGTTTCTTAGAATTAGCCATTCTATAACATACTAAAAGCTACTTAAGGGCTCTTACAGATGAGCGTTTTTACCTGCGCTCCCCTGCGTTCTGTTTTTCTGAACGCAGGAAAAATGCAGCATGTTGCGTCTCAACCTGCGTTCGGCGCCTACACGCGCCTGTGTGATTACAGCCCCATTGGAAAAAATTTAATGCGTCTATTCCTGCGCTCCCCTGCGGCTGAACGCAGAAAAACGGAACGCAGGGGAGCGCAGGTAAAAACGCTCGTCTGTAAGAGCCCTAAAGGTGAACCACCCCTTGAAGTATTCTGAAAGACGAGTGCCTGTTTATCTCATCACCATATATGTAAATTCAAGTTTTCTCATTATTGTAAATACAACGTTGATACTTTAAAGAGATAAAGAGTTGTAAAAATAAAAATTCTTAACATTTCTGTCAGCGTACAGAATAGGCAATATCTTTAATTACTAAGATAGCAAACTTGGCTTGGAGAATTACATATGATGCACTTATTAATCACCTCTAACTATCATAATTAGCTTCTATGATGCTTGCCAGGAAAAACAGAGCGGGCCATGCGTACTGAAACTGATAGTAAAATCAAGTCTTGTAGCAGAGCAATTAAAATAAGTACTTGCTGATGCTGCCGAATCTCTCACAGTATTAAAGAGAGAGCATAAATTTTATCATAGCAGTAGGGAAGACAACACATTTATTTCATCAGCATATTGGATTTTTTTTCTTTGCTTGCCATAGCAGAGCATGGAAACTTTTTATACATTAATGACGTGACATTACCAGTGTTCTGGATATGGTATTTAAGATATATATGTCCTTAAAGCAGAAAGTCCCTGACAGTGAACGTTTCATCTGTTTCTGACTGTTATACAAGCATTTTGCTATTAATCTTGGCTTGCCTTTAAGCTTCTACTCCTGCTCAGTGATATCAGGACATTGGGAATGGGTTGCTGAGTCAGAAAAATGGTGTGCTAAGAAGCTAATAACTCACCTATTATAGGGTTGCTGTAGTTAAGCATGTGCAGCAGTTGTGCTAATAAAATAAATTACATCCAACAGTCATGCCGCGTGGCATCAACAGGAATCGTCTCTGGAGTCCTGCCCTTAGCTGTGGAGAAGTTGTTACAATTTGTAACATCAGTGTTTAGTCCCTCCTTCCCTGCCAGGATTTCAAATGATGCAGAATGAGAATTGTTAAACAGCTGGATTTCAGCATATAAAATGGCATTTATTCATACATATATATTGAAGAAACAGGTAAATGTGACGGATATATTAGGGGTTTCTGTGTTATGTGGGCCTCTTTATCAAATTTATAGTTTTTTAAAAATCATTTGCCTCCTTCTTCTGACTATTTTTCAAATAGGGACACTGACCCAATTTAAAACACAAATGTTCTACCTATTTATTCCTACTTTTTATTACTCATCTTTCTATTCATACTCTCTCCTAAACATATTCCAGTCTCTTATTCAAACCAAGGCATGGTTTCTAGGGTAATGTGCACCCTAGCAATCAGATTGCTGAAACTGTAACCTGGAGAGCTGTTGAATAAAAAGCTAAATAACTCAGAAACTACAAATAATAAAAAATGAAGCTGGCCAATTCCCCCCCCCCTATTTCTATCTATATCTTTCCTTTCCTTCTGATATTATTTACTTGTTTATTTTGTTTATGATTGTAAAACTCAATAAAAAGAAGTTTTATAAAAATAATAATACTAAAAAATGAAAACCAACTGCAAATTATCTCAGAATATCACTCTCTACATCATACTAAAAGTTTATCTAAAGGCGGACAACCCCTTTAAGACGTCAAGACAATCTCATTTATTTAGCAGCATAAAACCTCTGGGAAAATTAAAGTAACTATGTATTCGCTGCGTTTTTAAAAAAGAACAGCCAGGCGTAAATACACATAAACTGCACTACCACTAAACTAATGGAAAACGCACTATGGCAATTCACACAAGGCGCTTGCAAGATGAAATCCGCCAAAGGACGCCAGTATTGGCGTTTTTTAGCAGAAACGCCAATACGTCAAGAAACTACCAAATCAATAGACTCTATGGGGTCTGCATGTTTGAAACCACACTTTGCGTAAATACGCAGCATATTTTAAATATGGCTTCCAAATTTTCAATGAGAACAAAGAGAACAATGAGAAGTGCATGTTGGGAAAAGAATCCTACGTGTTGAAAAACGCATGAAAAATGTATATTGACAGTCGCATGTGGTTTCAGTGGCGTATTTATGCCTGACTGCTATTTTTTAAAAACGCAACGTAAAAACCCCGCAAAAACGCCACGTCTGGCCTTGCCCTTAGCCCTGCAGCTAACTGAATAGACCAATAGCTGCTCTAATGAACATACAGTAACTGAATAGACCAATAGCTGCTCTAATGAACATACAGTATGTTGTGTTCTCCCACCAGTGATTTGTGTTGACGATTGGAAGTTACATTTCAGAAGTTTTTAGAAGAGCACTTTGAGCTATATATATTTGAAAAAGAAGTAATGACTAGATGAGGTACAAAAAAAGCAAATGAAATGAATGAACAAAACAACAATGAAGGGCATATTTCAAACAGTAATGACACCTCTGTGCCCCTCGCATGCAGAAAAATAGGCCTCTCAATTATATAACCAAGATGACACCAGGAAACAGTAATCTCACAATAATTATCTAGTCACGCAATAAAAAACATCAACTCTGCACAATATAATGAGGAAGGAATCTTTGTTAATAGGATTGGTGTGTTGTGGGAAATGACAGGGCAGACGTTTGAGCCTCAGCTGCAGCTATCCAACCTGTGGATTTAGAGCTTAATGAAAACTGAACGGTATTTAGCCCAGTCCAGAAATAGCTTCGGCAATGCTAGGCCAATTGAATGCATCAGTTACAAATCACCGAGTGAGGGCGATTATTCCATGCTGAGCTTGTGCTGCTGTGCTATGTCATCAGTGACAGATTTAATGACAGAATATTTCCTGACACGCTGTTCCAGTAGCTACGAGTAATATTAATTGTTGTCTTTGGCTGTAGCACCTCAGCATGTGGACTAAGAGGGTTGTAATAAACTATTTCAAATTCTAAGGGGAATTTCTTTGTTCAAGGACAAAAAGCCTCTTGAACAGAATGTTTAATTAACACTTGCTAGGACAAGAAAGCTTTGCTGACTGCCATGGCCCATGAGGGGGTCTATCACTTATCTAAAGCATGAAAATGAGGCCAGTGCTACTGCTAAACAGTGGGATTATAATGGTAAAATAAATATAAGATGCTGTACCATGAAAATGTATAGTATGATAGCAATCAAGCTATTCGATCCCTTATTCAGTAACCTGTTATCCAGAAAGCTCAGATCTACCGGAAGACCATCTTCCATAGACTCCGCTTTAAGGAAATAATTCTATTTTTTTTTTAAATTATTTCCTTTTTCTCTGTCATAATAAATTGTACTTGATGGTAACTAAGCTGCATAAATCCATACAAACAATCATATTGGGTTTATTTAATGTTTAAATGGTTTTAGGAGAGAAATTTCTGTTATCCCAAATCTGCTCTAGTATTTCATCATGCATATTGTTTTGCCGGGAAACATTTTCGTGCGGTGAATGTGAGAAATAATGCCCATTGACTTCAAAGCATTTGGTGTGAGAAACTGAGGAAAAAACACCCAACCAATGCATTTGGAGTAAGAATACAAATGCCTTTACCTTCAAAGCATTTGGCATAAGAAAAAACTCCTACACATTTTGTGTGAGAAAAAAAAAACACAAGAAAACCAACCATTGACTTTGGTGCATGTCATGAGAAAAAAACTGAAGAAAAAAGGTCTATTGACTCTAATGTATTTGGTGTAAGAAAAACCTAGAGAAAAAATACCTATTGACCGCAATGCATTTGGTACAAGATAAAACTAAAGTAAAAAAAATTGACTCCAAGGCATTTGGTGAAATATCAGTGAAAGGTTGTAATTTTGCAAATTTTTCTGCAGTTTCGCTAATTTTTCGGAGATGTGAAACGTCGCAGTTTCACTCATCACTACATAGGAACAAAGAAAATTGTGGCATGTACAAAAGTTTGGACTCCCTAGTAAGTCAGTATTTAGTAACACCCTCGTTGGCACAAATCACAGCCTTTGAGGTCTGTTTAGGATCATTGTCTTGTAGTAGTCATATCCCTTTTCTTGACTGATCATTTCACATTGACATCTGGAACTGGCTGATATTAGTGGAATCCACTCTTCCCTCTACACAATATACAATGCTGTGACACTAGTTGTGACAAAAACCGAAAGAATGGATCCATCCCCATGTTTAACATTTTTTTTCCATCAAATGATGTTCTTTTTTTCTCCAAACAAACCTTTGCTGTGTGTGACTAAAAATGTTTTACTTGTTTCCAAAAGGCTGTTGGCTTGTCTAAAATGATGTTTGAAGATTCCAATTAGGGAAGAAGCACACCAGTTCAGCTAGGCAATGCCTTTAGCACATTTATTTGCAGAAGTATTAACACTTCGGGTCGGACCCCGAAAGCTTGTGCGTTTAATACTTATCAAATAAATGTGCTAAAGGCATTGGGTTGGACCCCAAAAGCTTGTGCGTTTAATACTTCTGCAAATAAATCTGCTAAAGGCATTGCCTAGGTGAACTGGTGTGCTCTTCCCTAATTGGAGTCTGTTGCAGTGTTGGGCTTGGAAGCGGCCTGGGATATTGATGCACCCAGCAACATGAAGTAAGTGGTATGCGGCAAATTACAAAGTGTAGCTGAAAATAGTTAAAGGACACCTATCACAGCCAAAATCAAACACATATTAACAATCTGACCAGTACAAACTAAACATGTTTAATCAAACTACATATATAGTTTTCTGAAAAAACTGTAGTTTTTAAAAAATCCCTTACTTTGTCAAATGGGTTCTTTCACTGAGGGAGTCCATCTTGTGACTATAGCATGCAAATGAGGTCACAAGCATGCTCAGATTGAAGAACTGCCCTGAGTATTCTACCCAGAATGCCTAGCTTTAGTAAACTCCTCCGCTAGAAGTATCAGGATATTTCCCTATTTTGTCCCCTGCTGGTGATGTCATTATGCAAACAAATGACACACACTAACTTCCAGACAGATGGCAGTACTACTTATCAGCAGCTAACACAGAAGTTTGGCTGATTTGAAAATAGATTGCTAGGCAACCAAGGAGTTTTAACTGAGCATGTGCGAGATTTCACAGCTGCAGTTGGCTGGGAAGATATAGGTAGGAGGAGACAGTGAAATCCAAGATGCCTGCTTCAGCCAGAAATGCAGTGGAGATAGGGAAGATTTTGCAGAAGGTATAGTGAACTAATGATTTACATTATACAAACAATTCTAACTGTTTTAACAATCAGATTTCTTGAACTTTCACATAGGGGCCGATTCACTAAGCTCGAGTGAAGGATTCGAATGAAAAATACTTCGAATTTCGAAGTATTTTTTGGGTACTTCGACCATCGAATGGGCTACTTCGACCTTCGACTACGACCTTCGACTTCGATTCGAACGAAAAATCGTTCGACTATTCGACCATTCGATAGTCGAAGTACTTTCCCTTTAAAAAAAACTTCGACCCCCTACTTCGGCAGATAAAACCTACCGAAGTCAATGTTAGCCTATGGGGAAGGTCCCCATAGGTTTGCTAACCTTTTTTTGATCGAAGGATTTTCCTTCGATCGTTGGATTAAAATCCTTCGAATCGTTCGATTCGAAGGATTTAATCGTTCGATCGAACGAAAAATCCTTCGATCGATCGAACGTTTAGCGCTAAATCCTTCGACTTCGATATTCGAAGTCGAAGGATTTCAATTCGAGGGTCGAATTTCGAAGTATTTTTAACTTCGAAATTCGACCCTTAGTGAATCTGCCCCATAGTGTCTTTACTTAGTAAATGATTTTTGTTATGCTTGGTGCCCTTTAAGGAAAAGGACAGCCATACTTAAGTGATAGATTTAGGTATTAAAGGGATTCTGTAATGGGAAATAATAATAATAATAAAAAAATGATATAATAATTTTAATTTAAAATCCACCTCCTATTCTTCCTATGAACAGAACAATGGAAAGGTAACTAGATAACTGAAAATTAAACTACTGATATGGTACCACTTTGATGAAGAGCTCTAGATGTAGTAGAATTCAGGAATTAAATAATAAAATTATAACCAAATGGTAGTACACACTTTCTAGGTTGCATAAACTATTCCCGAATGCGACACACATTTGCTGGAGTTGTGAAAATGGAGAGGGCACCTTGTTACATATTTTTTGGACATGCCCCATGGTCGAGCAATACTGGAAACAGTTTCTCCATGTGTGTTCATATGTCGCACATGGAAGAGATCTTAATGACCCTTCTTACTCCCTCCTATTTCACCTGCCCCTGAAGACAGAATACATTTCATTAACTCAGCACCTCCTCATTGTTTGAATGCGGCCAAACTGCTAATTCCTAGACACTGGAACACACAGCAGGTGCCAACAATTACAAGAATGAGAATATACGAGAATATAAGCAATATGTGATCTGAATACAATATGGGATGTGATGTGTGACATTATGTGATATTATAAACTAGCACTACCGGAAGAGCCAACATTACCCCTTTACCCCTCTGTGTAACCCCCTCTAAGTTGAGTCTATCAATGTTTTGTATATTTAAGCAGTCATGCAATTTAATCAATTTGTAAATTACTTAATTTGACAATGCTGGATTACAATGTTATATGATATGCTTGCATTACAAATAAACACATATTTGAAAGAAAGGAAACTAGAAAGTCCCACTGCGACTCCTTCAGTTACATTGAGTAGGAGAAACAATAGCTTATCTGAAAGCAGTTTTATCATGAAGTGCTTCCTCTTCCTGAACGCACAGGGTCAGACAAAATGACCTGAGATGGCTGCCTACTCATGAATATTACAACAAAAAAAAATACACTTATTGGTTCAGAAATACAATTTTATATCATACAGGGAGTTATTTGCAGTGTAAACAGCGTCATTTAAAATAAAATCTTAAAACGACACCATATAGCTCATGACAGAATCCCTTTAAGGGCAGAAAAGATATAAAAAAGAGATTCACATTAAATTGAAATTAAATATGACACTTTTTTTGACATTTTGAACAATAATATTACCCTTAGCATTTGCCTATATGTGCTGTGTATATTAGTGGGTTTATACAAGATTCATGAAAGAGGGAGACTTATGAAATGCACCTTCATGTAGGGCTTCAGGCACTGCACAATGTAATTTTAAATTACAGAATGTTTGCTTAATACAAGGTAGAAAGATCATCCCTTTGAAACCACAGTACTATGAAATATACAGACTGTATGGCTAATTATCAATAAATGTAGGTATGTGCTGCAGAGTGCAGGTTTGTATGCAGGGTTGTATTGTGGACACATTTAACAGGCATGCAACTTATCTGCTTATCTTTAAATAAATCTTCCTACATACAGGGCTGCCTATGGTTAGTTTTCTCACAGCTTGGTACATATTTCAGCACAGCCCTGCGTGAGGGCATTTATTAGTGTATTATTCAGGCTGAACAACAATACTGTCCAGACAAGCTGTAGACATGGGCAGCTTTGGTGGTGGTAAGGTTAATCCTGTTGTAAGGCATATGCGGTGCAGTGGTGCATCTAGTACTGACTGAACCTGATATAATGTATACCTCTAAAATGAAAAAAATAAATATGTACAATCTGGTTAACAAAAAGTTCTAATGATATACTTTCCCATTGGGTGTGGTGGGCGGGTTATGTAAACCAGCCTGGATGTGACTATTCCCATGATGACATCTGCTAATACCACACCTTCTTTATTGCTCCATTAAAAAATCACTGTAATCTAAAGTAAGAAGACTTACAGTAAGGTCACCAACTGTGCATGTCTGATTTAACCCAGCAGTGTCCAGGGGACTGCAATAAACACAGTGCATATAAGAATATACATTGCTTAAACCTTCTCTCTCTCTCTGACTACTGAATAGGAATAATCCTGGATCAGCATTTATTGGTGGATATCTCCTTTTTATTCCATCTCCACAACAATAAAAAGGCTGGGTGGAGTTGAGGGTATTACCTTCATAAAAATGACATATTGTTGCTTGCATGCTATAGTTTAATTCCCTCTATAAATTAAAAGTCAGAAGGTGACATACATTCGGAGTGTAAGTATATATTGCAAGTGTACAATAGCTCCAAGATATCATACAGAAATGGGAAATAGCTATGGTATAAGCATGCAAGGCCGATGGCTGGTTGAGAAGCAGGGCCCACCAATAGGGTTCCCGGTACCCTGGTGGGACAATCTGACACTGATTCTTTACTTTTCATGTGATTTATAGATTAATTTAAACTAAGCTGGTCAATTTATAGCAGGTGCACCCAAGAGGTAGATCCTAATCGACCAGTAGATCTTTCGTTTGAGACCAGTACATTACAGCAACCCCGCAATTTGCACACACAATCCCATTAGACCACCCCTCATGTTCTTTTCTGTATATAAAAATGTTGTACATTTCAGTACAGCTATATGTTGTATTCTCAGTGTAATGAGTGAAGTTACATTTTAAACAGCAATGGGACAGTTAAGGAGGGAGGCCCCTGAGAGATAACTTTATAGAATACCTCAGAGTGCCAGTACCCTGCTTTCAACTATTTTTTTATTGCTTAAACACACTTGTTTAATATGATTTGACCAAGGTCTTGTGTGTGTGTGTGTGTGTCATCCCATGATGACATCTGCTAATACCACACCTTCTTTATTGCTCCATTAAAAAAATCACTATAATCTAAAGTAAGAAGACTTACAGTAAGGTCACCAACTGTGCATGTCTGTGTGTGTGTGTGTGTGGTCCCTGAGAAACTATGGATATTTCACGGTTCTGCCATCTTCAAAAAGCTAATCTGCCAGTGCCATGTAAGGTCATTCATATGGTCTCATTCTGTTTGTCACAATTGTTGAATTGTTGTATTGGCCTGTACCTGCCAATGTACCATATCTCTCAGTGTTCAGTGTATCTGCAGATTATTATGCAAAGAACAGCTGCAACTTGTCTTCACTTCCTGATGTTCTGATAGTTCAGCCTGTCTGGCATGCTGTCTATGGCCCCTTGTACAACATCGGCCTGTTTGGCCCATGGACAGATCAGTTGGCCTGTGGCTCATGTGTGGTTTACATGCTGGGAATTCCATACTTCTCAGATGAAGCACAATAAATATGGTTTTTCAGAATTCCAGCAATGACTGGGGCCCCTACGATCATACTTCCTGTAACCCTCAATGGCTGCCCTGGTGGGTTGGGCAGGAGTGGTAATAATATCAGAGCTGTCCACTTCTTAATTCAGGATGCCAAGGGATTTACAACACGCACACGTGCACAACCTCTCTTGAAACCACAGAATCAATGCACATCACTCTGCTGACCTCACTGAAATGTCTGCAAAACATGGAAATCATCAGAAATCTAGGCAATGCTTAAATCTGATGGGAGGCCAGGGGACAGAGCGCACAATCTGGCCCAGAAAAATAGGTGAAAAATAGGAGGGGGAGGTTGACAGCTCTGTAATACATATGATGGGTAATTTATGAATGCAGTCACAATTGTGGTTTTAATTGTTGACTTAAATGTTGCATATGTTGATGCCAGTTATTAAAGGTTACTTGGGTCTAAATACACCCCTTGCCCTTCCATATGGTAGTCTTAAGTGCAATTGCATCCATCCTTCCTCTTCTGCTGAATCATGAGCAAATTCCTATCTCTGGGGAACCCTGTCACCCAACATATTTTGTTGTGATTTTTATTTATGTACTTTGTTGCACTTTGAAGTATTGTGAGTAAATGAATTATACAGACTGATGCAAATTCTAGGGTAGGCACTGATTGGATGTGTGGGATATTTTAAATCTGTGATAATTACTCGCTACACATTCTGACAAGTATTCTGTTTGGTATTCAACAAAATCATTAATGGATGATGAGGTTCAGCCAAATCCCAAAATTATGAATTTAGTGCATCTCTGAAAGTATACAGTACAGTATACAGCAGGGGCGCTTCGCCAATGAGGCAAATTGAGGCTCTCGCCTCAGGCGGCAGCGCCCCACTAGGCAAAAATGCGCTCCTGGTACTTTAAGAGCCGAATTTCTGGTTTTCAAACCGGAAATTTGGCTCTTCTAGCGCAGAGAGCACAGATAGGCTCTCTGTGGTAGCATCCTGGCCCTCTCTGCCACCCTCGTAGACCCCCCCTGGACCCCTCAGGCGCAAAAAGGTAAGCGCATGGGGGAGCGGCAGCAACTCCTGCTGCCTCAGGCGGCGGAGGGGCCAGGATCGCCCCTGGTAGACAGTATACAAAAATAGAAGGGAAAACATAAATTGTTGTCTTAAAATTGGTTGAAGACCCCCACTGGTGTGTATGAGCATGTTGGGGTATTTAAAAGATTAAATTGGGATTCCTTATCATTTCCTGTCATATTCCCAGCAATTTGAATGTTATACAATATTTATAAACTTTTCCCACACATTCTGAAAAGGTTCAGCATCTTTATCCCAGAATTGTTAATAATGTTCCTTCACCGCCAGCTTAAAGAGGTTTGAATTCAGAGGGAATCTTGCAAGGTTGCACGGAATTTTATCAGGAAACCAATTTGTAATATCCTCTAGAAAGAGACAACAATGCTTTCATTCATAATACAATGTATATGATATGGAGAGTCAAATTTGTGTTATTCATAAATCTGAAACAGATCATTACTTCTTATACCATTAATAAAATCATGTGTAAATCTAATGGTCAACTAGGACCAGCCCTTCTAGATATCTGTTCAACTGAACAGGCTGATCATTTAATTCAGTGCAGTTTACCATATTATTTAACATCCAACATCCAAATTCTGGGGATTTGCTCATTTTGCTTTATAAAATCACCCTTGAACAGTTCATTAAGTGAGAACTAGTAAGGTTAAAAAGCAGACTAACAGATAGTATCCAACTATAGTCTGAGGATAGCACAAAATCTGACCAATTGGAGGCTGCACCATTGTATCAGATGCATCTGAAGGATCCAACCCGCATAGTATAACTCCTATAGTTTTGCAAACCATTGTCAATTATAGTTATTAGCAGCTTTGGTAAGAATCTTATACCTGTGAGCCAAGATGTGCCTTTGGTATACTTACATCCTACTGCCTGCTAAACTCGGCCGAATACCGAACCGAATCCTAATTTGCATATGCAAATTAGGCATATGCAAATTAGGGGTAAATATTTTTAACTTCCTTGTTTTGTGACAAAAAGTCATGCAATTTCACTCCCCGTCCCTAATTTGCATATGCAAATTAGGATTCAGATTCGGTTCGGCCGGGCAGAAGGATTCGAATCCTGCTGAAAAAGGTTGAATCCTAGCCGAATCCCGAACCAAATCCTGGATTCGGTGCATCCCTATGCTAAACTTAAATTTTTTTCAAAATGAATCAGTTAATAGTGCTGCTCCAGCAGAATTCTGCACTGAAATCCATTTCTCAAAAGAGCAAACAGATTTTTTTATATTCAATTTTGAAATCTGACATGGGGCTAGACATATTGTCAATCTCCCAGCTGCCCCTGGTCATGTGACTTGTGCTCTGATAAACTTCAATCACTCTTTACTGCTGTACTGCAAGTTGGAGTGATATCACTCCCCTCCCTCCCCCCCCCCCAGCAGCCAAACAAAAGAACAATGAGAAGGTAACCAGATAGCAGCTCCCTAACACAAGATAACAGGTGCCTGGTAGATCTAAGAACAACACTCAATAGTAAAAACCCATGTCTCACTGAGACACATTCAGTTACATTGAGAAGGAAAAACAGCAGCCTGCTAGAGTTTTAAAAAGCAGCAGAGCAAACACTAATGGAAATTACGCCTCTGAGGAAGCTGACCACGTACAGCGAAACGCGTTAGGCACAGTTTGGGGGACACCAGAGCCCAGAAGCAAGGCATCACGAGGGAATCTGGAGTGAGTAAGCAGAACTACTACTCGCGACCCCACATGGACTTTTTATTGGACTGAATGCGCAAAAACCCGTCAGGGTAAATGTGAGTGTAATTTTTAATTGATTTTAAATTGTTTTTAATAAAAACGGTATTATACTATCACCGGTTTTATCTCTGGCATTGGAACCTGGAAGGAATGTCGTGACCCAAAGGAGGGACCAGAAAGAGCTTTTCGTTACATGCATAACACCACTGTTGTGGTTTGTAAGTAGGCATTTCTATAGAAGGTGGAGGCGCTTCACTCCTGGAATATATTTACTTTTTCGCAGGGAAGCCATCACCTTCCTATCACCTCTATTGCTACCTTACCACCACCCCCCCCCCCCAATAACAGTCATTTGAAGGGAAAAAGGGGAGAAAACACGTACTTAATATTAAGTGCATGCACAGGGTGACATTACATATTTGGAACGTATTACGCTATGCTTGTTTTTAATTTCTGTTGCCACAGGCGCTGATCTCTTCTCTTATATATATCCCTCTGGGAACATATATACGCTTGATTTTAGCCTGCTAGAAAGCATTTCTCTCCTAAAGTGCAGCCACAAGTCACATGACTTGGGGCAGCTGGGAAATTGACAAAATGTCTAGCCCCATGTCAGATTTCAAAATTGAATATAAAAAAATCTGTTTGCTCTTTTGAGAAATGGATTTCAGTGCAGAATTCTGCTGGAGCAGCACTATTAACTGATGCATTTTGAAAAAAACATGTTTTCCGATGACAGGATCCCTTTAAGCCACATACCCCAAGTACTTCACAGTCTGGAGCAGAGGAAGTGCAGATAAAATGAACTCTGAAGATCAAAGTAGTGATCTGATTAGTTGGTGTGGCTTAGTGTGTCATAGTCAATTTTCACTATGCTGTAAGGGTAATGACACATTGGGCAACTCAGGGCATTTTGTTGTTTGAGCAGTTTCCTGCTCGGCAGGAAGTAAAGGAAGTCCCTTTATTTATCAGAAATTTTGTTTCTTGACAATCACCTTCAGCTACAGGTGTCACTAAAAATGAATGAGAAGTGCTGAATGCCTGCTGAGCTGGAAACAGACTGGACAATAAATCACCCCGAATCACCTATTGAGCTATTGTCCTTATACTGATGTTCTTTTCTCTCTCTACACAGACAGAAATAGTTTAACAGAATAAATATTACATTGCAGGCAAAGTATATCACACATAACTTCCAGTGACGGACTCCTTACTAAATCTACACCTGATCGGAACAATATATTCAACTGACACACCTCTCATTGTTTAATACAATGGAATACCTAACATATTGACACCCCTGCAGTGTATTACCCTTTCCTAGTTTTTTTAACATCACATACACTCATTGGAATGTCATATAACTCATTGGAAGGTTGTGTATCCTGTGCATGTTTCATCAAATAAGGAAATTACCTAGTCTCAAAACATAAATGACTCTACTTTTATCTCGTTGAGGTCACAATATAATTGAATATCATTTCTATAATGTATCAGCAACATAAATGCACATTATAAAACATGAGACACTTCATCCGCTTATCTGCACATGCTCTAGCCTTCACTCTCTCCACATAAGATACTGCAAAAAAAATTAACATTCCATTATTGATGTACAAAATAATATATTCAGGTGAGTCACCCTTTGGAATATTTGTGTGTGAATTGAAAAATGCTCATTAAATATGCTTCCCATTATAATAGTCAGTAGAATGATTATGCAGAGTATTGAAACAATAACAATGCAATATTCTACTATCACAAATCAAAAATGTTAGACTGCTCCTTACAAGTAATGGCGCACAATCAAAAACCTCCAAGGAAAATGTATTTATGACAAAGGATACAGTGAAATCAGTACTGCAGGAATAGGATTTGACCCGGTTACAGGAAACCCATTATCTAGAAAGCTCCAAATTATGGAAAGGCCATCTCCCATTGACTCTATTTTAGCCAGATAATCCAGATTTATAAAAATTATTTCCATTTTCTCTTTAATCATACAAAGATACCTTGTACTTGAACCAAACGAAGCTATGATTAATTATTATTTATATAATTTAATATAATATTTATTAAATATATACTATATATAAATATACTTTATATATATAATTTAATTATTATTGCATGCAAAATCAGCCTATTGGGTTTATTTAATGTTTACATGATGTTTTAGAAGACTTTAGGTATGAAGCTCCAAATTATGGAAAGCTCCATTATTCAGTAAACCTAAGGTCCCAAGAATTCTAGATAACAGGTCCCATACCTGTACAAAAAGGTTTCATTATCACTATAGCTAATTTATAATGAATTTGCATCTATAACTATGTATTTTTTCTCCACTTTCATTCTGATCTGACTGAAAAGGGAATAGGACCACTGTGATTCTTCCTGGTAGTAGCTGTGGTCAAAACACCTATCTCTAATCACTTGTATGGGTTTTTTAGGGACATATTTATTAAAGGGCCAAAATCATAGTTGACCTTTTCATAAATATGCTTATAAAGATCTGAAATTGTTCTCTGGCAATCTGTGGCAGGCTCTACATAATCTTTTGATAAATGTACCATGTTGTGTGTCAGAGGCCTTAATGTTTGCTGAGTCAGTTGTTGCCACATAAAGGCACATTCATCTGCCCCTATAGGGTTCTGACCGAGCAGTAAATAGATTGCTCTTAATCTTTCCCATTGACTGATGTATAGTAAAACATAACTGACACTAGTAGTATCAAACGAATGTAGTATGGAATATAGAACTAATTCAGTTTATTGCTGCAAAGGTGACATGCAGTGATTTAATTTAAAAAACATATACCATAAATATAGTATATATATAAATATAGTATATATATATATATATATATATATATATATATATATATATATCTATATATCTATACACAAATACAAGAGTCCTCTGCACTCAACCCCGCAGGGAGAGCAGTAGGATGAGCTCAACCCAAGCCTGCCCATGGCCTGGTAATCTTCTGTGGAAGTCTGCCCGGAAGTTCTGCAAAAGCAAACCCACGGGTTCAGCTGGTTTCGGGCCAGCCCGTGCATCACTAGTATTTACAATGAATATACAAATTAGATACAAAAAAAATTACAAGAGGGCCCTGCCCAGAAGAGCTTACTCACTCCAAAAGCCAAGCCACACCCAAATCCATTGTATTTTGATATGCTTTCCACACATCAGACTGACAATATAATTAAAAAGAGAAGAAAAACATCTTTGCAGCTAAGGAAACTCTGGTACAAAGTATAATTATACATATACTGTATTTCCAGGCCTGGATTTGTGGCGAGACCACAAAGGCCTGGGCCTAGGCCAGCAAAATTGGCATCTAGTGGAGCACTGGGGCGCTGCATGCACACGTGCACTCACGCAAGTGTGCCTGTTTGTGGGCAGCGCTAGGACCTGGCTGTCTAGGGCCTGGTACGTGCGCTCACAGGGGGGTGCACTAGGATGGGGAGACAAAACAACTGCTCTCCAAGGGAATGGCTCAGCATAGGAGGGAGAACTCTACAGGGCAAAAATCAGCTGTCTTTCTACACCTAAAAGACAAGGGACATTCCTTTGAAGATAGCAAGATCCAAATCTTCGATAAAGAAGACCGCTGGTTTGAACGAGGCGTGAAAGAGGCGATTCATGTCAAGGTGGAGAAACCACCCCTGAACAGAGACGGGGGCCTTTGACACCACCTGTCTGCTACATACAATGCTGTTCTAACATCTGTACCCCGGCGTTTCAGAACACTTCCTGCCCAGTCTCCACTGATCAAAAAGGTGGAAACCCTAGGGTGCACGCTTTTTGGGAGCTTGGACCCAGGCGGCCTAGGGGCATGAAAAAAGGAAATCCGGCCGTGTATTAATTAACATTATGTAAATTACTCCTAAATACTTGTATAAAAATATAAAAGGAAAAATAACATATACATTTTGCTTTCAGAATTGTTTTTTTCAGTGTGAGTGTGCTGCTCTTAGGCAATCCTTTCCCTGCCCCTATACACTCATTAAGCTGATCCCTAGAGGCAGAACTGGCACAGGGTGTGTCCATGATAAAAAAAATATCATTTTTTTTTTTTTGGCCAAGAGGACTGTGAACAGTCATAGCTCTTTGCACCCTGCCTGGCTTTATTTAAATCTAGCGCAGATTACGCAAATAGCAGATTACTCTGGTTGATTGTATTCTCTTAATAGTTTAGAAAGTCTTACTGATTATTTATAGGTGGTTCCCATTATCATTTTACTTTTGTTGAGTATAAACTAGAATGTAAACTCAATAAGGGTAATGGCATTTTGCCATCTGAAGGAAATATCGTCTCCCATAGACGACAGAGTCCAAAAATACCTTAGCACTGGAATTATGTAAATCAGTGCATGTTATATATATTATTTGTGTTAATTGTGGAAAGTTGTGGCACTTTTGTATGAGTATGTGAATAATATGTTTTACCTGCAGTGATTGTTTTATACATTTTCTCTGGGCTACAACACGCATATACCAGTACCATACATCTTGCTGCTATTTGCATTGTTTACTGGTAAAATGCCAATATGTCTTCCCTCCTACCTGCTTTACAGTATGGAGTACAATGCAGGCATTGTAGCAATAATTACAGCAGTTTATAACATTGAAAAACATTACAACGATTTCCAAGAGGAACAACAGTCATTGCTTGCAATTGCCAATTTTTTGTCACATGACTTGGGGCAGCTGGGAAATTGACAATATGTCTAGCCCCATGTCAGATTTCAAAATTGAATATAAAAAAATCTGTTTGCTCTTTTGAGAAATGGATTTCAGTGCAGAATTCTGCTGGAGCAGCACTATTAACTGATTTATTTTGAAAAAAATTTTTTTCCCATGACAGTATCCCTTTAAAGGAGAACTAAACCCCTTGCTATTAAAAATCGCTACCCCCTACCCTACATAGCCCACTCTCTGCCCCCAGCCTAGGTGTTACTTCCTGTAATTGCCCCTAATTCTTTTCTTAACTCTCTTTGCAGAGTCAGCACAGCGGAGGGGGCTGGGGATGGGACCTATTATCCGAAATGCTCAAGACCTGTTGTTTTCTGGATCAGAGGTCTTTCCGTAATTTGTATCTCCATACCTTAAGGGGATTATTTAATAAAAGGCATTACATTTGCCCAGGAGCAGTAGCCCATAGCAACCAATCAGCAGGTAGCATTTACTGGTCACCTGTTTTCATCTGTTTTCAGAGCCGGCCAACCTGGTCCTAGGCAACCTGGCCAGCCACGGGCCCGGCTGAGTGCATGCTCAGTTGCGCATGCACAAAACTGCGATCAAGCATGCATGTGCGAAACTTCGGTCGAGCGCACAGAAGCGCATTTACTCACAAAATACCAGCGGAGAGACCGGACTGGACATGGGGTAGGTGACAGAGCAGGTACATGCCTGGCACCCCCCCAGCTTTGCTCCCTAGGCACGTGCCTACTCTGCCTACCCCTAGTTCTGGCCCTGATTGCAATGGGTTACTGCTCCTGGGCAAATTTAGTGCCTTTTATTACATTACATTAAAATCATTTAAACCTAAACCCAATAACATTGTTTTGCTTCCAATGAGGATTAACTATATCGGAGTTGGGATCAAGTACAGGATACTATTTTATTATTACAGAGAAAATGAAATATATTTTATGTTAAAATGTTGAATCTTTTGATTAAAATGGAGTCTATGGGAGATGACCATCATGTAATCAGATCCCATACCTGTACTAACTGTTAGCGCATTGGCCACATTTGCATCAGGCACATTTTCCCCTGGAACCACAGTTAAGCTGGAATCAGAAACTGCACACTGCAGTGTAGTAAATTACCCCATTATATACGTATTTAAGAATTTACACAATAAGCAAAGCGTATGTTTAGCCCAAGGCCTATAATTCAACTCATATTGAAAAAAGGGAGGTATACTGTCCTTTTAAGACTCCTAGCTAAGTAAATAACCACTTTACACATCCAGGAGAATTTGTAAGGATCATGAGTCCAAAAGTACCTCAGCCAAAATACTGCATGTATGTTTTCTTTAAAACATGAAGTCTCTGCTATTTTAATAGGACTCATCATAAAACGTCAGCGTTTATTCGGGGTAATCTTTATTGAATTGCTTGTCTGCTTCACATAGAGTAACCCACAGGCATACAAAATAAATTGCATTCTTCAAATTACACATTGTTGAAATGAACAGTGTGTTTGTCTCAACCTGTCATCTCATATGTACTCTGATGAAAATGTATTATGCCCAAAGTGTTGAGCATGCAGGCAATTTTTTATAAACCTGTATGCAAATAGAATTCTGTTAAATGTATTTTTGTCATAGCCCCTTTGGGTATCTGGTAGTGAGACAACGGTTCAAAATGTCTCTATTTGCTGTAAAAATGTAACTTTGTGACATTGCTGGGAATTTTCCTACTATTCTTTAGGACTGATTTTCTAATGATGGGGCTTACTATTTGGTAAACATAATACTGTGATCATTGTCAGATTTAATAACCTGTATTTCAGAAAGTCATTATTTTAAGTGGGGTTAGAGCTTGGTGCTGCTGGTGTGCTGTAAAACCCAATCAAACTGAACTGTCATACATCTTTTGAAAAAGTGACACATACTGTACATCATAATCTCTGATAAATGATCAATTCTTGACAGTCAAGAAAACTTTTTTGTCAATGTGTTTTATAGAGGACATGGTGGGACTTGTTTTATAAACTGTTTGGCAAACTTTGTGAAATACTGACTCATTATTGTCCCCTTTACAAGTTCCCAGCTATAATGTATAATATTTTAGTTAATCAATTATTTTGTACAGGTATTTGTGTTAGATAGGCCAGTTACCAATGACTTGTTTTTTGTGGTTTATGTTTATGAATTAAAGAAGGATTCAATTGCACATATATTTTTTACATTTATGATTAGTAGGCATAGTGATTAAAAATGCCATACACAAAGAATTTGTAGCAGACTGTGGTACCATGTTAGTCATTACATTAACAAAAGCAAACAACATAGAGTCAGTGATTACCTATTGGTTAATTTGGATACTTGGGTATCTTCTTTGGGAATGACATTTACCTGCCTGTCCTGTACCAATCAATTTGCCAATTATGTCTAATTTGGTGCATAAGGTACATGGTGCAGCACATCTTGGGTGCAAGAGAGCCCTCATCTATACTTGCAACAGTCCTGATGGGCAGAATAGGGAGCAAGGTGCAAAATACTTTGCCATAAGGAAGCCTTGTAATTTACACATGCCAACGATATTGGTGTCAAGAACCATTACTAATGCCACATGCTTTGGTAAGTCCACATAGATCTGTTGTAGCTATGCATCTAACTGCCCTTACTAACAAATCTGTTGCAAATTGCATTGCACAAAAGAGCCCTATTACACTGAAATGCTGAAAATTGTGAGTAAGAAACATGGCAATTTGCATGGACTTTTGGCTTTGCACTACATTTGTTAATGAGCCCCAAGCAGACATGTAGCATTTCAAGAGTTCTGTTACTGTCAACCCTTGACAAATGCAGTGTATATGCTAAATTCTTGATTTGAACAGCTGTTATTTCAGATGAGCTGTCCATGATGTGTGGCAAAGCCAATGCTTTCTGGGCAAAAGTAAATTCACAAATAGATATAACAGTAGAAAGATAACAATCCGGAACCTCAAGATGTAGAATCTAGGAGCCTGTAACTTTTGATAAAAAAATTTTTACCTTATGATTAAAAATAACAGCCTTATGCATTTCGTGTTACAAAGGGACACTTAATCATAGGCTTACTAACATTTGACAAACACAAAGTATTTAAGGGAGAAAGAACCAATCATCAATTAAATGGGCAGAGCTAACAGAGACAACCAATCCATGCATTTTGATGTGTCATTAATTGTATTGTCTCATTTTGAATCATAATGTAAAAAAAAAACGGATTTTTATCAAAAATTATGGGCTCCTGGATTCTACATCTTGAGGTTCCAGATTGTTGCCTGCCTACTGTTATATTTACTTGAGGTTTGCTTCCTATTGCTGAAGGTCTGGGGCATGAGCACCCAGACATATCGTGTAAAGCAGTAAACTTATGCATATTGTCCAATGATTCTAAGCTTTCTATTTTTTTTTTAATTTTGCAATATTAAAGTCACCCTTTTTCATAAGTTATTCAGAACATACATGCCTTGTGGAGCATATATAAAACAATAATTAGAATGCATGCTAGCATTATTGGGAACACATTTTTTGTTCGCAAAAATTATTTTGGTTTTGTACAGTTTCCATGCAAGTAAATTATTATAATAGTTTTATTACAAATCACTTTGTTGGTTTAAAGGGGACCCGTCACCCAAACAAATTATTCAAAATCCTATTTTATCACATTAGTCAAGCAAAATTAACTTAAATTACACTATATAAATTATTTGAATCTTGCTTCCTTCAGTCTGAGATTTCAAAATTATAGCAAGCAGGCAGCAGCCATTTTGTGCACACTGTTATTAAAGAGAAGCTGACACCAAAAAAACTTCTTTTAAAAAAATGATTCTTCATTTGAAGTTACCTATATGTCATGCTGACTGTTTTCTCCTTAAAGCTTTCTTTCACTTAATAAACCCAGTTCTGCATCCGACTGTGGCAGCCAGACTCCTGCTTCCTGTCAGAATGTGAGCTTGATGATGTCACAAAGGGGGCGGAGCTTCCCCCTCCTCTCCGCTATATCTCTCTGGCGTCTGTGAACCACGTGTGCTTTAGTAACTGATTTGCTAAGTACTGTAACTTGGTCATCAGTTATATAGTTTCTTTATTATTATATAATGAAGTATAAATGCATATTCATTCTCTTTCTCACAGTGTCACACTGTTTCGGTGACTTGCGGCTGCCGCTGCGGAACTGTTATGTCCTCCTCCTCCTGGGGCTTCTCCGATCCAGCCGGCAAGATTGTGGCAGCAGCTGAGGCCAAACACAGGCCCCTGTCCTGGAGTCGGAAGGGCTCTCCTCCTGACGGGCGAAGTGTTGGCGCAGAGAAGATGCGCACGGAACTAGCACGTCTCTTAGCGCGCAAATGACGTCACCAAATCCATCCGCCCTCCACCCAGTGCACCGCGTGATGTATCAAGGCCCGGCGAGCAGACTGTCTTCGGCGCTAAGAGACGTGCTAGTTCCGTGCGCATCTTCTCTGCTCCAAAACTCGCCCGTCAGGAGGAGATCCCTTCCGACTCCAGGACAGGGGCCTGTGTTTGGCCTCAGCTGCTGCCACAGTCTTGCCGGCTGGATCGGAGAAGCCCCAGGAGGAGGAGGAGGACATAACAGTTCCGCAGCGGCAGCCGCAAGTCACCGAAACAGTGTGACACTGTGAGAAAGAGAATGAATATGCATTTATACTTCATTATATAATAATAAAGAAACTATATAAATGATGACCAAGTTACAGTACTTAGCAAATCAGTTACTAAAGCACACATGGTTCACAGACGCCAGAGAGATATAGCGGAGAGGAGGAGGAAGCTCCGCACCCTTTCTGACATCATCGAGCTCACATTCTGACAGGAAGCAGGAGTCTGGCTGCCACAGTCGGCCACAGTCGGATGCAGAACTGGGTTTATTAAGTGAAAGAAAGCTTTAAGGAGAAAACAGTCAGCATGACATATAGGTAACTTCAAATGAAAAATCATTTTTTTTAAAAGAAGTTTTTTTGGTGTCAGCTTCCCTTTAAGGCAAGCCTTCCATCATCTCAGAATCTTGTTTGTGCACCAGAATGTGGGACCTGATGTCCATCCCCATGCCCTGGTTACACAATTAAATGGTAAAGAGAACGGGGGAATATGTGGAGAGCAGTGATATCTAGGAAGCGCTAAATGGAAAGTGAAAGTAATTGTCTGCCCCGCCTCTATGCCCAGGGTATAGAGGAGTGGCAGACAATATTTGATTGAGAAATGAGATTTTTAAATGAGTTTACAACAGCTATGAATGCTTCAATAAAAAATAGAAATTGGATTTCATGTTTAATTTGAAAAATACTTTTATTATACAGATTTTTGTGTCTCGTGACAGGTCCACTTTAACGCAAAAATGGGATGATAAATAGAAAGGGCCAAACTTCTTGGCTTTAATATTAATTTCAGCACAAGGAGCTTTGATAAAATTGGCATGAAGAGCTGCTGATCAGCAAAAAAAAGCATAAGAATAATATTATAATGTATGAAAATACTTGCTAATGACACTGTATAAATCAGAATCTTAACAGTAAGAGGCAAATCAGGCCTGCTGCCTGGCAACAAGATGACACCGTTCTTTGCAATAGACTGAAATAATATTGTCCTAACTGTTCTGTACAAAGTAGGATTATCTAAGTGCATTTATGTCAAAAGAGACCTTTTAAATATATCCTAGGCTCATGGGAACAGAACAGACTGGTGCACTGGCAGTCAGAATATTTATACCTGCTTTTTTCCACAGCGCCTCGGTGAAGTAAATATTTTGCTAATATTCTCTTTGGTTTTCTTCCTTCAGCTACCAAACCTACACCACTTTTGTCCTACTTCATGTACAGAGCTCACTCCAAGCTCAATCCCCTTTTCAAAAGTGGTGATATCTATCTGCTCTGTCTAATAGAATATTCTGTAGGAGGTATGCCTTTCCTCTCTGTAAATACTGACTCATACCTTTGACTTGGACAGTGTGACAAATGAGCTGGTTTCTGCATTATATAACACATATGGTCCAGGGCTTCAAAGCTGTACACAGGATCACCCCCATCTTTTGAGTGTCAGTGGCATTGCACATGCTCAGTGTGCACTGGGCTGCTATTCAAAAGCCAAGCTAAGAGGTTATCAACATCATCCACACATTATCTTAAAACAAGGTTAGATTTATCCTAAAAGATAATGCTACCAGATTACTGGACTATCAATCAGTTCAGAAAAGAAGATAGGGCATTATCTGTAGCACAGCTCATCATTGCTAAATGGCTGCAGTGAATTTAGTTGAGCATTGAAGCTCAAGAAATAAGACATACCATTTGTAGCCTAATTTTGATCAGACATTAGCTCTATTATAAATGAAAGTTCGGTCAGGTTTGGTATGGTATCTGTTACCTGGAGTTATCCAGGAAGCTCTAAATTACGAGAAGACCATCTCCCACAGGTCCCATACCTATAATACCAGTATTTCATACATCTAGAACTGAATGTGTGTCAGTATAATCCACACAGAGCTACTATCTATTTACATGACACACTTTGCACACAGTTTAAAGATATACAGAGTGAGCATAGGCGGAGGGTGACTTTTTTATTTGGGGAGGCTAAGGTTGACCATACACAGACTAACTTACAAGGAGATTTGTATAATAATTATCAACCCAATAACCACTCACAGTTCCCACTCACTTCAGTTAATAAATACTAGGGATGCACCGAATCCAGGATTTGGCTTTTTTCTGCAGGATTTGGATTCGGCCAAATTCTTCTGCTCGGCTGAACCAAATCATAATTTGCATATGCAAATTAGGGACGGTGACTTTTTGTCAAAAAACGAAACGTTTTCCCCTTCCCACCTCTAATTTGCTTATGCAAATTAGGATTCAGATTCGGCTCCGTATTCAGGCGAATCTTTCCAAAAGGATCCAAAATAGTGGATGCGGTGCATCCCTAATAAATACCCTCTGATTTACTAGTACCTGTGCTGGAATAACTGTATTATGGGCAATCAGAAAATATTTTGTGGTGTTTTGTTGCCCAACATGCATATAAAGTGGCAGGCAGCACTCGCTGAAGGGCAGACAATAAGGGTTTTTTCATCAAAATCCAAATTTTCTGATTTTTTTTTTAAAAAAAAAAGAAAAAAGTCTGACTAAACTAGAATGCATGATTTACCCTTATTTATCAATAATAAACCATGAAAAAATCAGATCAACAAAAACCTTTTTTGGATTGTCGCACGAAAACAGCATCTTTTTTGGATTGTCATGTGAAAAATCCATATTTTTTCGATCCGAAGCCCGAAAAGTCTGCAGACAATATCTTCAGACTTTTTGCAGCCTCTGGGTATAATACATCTCGAAAAATTGGAAAAAGTTGGAAAAAGTGGGTAATGGCACCCCAAGTACATTACATACTTTGAGAGGCAGTGCTTACACGCCAAGTACATTTGTGCACTGGTATAGAAGCACAATAATTAAAGTTGAAAAAAAAGGCTATCATCTATCATTTTATCCTTTGCTATAAATTAAATTTGCCTGACTGCCTTCCCAACCAGCTGATCCAATCCAGTGAATAATCACAATGGATCATTTCATAACAGGCATATTATATATAGTGAGTGGCAGTAGGCAGTGACACACATAATGGTACACCAGGCACATTATCTAATGGATGCAGAAACATTAGGGTTAGATGGATAGAGGGTAAATGAGCAGCTAATATCATTTAAAATGCCCCCCTGAACACTGGGTAACATAAATGCTGTGCAAATTGTATTTATCATGCCACCAGAAAGCAATGAAGGTTTAATCCAATGCTAATGCCATCTGTATGAAGTACCTGAGCAAAATCATAGGTTAATGCAGTGCGGTTTCTTGTAGAAGAGACTCAGTACATGTATAAAGTAATTTCATGTATAATCTCCACAGATCAGGATGAATGAATACTGCATTCAGCATTAACCCTTATCTGGCCCATACATGTTAATCTGCTGTACATAGCTATCACTCTACCCTTTTAGCAGCTATCTTGTATTTATAGCTTTTTAATATGTACTGTATTTAAACCAATGTTTAATCCACATGGGGAGGGTTTGCTATGGCATGAGAAGGGTTAATGCTGGTATGGTGGGAAAAGTTAGAAAGCCGCAAACACATATAAACAAGATTATCAAAGCATTTGCTTCCTTAAGGTCTAAAACTGGCATTATTTATAGAACTAACAGTGGAGTGGGGTGGAGGGCTGATTACCTGTGTGTCAGCAGCAGAAATGTAATAAATCCTTACAGAAATTCCAGAACTCTGACATCTCCTCTCCATGCTGCTGGTTTTGCCCTCAAAGTCTAAATCCCGGTGCAGGAATTGGATTGGTTGGAAGGAGGCTCAAAGCTAACCTTCAAGCCAATCAAATTGCTCAGAAGTAGTACCGGGATTTAAACTCTCAGGGCAAACCAATCAGCATGCAAGCTTGCTTAAATGAAGGAAGATGCCTGATTGCACTGCATTGACACGGCCAGAAAATACAGGGGGCCCTGCAAACTCCTCCCATGCTTCTCACCACATAGTCAGCAAAGGTCAGGGAAAACGGTTTTATATGTTGTTTTCCTCCGTTTTATTAAAAAAAAATTATTACTTTACTTTACACTTATAAAAGTGTCAGACAGGTTTGGGGAGGCTTAGCCTTCCCTAGCCTTATAGAAAATCCACCTATGATTCTGAGTGAGATGTTATTGTACCACCTGGTAAGCATGCAGCGAGGGGAGTGTGAGACCCTTGCTAACTCTGTATTTTATCTATAAATCCAGCTACAGCTCCCATTGTTCTACATTTACAGAGAGACAGTCTACTAACATTTGATCTTTCCCAAAATATTTAACTGTTATATACCACGCCTTTGCAATTGCCGAATCTTGTATCAACAAGTTAAAAGTTTGAAATGTAGTATATTTGGAACAACTATTTTTTTAAAGGTAATTCTTTATTTATTTTATAAATAATAAACATTGACAATGCAATAAACATTGTTATTACATTAGTTTGTCGCTGGATTTCTTTTACATCGCAACTTGTTCTTTACTCCTTAGTCATAGGATGTTCTAACATTATAACAGTATTTATTTGCATTTCTTTACTCCTTAATCATAGGATGTTAAGTATTTATTTGCAAAGGGGCACCCTCATTCCTGTATCATGTCACTACTTGATTGAGTGCCAGGGCCCCACTCCCACCACGGGCTCCCTACCTTGTCAAATTTACGGGCTGTGCCTCTGTCTTTGTATGTAAGCTTAATCAGAGGTATTACCGCATTTACTAAGTTTACCCAGGAGTCTCTCGTGGGGGGGGGGTCCCATCCAGTGCATAATTATATTTTTCTTTGCATAATACAATAGTGCCCTAAACCTCAATCTTGCATAATTAATAGGTTCTAATTGGTCTATTACCCCCAGTATACACACCATAGGAGACAGTATCTGTGGGAAGTCTAGGGTGGTTGCTAGGGTTTCCATTATTTGCGACCAGTAGGTTTTAATTACTGGGCAGTAATGGATCATGTGTATGAAGTTGGCCACCGGAGTTCTGCACCTGGGGCATATATAATTTTCTCTCTTACCCATAAATTTTAGTGGTGTTGTGTATAGTTGATGGAACACTTTATATTAAATCAGCCTATCTTTTACTGGTATTATACTAGAATACATTGTTTCCGTGGCTTCATCCCAGTCTTCCTGGCTAAGCTCCGGTACCTGTGACTGCCATTTATTTTACGCTGTGTGGAATGGAGGGGGGATACCGGCTAGAAGGTTGTGGTATAATTTGGATACCAGTTTTGTAGGCTTTTCTATCCCAAGGGAGTTTTCTATTGCTAGTGTGCTCAGAGTTGGGGAGAGTTATCTAAATTGAGCCCTAAACCCATTCCGAATTTGGAAGTATCTAAACATGGGTAGGCACCCAGGAGCACATTTGCTTTGAGCTCAGGGTATGATACAAAATTATTATTTATTATTAAGTCAGCCGGATATTTGATGGCCAATAGTGAAAATCTTCCAAATTATAGAAGTGTGGTAAATTAGCATTTCTCCACAGCGGCAGCAAGGACATGAGACGAATAGGTTCTTTTTTAAAGGGATACTGTCATGGGAAAACATTTTTTTCCAAAATGAATCAGTTAATAGTGTTGCTCCAGCAGAATTCTGCAAACTGAAATTCATTTCTCAAAAGAGCAAAGAGATTTTTTTATATTCAATTTTGAAATCTGACATGGGGCTAGACATATTGTCAATTTCCCAGCTGCCCCAAGTCATGTGACTTGTGCTCTGATAAATTTCAATCACTCTTTACTGCTGTACTGCAAGTTGGAGTGATATCAACCCCCTCCCTTTTTCCCCCCAGCAGCCAAACAAAAGAACAATGGGAAGGTAACCAGATAGCAGCTCCCTAACACAAAATAACAGCTGCCTGGTAGATCTAAGAACAGCACTCAATAGTAAAAACCCATGTCCCACTGAGACACATTCAGTTACATTGAGAAGGAAAAACAACAGCCTGCCAAAAAGCAGGCACAAGTCACATGACTGAGGGCAGCTGGGAAATTGACAAAATGTCTAGCCCCATGTCAGATTTCAAAATCCTGTGCAGAATTCTGCTGGAGCAGCACTATTAACTGATTCATTTTGAAAAAAAAAT